>NC_081198.1:32129970-32454970 GCF_902713425.1 Acipenser ruthenus | reverse complement strand
CATTCGTTCCCCTCAGCCGTTGTTTGTGGTTTCTGTTCCTTTTTATATCCATCTCAATCAGGGTTCGTAAGGTTAATAGGACGAACGCAGATGAATTTGCGTTTCAATCAATGTAGGAAGCAAGTGGCAATTAGCTGCGTCTCAGTGAAAGAGAGAAAAAAAACATAAAGCACTACTCAAATCCAAACAATAATTCAAACAATATAAAACGTATTGCAACAGATCATACAGTTAATTTTACACAGCAAACCCTAGCAATAAATCCAATAATAATAAAACAATAACAAACAAATTACACAGTGACATTTTACACAGCAACCCAATTATAATAATAGTGAAAACAATAATAATGACACTGCATTTTTGTCACTTGTGACATTGTTTTCCTGTGACTGAGAATTACTGCCCTAATTAATTTAAACTTCAGCAGCATACCTGATCTTTCATTGTTGTGTTAAATTATATTATATGTGGCCTGGTGATGACATTCAAATATATCTTAAAAGTTATAAGAGCATTTTACACACAACAAGATCAGTAGTTGAATCACGAATAAAAAAATGTTTTATAAAAATGTTAGGATACAAATGATTACTATAGTCAACCATAGCTAATGTAGAGACTGTGGTCCCTCCCCAGAATTCAAACTAAGCTGTAAGTGAACACGAGGCAGAACTCGGCTGCCAAGACACAAGACCAGCTGTGGACCATTCAGTAGCAGACGTGGTCTGAGAGTCCCTCAGGTCACCTGGCTTGGCAAGTGATAATGAAATCCAGTTGGAACGGATGTGAGATCTGCTACTCAGCAGATGGAATGCATATTCCACTTTCAGCCACTCCGAGGGATCGAGACCCCTACACTGCTTTTGTTAAAGAGGGTTTTGCAAACTGGAAAAAAAAGCAATAGGACAGTTTGGCTCGCACAAAAAAAAAAATCTAATTTGCATTGTGCAGCAGTAGACTGATTAGCAGCTATAAACACTGGGGTTAATGTAGCTGCAGCTTGTTCAGAAGCCAAACAAAAACAAAGGAAAGAAGCCAGAAGGGCTCTGGTCAGGATTTTGTCATCCTTGCTATATCTTGGCAGCCAGGGGCTAGCAGTACAACGGCAGCCAATGAATCAAATTTGAGTCAGCTATTGGCTTTATGTGCAGAAGACATTCCGGACTTAAAATCCTGGCTGACTAGCAATAGTTACAAATGGATTTCTCATGACCTTAACAAGATCATTTCAATTATGGCTCAAGATGTTCTGCGTACACTGCTGAAAGAAGTCCACAAAGCAGATTATTCTTCCATAATTATGGACGAAACTGCCAATATCTCGGTTAGAGAGCAGGTGTTGGTATGTTTTCGTATATAAAGAATGACCTTGACACAGAAGAGATATTTATTGTCTTTTATAATAAGTCAGACATCAGATCGCAGGCACTTTATACTCTTCCAGAAGAACTACTCCTTAGATTAGATTTTCCTATTGATAAGTGCCGCGGACAATACTATGGTGGAGCAGCAAATGTTGCTGGAGTTTACAAGCGCTTGTTCAAGAAGAGTAACAGCGAGGCCTCTATATTCACTGTTTAGCACAAACTCTAAGGAACTTGGACTCTTATTCGTGACTTGATTACTCTTGTCAAGAACTCCCCAAAACGCTTCACTTGGTTTGAAGAATTTAAGCGAGCAGACAAAGAGAAGTTCTGACCATTTTGTGCTACTCATTGGACACTCGGAGTATCACCACTGCAGTCTGTTGCTTCATGGTGTGTTTTTGTCTTCTCACTATTAACTTTGGAGATTTGTTGAATAATTTGTTTGGCTTCATTTTTCATTTTATTTATAATTCAGGATATGTGAATTAAAAGATATTTCAGGAATCCGTACAGCACAGGTAACAGCAATGGTAAATAGTGTGTTTGTTTTTAAACACAAGTGTCTTCTGTAACACTTTAAGGTAGTATAATAAAGCAATTAGATTACGCTGACATTTGGGGGTATTTACTATGTCTGTTTCTGACTTCAGAACAGTACTTTACTTTTTATTTTTCTGACCACACTCTCTTCTCGGTACAATACAGTTTGCGCATCTCTTTGTTCACCTCTAGTAAACAAAGACTAATAAATACATTTTTTTTTCCTCTATTGTCTCTTGAAATACAACTTCTCCACTGTCATATACAATGCATTCCCCTTTTTACCAGGGCTTCAAACCTCTTTCCTATGTAATAATTATAGTTTAAATTATTTCCCTATCAAAAATGAATGGCACAGATTCATAAAAACCCAAACCCAAACCCAGTGACTGTCACGGTAGTAAAATACGTCCTAGTTGTACAATTGTACCCAGGTAGGAAAATAATTTCCGGTTTGCGCAACAAAACGTTTTTAGGTTTCATTTTGTTATTATGCAATGATAGGCTCCTCCTGAAAGAAATAAGAACGATAAGTAAAACCCCCTTCCACATTTCTCCAGTTTTCCCTTAGCAAACAGTATGTGATTGGCAGCGACAGGATTGGGTCAAGAAAAGCAGGACCCCTGTCATTGCAATTCCTGTCAATAAGTCACTAATCGTATTGAATTAGCATCAGTTGTGGCTGGTGCACACGCATGGGGAAAATAAAATATCAAGCAGCATCAACTGACAGGAAGATCACCTTCATTATAAGAGGTGTCAGCTCAAGATAACAATTGGCATACTGGCACACAGTGGGTCAGCCTTTCATTGAACTTTCAAATCAGTGCTTATGCTTATAAGGATGTAAAAATAGAAAAATGAGGTCTTTAAATTAATGCTTTGAGAGGCAAAGGTCATCCGCCTCAGATTTGGTTTCAACCAACTTTTCTTAAGTCACCTTAAAATAAAACTAAAAAAATTGCCTCGCCCTGTGTGATGCACCCGCCAGCGCTGACCTATTTCACTACATTGGTGTCAGAGTGGACGCAGGTACTCCGGCACGCACTCATCGAACTGTAGCCTGGTGAGCAAGTCCGGGGCGGACTTGAGACTGGCAGGGGAGAGTGTAGCATGCACGGGGGTAGGCAGCAGCAGGGCTGGTATTTGACGTAATCACACACAAGACATAAGCCCGATATACGCTACTTGCAAAGGAGCCGGCTCTTTTGTGCAGCTGTGTCGGCGCTATGCTTTAGTGCGAGAGGTCCCGGGTTCGCACCCGCCCTCCGCCTGTGTGTGGATTGCCTCACCCTGTGTGATGCGCCTGCCTGCGTTAACCGATATCGCTACAATATGTTAACGTAACATTATTCAGCAGGTTTCATTCGACTTTGTGAAGCAAATAAGTTAATTGTATAGGATGATGCAAAACCTTTGGCCATAGCTGTAGACTACTGTGACTCCCACAGACTTTGTCCAGGCAAAATCAATATTTTATTATTTTGCAGCCACAAAGATTTCATTATATTCTTCTCAGTTAAACCAATGTACTTGGAAACTTTGTGACTGGGAAATGCAGGTTCTGCGAAGAGAAGCTTTCCCTTGCTTTGAAATCGGTACAAGGTCGCTGGCGGGGCGACAATTGGAAAATTGGAGCAGTGTGCTGTATAATGGAGCTCGGCCACCTGGTCATTTTTCAAATGCCTCAGTGAATTACTGTGCAGCGCCTGGTTTACCCTGTGACTGGCACTTTCAAATCTTGTTAGGTTGCTAAAGGAAGAGTTTTATTGGAGTGCATTAGGCAAGTCTACATGCTGGCCATACAAAGTGCCCACCAATATGTTTCTGGACAAGCCAGGAATTGTTTACTGTTTTTCTGGCATTCATTAAAGAAGAAATAAAGCACATTCGGTCATCCCCCTACTGTCCCTGTCTGACAATGGCTACTTCTAGTTCAGTGCTGAGTGTCAGCCCAGCCCAGCCCAGCCTACCCCGCTGCACACACACACACATACATACATATAATAGCCCCTAATTTGTTTGCTGCGGTATTTTGCCAGGCCCCTGCGATCATCCTCCTTATCACATAAATTAAAATGACAAAACTTTATGAAAACAGTGGGGAGCCCTTAAGTCAAAGATTGCACTCAGGCAGATGTCTGAGATACAAGCATAACCCTAAAGGTAAAATGATTTGTTCTGGTTGCCGTATCAAATGTCAATTTACAAGATGACCTCAGTTTTACACATATCCCAAAATGATACCAAAGCAATTTTACACAACTAAAGGAGATATATTGCTGCATTCAAATAAGCAAACAGTATAAATATTTTCCCAACATTTCCATGTCCAAATGGATCTTCTCAAATCCAGTCCCTGTCCAAAAGACTTTCCCATTTTACTCAGATTCGGCGATATGACATCAGATAATCTCTTCTTGTCAAACCCTTGAGATTCACCACCACTGAAATCAGTAATGCTCAAGAGCAGTAGTTGCAGTCGGCTTTTCACAAACAATGCATTTTGGTACTGTACTGTTTCAACTTCAGCCAGTGCCAACCAAGAGGGTTGTTTTTATAGTAGCTTTTAAGTTTGATATCCCACAAACACTTGGAATCTCAAATTTATGATTATTTTTCAATATGGATCCAATATATATGCTGATCAAAAATGAATACCGGTGCATAATCTACTGCATTCAACATTCAGGTATTTTTTCTTTATGAGTCAGCTTGTTCGAGACCTGTTTTTGCTGTTTCATTTTGGTATCAAGGCTAATAGTATTGTAATGTTTTAATACTGTCAACTCATGAAGGACCAGAACCATCTTACCACTAATATGCATTGTTCCACATATTTACTGCACATAAAACAGCCACTGAAGTTGGGACCAAAGTCAAAAGCATTTTCAAATCTCATATAAACCACACTGATAAGTCTTTTTTAAGGGTGGATTCACAGGTCCCAATTCGCACTAGGTACTGTGACAATGGATAGTCCAAGATTAGTGCAATCAGGGTCTGTGAAACCTTAGGTTAGATAGCTTAATAGACCACAATAAACACAAGGGCATTTTGGACTTTCCGCAAGCTAGCACTGCTCCTTGCACACGTTAAATCAAACCTTTCTCAATCAAACAGCAGCTTATTCTTGAAACATGCGAGTACAATATCAATAAATGAAGCACTTTCTACAAAATGCACATATACAGTAAACTGCAACAAACTAAAAGGAAATGTATTTTATGTATAAGTGCATTTGTGTTTACAAGGAGTATTGCACAAGATATTTAGCCTGTGTTCAGGGCGCTATCAAGTTAAAAAAACAAAATGTGTTGTGAGAAAATTTGTGTAATCTGATTTCTTGTTATGGCTTTCTTGCGCTTCTATTTTATTATATTGCAAATAACAAATATAACCTTCCTGCAACGCGGTTAGTATTAATACAAAAAATGACTTAAAAAAAACTACACATTATGTGCACAATATATATATTTATAACGCTATAGATGGGAGCCATAGTTATGAGGCCATGCAATTTAAAAGCTAGTGGATTGGATTGGGCAAATGGGAGCCATATCTATGCCCTCTTTTGATTGGTTGCCCCTTATAAAGGGGGAACACTGTACATTATATGCTAATATAAAACAAAAGCATTAACCAATGCACAGAGCTAAATGTCTCAGGCCTTCAACTTTTCGTCTTCTAAAGTGGCACATGAATGGAATGATGTCCCTGCAGTGCAATGCATCTTGGGAGTTTACTGATGGAAAGCATCAACACTCACCTGCTTTAGTTTGAATCCGCTTTCAAAGGCAGGTAGCCCGTCATGCAGAGTAATTACAATGGTGTAGAATGAGGAATGTAGACGGGTTTTGTGACTGCTTGTACTAATCCTTTTCTGTAGACAGTGAGAACTTGAGTCTAGTGAATCACGTAACAAGAGAAGAAATCTTAAGAATTTAAGAGGCTACCTTTGCTGTAAATATAATCAGTGTCATTAGTATTAAGAGAAGATCTAACTAACATAACAGGGTTACCCTATAAAAAGTTTGTTATAGTAAAAGCATAGCAAAATGTAATAAAGCCCAGTGAAAGCATGGTAAAGCACTGGTAAGCATTGCAAAGAATAGAGAGGTGTGGTAAAGCACATTGATAAACATGGCAAACCTGGGTAAACTATGGTAAATGCATAGGATAACCATAGGAAAAGCATTGGAAAACTGCAGAAATACAGTGCAAAAAGACTATACTTTTACAAAGGCGATATGATCAAGGTGCATGATTCTGATTACTTATAAATTGCCCTGTGATAATAGCTTTTCAAAGCTTTTGCATCAGATCCCGTAGGGGGAAAGGGTATGAAATTAGCTTTCTGTGAAAAAGTACCACCTAGCAAATGCACCAAGACACTGCATTCTGTATTCTTAAGACACGCTTTAAAGGCAAAATGATGAATGATTATGATTAGAATTCCCTCTCTGCAGATCTGCAGAGCAGCATTTCAGAAGTGCCTTGCGGAAAATTTCGATCTGCATATTAACGCAGACTAAATGTGTTTCTGGTTATGTGGGCACGGTAATCATTGTAGGTCAACATGGCACGTTTTTTAATGTATTTATTTTATCCTTACACTGAGAAATGTGGTACTGGATGATTTGCAATGAGGGCAATTCAAATTCCCTACATGTCAGCCATATAGGTGACAATCAGGGGAGAGACATGATGGTCACGCATCACAATTCATGAAGTGAACATTTTTTGAAAGAGATGTTATACATGTATTATTATTATTATTATTATTATTATTATTATTATTATTATTATTATTATTATTATTATAGGGACAACTTTGCCCTAGGTCTAGGTGTTTGAGTATCTGTGGCACTGCAAGGGTAATCCACCATAGTCCTTACCAAGACCTCCAGTTTGGCACCACCAAGAATCTGAACCAGCGGGATAACCTTTTGAATGACCCTAACAGCCTTAAATAAATGCATGACCTTATTTCCACTGCAGGAGTCCTATACTGACTCTCATTGTGTATTTCATCCAGTGTTTGTGTCTGTAGGTTGCTCTACGATAGGGAGTGTTTAATTGCCCAACTTGTTTTTAGTTTAAAAAGAATATCAAGTGGGTGGTTTCACAGGCCAGATGAGTGTTAATCTTGGACTAGTCAGTGTAGGTAGGTAGTCCAAGACTAGTGCTAATCGGGGTCTGTGAAACCATCTGAAAAAGTTCACACCTTTGTGTGGTGCCAGAATTGCTTCTGTTACTTTTGCATTCATATGAGTATATCTTATGAGACAGTAGCTACAGAAAGTAATTATTCAGTTTTTATACTGAGTTTTCCTCAAGGTAGAGACAAGATAGTGATGATTGAGTAAAGTGCAATCAACAGAAAGACAGCTGAAGACTATGTGAAAAAATCTTCCAAATTGTTAATTCAGTACAGAGAAGAAATTACATTTGTAAATATATGAATGCAAGCTAGTACCTTTAGCACAATTATCAAACTGAAAGGATTTATATATTTTTAGAGAAAGTGTGCTCTTTTTGCATTGCTCGTGAACATGGCCTACCTCTAGGCACTTCAGAAAAGCAATACGTTCCACTCTATTGGTTTCTGTACTTTCCTGAGTGTGGTATTCAGTAACCATGGAAACCATTGAAGGACACCAGATCCAACTACTAGTACATATCACACGTGACAGTAAGTTTAGGTTATGAGGCACACATGAATAGCACTCAATAAATCTGTTTTCTATAGTGTATGAGTATGTTTATATATATTGAGAGGAACAGTAGTTCCTCGAGCCAAGTTATCATATCAGTGAGAAATGCCAGACTCTCTATACAGCAAGGATAGTTTGCGTGTTTTCAGGGTATTGGCGCGAGTAAATCACCCAAAAGCACCATTTCACTTTTAATTTGTATTCCCCAACTCTCTTAGGTGAAATGAAAAAAAAAAGTTAATACCGGTCATACAGTAAGAGAAATAAGTCACCAAAGTAAGGTCAAAATATCCTTCTCCTTTTTCTCCCAATGTTTTTTTGCAGATTGTTGAAGACCCCAGGGAGTTTTATCCATGTATATTACAGGACATCTGAGTTTAATGACAATGAACTTGTTTTGTCAACATGGAAATATACTAGGGAACACACTTATTGTGACGTCTATATCATATATTAGATGATTTATTTATGTTTTAAAATGGAACACATTATATAAATATAAAAAAGGTCTTGCGTGGGATTTGAAACTATAACCTTCAGTTTGCATGCATGTTGTGTTACTGTCAGTGCTACACAATTAGTTGAGAAAGCAAGCACTTTCTGAGAAGCTGAGAATTCTCAGGACTACATTTTGGAGATTTTTTTTTTTTTAGTCATCTCATCATTCTGAGATTCTGTCAGTGTAACGCTCACTGTGGTCACTATTGGTGCAAGGAAGTACGGTTTCCTCTCAATGCTGGTTGATGAGAGTAAAGCTATTTGTGGTCCCCACTGGACAAAAAGGAATGTTAATTTCTGAGAATTAGCTATGCTGAAGGAAAGCCTATATATTTGGTAAAAGTAAAACATAAATAAATAAATACATTAATAAATATTGAAATACATAAATCAATACATAGACATTTCTTTCTTTATCTTGATATTTATTTATTTCTTTTTCACTATGATATAAACACTGCCATTTAATACTGTATGAAACAAAAATAAATACTCAACAGTTCTTGTTCAATTGTATATTAGTTTACAGAAAGGTCATCACGCTTTTATATATTTTTACTTGCAAATTTAAAAAATATATTGTAATGACCTGGACAATTGCTTTGGTGGGACTGAGCGAGTGTGTGAGCTGTGACCAGAGAATATGCAGTGAACGTGCCAAGACTAAAACGTAGGGTTATTGTTTTGGTGCCGTGAATTCCGGCCCAACAGGAATTCTGTGTAGTTTCAAATAAAACAAACTCCTTGCTATACTACTTGCAAATTTTGTGAAATAGAAGAACAGACTTTGTGGCGTGAAAGTGAGGGTGTCTGCATTACAAGCAGCATTAGAAGCATGTCTTGGGTTTGATTCCCACACAGGGTTTAATTGCAAACTTACAAAAGAAGTATATTTTATTTATGCGTAACATTTTTTAAGTAACAGTTTTTATGTGAAACAAATTTTCTGTAGACAGTGAGCTTTCTTTGAATATACATACTTTTGCACACATAACACACACATATATATATATATATATATATATATATACACACACACACACACACACACACACATACACAAAAGGCAGGATTTGAACACTAACTAGTCACACTTTTGCTCACTGAAAAAAAGAAGTGATACCTGAAACAAAATCACACTGGAAATGTGAAAAACGCCAAATTGTCAAAAGTGCCCAGCCATTTAAAGTGGAGATAAGAAAAACACAAGCCAAGTTTCAAGAAACCATTGGGGCAACCTTGACCCCCACTGCTTTTACAGTTGTGCCTATTTGCTTGGTGCTGGCCAATTTCTGACTTGGGTTGGGTTAATCTATATGATTTGTTTTTGTGTGTTTTTGATTTTCTGTTTGTACGTGTTTGAGATTTGGTTATTCTTGATAATGGGAGAGTTTCATATGTTTATTTAATGCACTGACTTGTATGTTGAATGATTTAATGTATTTATTTTGTAATTTTGAATATGTTGAAACGTTTATGCTTTGTACACATTGTAATTCTGTGTTTGCATGTTGCAGGAGGTGATTGCTTCTTTCAAGTACTGCTTTTCCTTTATGCTTCCGTTTGATAAAATACCATGATAATTGAATATAAGAGTATATAATTGTTGGTAAGCCCTAAAAAGCGACCTGTAAATCCTACTTAATCTATTTTAATAATAAACTAATTTATTGAACCTTGGTTTTTAGTGTTTGGTTTAATTGTTCAACTGTGGTGCAGAGGTGTATATATAAACACATACCTGTACATATTAATGCGTAACTTGTTAATTTGGCTGTCCATCACATGGCCCAATTGTCTCCTGTCGCTCGTAAACTTTCTTCTGTTTCTAAATCTCAACAAGTGCAAAGACAATGTCAAATTCTCAAAGGAATACAGCTAATCGAATATAACTTGAAAGAAACTGAAGAAATAATTTTGCATATTTAAATAAAGTGCCTTATCATTTATATTATAAGCCGAAATTCATACCTTAATCGAACGTTGTGTCGTTTTACATAATAAATTATTAATCTATATACACATAAAAAAATAATAATAATGGTACAATACATTTGTAACCATAATAAAAAGATGATAAATGAGGGGGTCACTGAATAGCTCACCTGGTAAAGGCACAGCCAGGTAAGTCAGTGCAGAGAACAGGGATTCTACAAGGGGCGTTGCATTGACTCTGGCACTCCCATGGCTTAGGCAGCAAAATCAGCAGGGACTGTTTCTCCATATCACGCTATATAGAGAACCTTAATGGCCTGGCACCCGGTGAGCTCAAAGCGGACACTTACAAGGCAGGCCTTTGTCTCCAAGGGGCCATTAGCTCACTGAGATCTGCTGTAGAACTTGGCTGGGGAACCTGAAGCACTCTTCAGTGCTCCTGAGCTGTTGTGGGGGATAGCTGTGGTGAGGGAGCATAATTGGGGGGTTATAATTATGGGAGAAAAACATATATATATATAAACACTCTTCATTTTCACTTTCTACACAAATGTAATGCATTGAAGATTCCCTTGCCCATTGTTTTTTATGCAATAAAATACATATATGTATTCTTGGCCTTTGAACATTTAAATATATTCAAGTACGCTCCTAGTGCTTGGAGTACATAACTCTGAAACATAGGATGTGAAGTCATTACCTGTCATCTCTCAACCTCACAAAAATCTAAACGAAACTATTATGAATAGAGAGAGAGTCAACATTCTTAATTATTCTGTCAGCTTTAAAGAAATCTGCAGACTTCACTCAAGTGAACAAACCTGAGCTCCAAGATAAATGTTTTCCATTTTATTAAATTTTTTAAGCCTAACAACATGTCTAACAATCTATGCATAAAATGGATTAATTTGCTCAAGGGCATAAAAATGGTGACCTTCTTTCTGAATATGAAATACAAACCAAAATTAAATTGGTTGGTATGTCTAGTCGCCCATGTGTGTATGAAGTGACCCCAAATGTCTCTTTTCAAGTAAGTTGTAATTCATTTTGTGAGTGTTTGCACAAGGAGAGTGACTTGCGTTCATACAGTATGTATGAACACCAACAATCACACAGCTTGCTATTTTTTTATTTTTTTTTTAATTTAGTTGTTGCCAATTATTTTCTCCCAATTTGGAATAGCCAATTATATTTAGGCTCAGCTCACCGCTACCACCCCTGCGCTGACTCGGGAGGGCGAAGACGAACACACGCTGTCCTCCGAAGCATGTGCCGTCAGCCGACTGCTTTTTTCTCACACTGCAGACTCAACATGCAGCCACCCAAGAGCTACAGCGTTGGAGGACAACGCAGCTCTCGGGCAGCTTACAGGCAAGCCCTCAGGCGCCCGGCCAGACTACAGGGGTCGCTGGTGCGCGGTGAGCCGAGGACACCCTTTACCGGATGCGCCACTCGGGAGCGCCTTTACCGGATGCGCCACTCGGGAGCCCTTCACAGCTTGCTATTTTGGAATAGATTGTCCACTCTTCATATATATGGAAATACTGTTAATGCACAAATTGTCTCCAGTGCAGTGGTACCCCAAAATGGATCAATTTTTAATGAATGACAAGGGTGTTGGGGGATTTATTTTCCTTAACCACAAATCAACCTGGTTCACAAAGTATCTTGGAATCCATCCTTAATATGCAAGATTTCCCCCCAAGTGCAGTGCTACCCCAATATTATCCATTCACACTACTAATGCAGAGCAAAAGGGGGGAATATCTGGTCTTCATTTTACCCCAGAAATTGTATTTCTGCAATCGCGATTGTTACTATAGAACAGGGGAACAACGAGAGTCGTAAAGTGCCACTGCAGTTAAATCTACCTCTCGGTGGTGTTGCTGCAGTCAACGAGGATACAGGACTTAAGCAGCAGTCGCTGCTTGTTTGGTGAAAATGCTCAAAAGAAGATACCACACAGGACAGGGTGAACTTTACATTAGATTTACCACGTCTTGTATGTGACTCGCAAATGTGGCCCTTGAGAAATGCAACTAGTATTCATGGTCATCTAATGGGTAGATTGAGATTATATGGACAAGAATACAAGGTCACAATAAACTGAAGCCAATAAATCCTTGTTAGATTGAGCAGCAAAGCTCTACAACATGCTGTAAGTTGCCACATATATCACCTCCCTACAGCATAACATTTAAATGGAAATGCAATGTTGGCCTTGAAGGGCTGGGGATTCAATTGTCTTCAGAGCCACATGTTATACTTTAAGAGTCTCAAAAGCAACTAGCTTTTGGTCACAGTATAACATTACAGTCATGGCATTACTGCTCATGAAAGTCAAGCCTATCCTCGGAGCAGGGACAGAACAAGTTATTATATTGGGAAATTCCACATACTGCCCCTGAAGGCACCAATCTCTTAGGGAACAATGGAGCAGTTCAGTTTCCATGCTTACAAAGGGCACTAAATTCACATAAAAGGACAAGGCTTTTGGTTTGATACCAAAGGCCACTGTAATAAAGTCAAGGCCAGAGTGTAAGATTTTGTGAAATTTTGACTGGAAATAAAATAAAGCAACAAGCAACAATCAAATAAATTAGTGAAAAAATACGGCAGTAATATCATAAACCTGTAATATGAATAGGCTACTTCTGTATTTAGTATTCAGTACTGTGAATTTGTGTCTACCAGCATATCTTGTGGTAAAGTCCTGCAATGTCCTGGTTTTATGCATGTATTTTTATGGGCATACCCTGCTTACCAGTCATACAAGACAGTATTTAAAGTTCTAATTCTTGGAAAGAAAAATACACCTGGCATATAAAATATAGGTATTTATAATAGGTATAGAGGTGCAATCAGCAAACCATTTCCTAATCTAATATTGGGCAAAAATTAATACATTGAGAACTTTATTATTCAAAAGCAAGAAGCATAATACAGTCAGAAAAGCCTTCAATTTCAATTCAAGTGAAACCAAGCATGTGTACATTAGAAAATAACAAAAAAAGCAATAAGCGAAACATGTAGCCTCTTCACGAAAGCCTTTAAAACACAATTGAAAGCATGCTTGTGCAACGAATATAATAACGCTGAAATGAGAGGCTCCAGATAGGGCGCTGGTGTGATTAACCGAGCAATTCTTGTTTTATTGACTCTCGCAAAATAAAAACCATGCCGATCAGTAATGGATTCATTGGAAACACCCTGTTTTGTTGCCGTGGGTAACCGTAGCCGGGAGCACCAGGCAGTGGAAACGGGGTATTGGTTATCACTCTTTGACAGCGTCACCTCTCATTTTCAATCACTGCAACTCAATGGAAGTGAACAAAACACAACTTTGAATTAAAGCAAGTCTGAAACAAGCACATTATTGATAGTAACATCCTTGTGTCTGAAGACTAGGAGTGTATATATGATATGCAGCAGAACTCACAGGGGGAAATGTTTGTCAAGATGACAATACTATCAATTTCCACAGAATCAAATCAGTTGGATCCACAGAAGCATAAATCTGAGCCCCAAGATTAATCACATTAACCAGCATGGCATGGGTAAAATGATCTCTAGCCTTCAACCGTATAATTAATGCACATATCAAACAGCTACAACAGCCCCCATAAATATCATAAAAAACTTCCTCCAATAGAGCATCAGATTTTAATACAAGAGTGATAAATCTGCAAGGAGGCAGTGTAGTCCAGGGTTTGTAACCAGAAGGTCACCGATTCAAATCCCACCTCTGCCACTGACTGACTCACTGTGTGACCCTGAGCAACTCACTTAACCTCCTTGTGCTCCATCCTTCGGATGAGATGTTAAATCAATGTCCTATTGTAAGTGACTGCATATAATGCACAGTTCACAGCCTACCTCTGTAAAGTGCTTTGTGATGGTGGTCCACTATGAAAGGTGCTATGTATAAAAATAAAGATTATTATTATTATTATCCAGTAACACCCACAAAATCATTTTCTGCTTTCATACACAGAGCATTCTGCACGCTCCAGCAATGCCCAAGCATTGTCACATTATATCAGCTTGGCATTTTTTGGATGTAAACTTCTTAAACAAATATTTAAATTCTATATTATTTTGTAATGGGTAGTTTGGAATTGTATTTATTGGGGCATTGAAAAGGTGAAATGTTTGAGAACAAATACATATATCAACCCCCAATATGATACTATCAATGTCTTGCACTAAATATGGGCTGTATTCATAAAGGGTGCTGACCAAACGCTTAAGTTTAGATGTGGCTTGGAGTTACATACATGCAAACTGGCACAAACGGGTGTTTAACAAAGCTGCAACCAGTACTCATCAACCAACTTAAACACCCTTTGAGGTAAGCATGTCTAAATGTTAGATAGATGGTTTAGGTATGTTCATGCAGATATGAGTAGGTTATGCTTACAGTCATATGCAATAGATTGGAAATTCAGTTTGATTGACACTACTGAAATTCAAGAGTGAAATGTAAAGAGCAATGTTGAAAGGAAATGTCAAAGTGGAAATTTAAAAAGAAATGTAGCCATGTTAAACACGGGATATCTTGTGCCAAAAAAATAAATAAATAAATAAAATGAAAAAGTCAAAATAAATAAATAAATTAATACATAAAAAATGTTTTTTTTTTTTTGTTTAATTCACAAAAAAGTCAGCATTTATTTATTTCTGCATTTAGTTCATTTTTGCTTTTATTGAATGTAGTTATTTATTGATTGATTGATTTAAAAAAGTAACCTCCATAACCCCTGTCTTCATTAACCAATGTTATTTTACTCTTGTGCGCAAAATAAGTGTTTGTCATATGAAATTTGTAATTGATTGATATTCTGAATATTAATGTACAAGCAGCACATTTTATGCTTTTGGACAATTTTTTAAATTGTTAATTAAATAGTATACTATTAAATTGCAAAAAAAAAAAAAAAAAAATGTAATTTTTAGAATAGTACATTTGAAGTGATTATTTATAAAATAATAATAATAATAATAATAATAATAATAATAATAATAATAATAATAATAATAATAATAATAATAGTTTTAGCATAAATGTGACTGAAAGAGCTGAAGATTCAGACTCAAACACAGGGCCAGTGCCAGATTGTTGTGGGCGCCCCACCTTCACACCCAAATCAAAAATATTATTCTATCAAAAAGGTTTTCATAATCAGTAATCCCTCGCTAAACCGGTGTGTGTTATAAAGTGGTACGTCGTCACAATGTGGTATGCGTACCAAAACGTGACCCGTGTAATGTTAGAAAGTGGTACGCTGTCACATTGAAAGCGGTACGCTATGAGATTTTGGTACAGTGTTTTCCTATTGTGAAACAGCGGTACATTTACCATTAATTATATTATTATACATATTTTTTTGCAAACCATTATTTATACATTATTTTTTTACAAACTTAAACTGGGAACATAGAATCAATTTCTCTGAAAAGAAAAAACAATTCACGATGAACAAGACAAAATGAGATGTCCACCGCAAAGTTGCAAAAGTAAAAACATGTACAAGACCCAATGTAATGCATATGATACATTCAATTAAAAAAGATGAAAAAGACCAAAAACAGCATAATGTACCAGATTTGAATGGGCACTTCCTTGCTTTCCAAGCAGAAGTTGTTTAGGCATGCACGAGAAAGCGTAGTGCGCTGCGTACCACTTTTTACCCATGTACCTGGGGAGACATGAGTTGTCCGAGTTACTAAAAAAATAACAACAATATTTCAGTTATAAATACACTAGGAAAACCCAATTAATAACTGTAGCACACTTTCTTTTTACTTTAGCCTACCAGTAACACAAAATAAATCATGCTGCTGCATTGAACACATTGGTGTACAGTGTAAAATAGTGTGTAACGAAGATGCTAGTGTCAATGCAGTTCAACAGAACACTCACATTACACTCCCTTTCGATGGATCCGACGACAAAACCCACAACCAGGTCACCGTGCAACAAATACAGTCCTGGCAGACCTGGCTGGAGACAAGCTGACATTAAAATAATAAACATTTGGATATGTTTATTCAAATAAGTCACTGACAATAACTGATAAAAACACAGACAGAAAACAACCAATAAACGATACACACAGTCCAAAAGCCACGCCCCCACCGGTTGCTGACGCAGCTCGGAGAGTTACTATATAAAAATATGATTTTATAATTAAAACTAAATGATTTTTAGCGCATTTTATTTTTTTTACTGTAGCCTTCTTAGTACACAATTAAAAGAACACACACTTTACAGAAGTAATAATTTCTAAATTGACATAGAAAATTTGACAATGTGCTTGCTCATTGCAGATCTTTAGATTTTCTTTTGTTATAGTCTTTTCCTTCCATTTTTTGACGTCCAGATTTGTGTCTCTTTTTATTTAGAGGTTCGTCAGGTTTAATTGTTAATGGTTTGAGATCCTTTAATTATAATAGACATTTAGGCGTTATTGACGTTATGATAATGGACTCGACAAAACATTTGTCAAATGAAAGTCTTGATTGTTGGAAAGTAAATGTGACAATTACAGAATGTAATTGGCACATTTGTATAATTTTTTGTCGAGATCAGCAAATAGCTTCCGGGGGGAAGACCTGGGGATGACGGAAACCAATAGGGAGTGAGAAGAGGAGGAACTAAGGGAACAGGACACAAGCAGGAAAAGAGAAAAGAAAAAAGGAAGGTCTGAAAAGTTTCACTGCATGCATACAGTTTAGTTTAGCTTAGTAAAAAATAATATGTTTCTAGCACTGAAGGCTGTTCGAGTAGGATTGCTGGCACAAAAATAGTACACTTACTCATATTTGCAATTTTATTTCTGTATGTGTGTGGGCTCCCCTCTGGTTTCCCAGGCGCTAATGCTGGCCCTGCTCAATCAGGCCCCATCCTTTTGGTTAGCCGCGTCCCAAATTTAGAACAGGCTTAAGCATGTATAGAGATAAACTTGCTTTATGAATATGTGACTAAAAATAACCACAGGTCACTTCCATTTTTTCAACAAGAAAATGGTTGCTGGAATAGTTAGTAAATAGCCATTGGTAAACAATGATCCAATGAGAATATTACATAATAAAATATGACCAGGTCAGTAATTAAATACTGTGAAAAATGTAGTGCTATAAAGCAGCCCTTTAATGTAGCTCTAATTCAGACTCCAAAAAGAACTTGTTTTATGTCGACTAGATAAAACAAGCCAGTAATAAAATAGAAATCAAATAAAAAATTGCTGCCCATGAATTTTGTGGTAATGATGAAGTGTGAGGATAAAGGCTACAGTCAGGCACAGTGCCAGCAGGAACCAGGGCAGCTTCCCATCACAGCTCTGTCTGACGGGACACCGCCCGCAATTCAGCCACAGCCCTTTCTCAAGCAGACTGCCAGTTGTGCCGAGTTGGAGGTTAAGCTGATGCTATCATTTCAGTTGTGATCATGCTTCAGTTTCAATTATGATTAGCGGCACCTTCGAGGCCCCAAAGTATATATGTAAAGTAATTCACTGTAAATTTTGTGTACCCTATACAATGTCATAACCTATATGAATGATGCTAAATGTTATGCTGATGCAAAATGTAACAACTTCCCTGAAGCTAAACATAATACCATGCAGTCAGAATCATTGACAAAAAGAACTGTATATTTAAAGCAATTCCAAAGATCTATAACCTAGCTAGTGTTATAATAATGGTGTTATTTTCTTCTTTTAAAAAATGTAGCCATATTTTTCTGCTTGAAAATCAGACCCAAAATGCATGTAATATTCTCAACTGCAACACAGTGCACCACAGAATTACTGTTTTCGTGAAAGAACAAAGTCTTTAATATTAAGCAAGCTGGTAACAAACACATTTTAAGTATTTTGAATAATTATAGTTTGTGAAATATTAACATTTCTGAAGGGTGACTACTTTCATCGTAGCCGTTTTCAAGGAAGAATAAGGTTGACTTAAACGCAATATTAATTAAATGAAATCAAATAAAGATATCTAAAGTTCAATTGTTTCCATGGTAACCATAATTTCAAAGATAACAGGACCGATTGGCTGCTTTGATGTTGTATTTTGAGGAGTAATTAACCTGACACAGAAAGTGCCACAGGATTTTGCTTTTACCTGTAGCCATGCAGGTATTGACCCTTCAAGTCTGGGAATGACAATGAGGATTTGCTGATATGCAACAAGAATGGTGGAGCACACAAGAACACATGAGAAATGTATTTTGGAAATCAAAATGAAAAATGGAATGGTGGAACTACACCTAGATTTCAACACTAAGTAATTTATAAAAAATATATACCAACAGCAGCTGTGTTTTATTGTACACTCCTCAGAGTTAACCCCCACTTTCTGAATGGTGCTATTATATTTGGGTTTCACAATCTGCAAACATAAATCTGATTGGTTGCAACTATGCTTCATAAAACACTGATGAAAAGACAACAACGTTACTTCACAGGTTTGTTGGTACAGTACAGATTTATATGCAATAAGAACATGCTTCATTTCCTTATGCATTGCGTTTGCAATTTACTATATGTGTGTGACAAAAGCCAGCCCTGCAGGTGTCTCTCTCAGCTCGCTAGGTGCCTGGCCGGTAGGGTCATTGCAGTGCGATGAGGAGAAACAGTCCCTGCCGCTATTGTCTCCCTAACCAATCCCTGTGGAATACCCAGTGTTGGAAAACATGGATCGAGAATTGATTAGCAGTTTGCTACGCATGTGAACTGGCAGAGCTATACTGGTGTTCTTTTCTGAAAAGAGACTAATATTGCAGATAGCAGACTTTGGTTCAAATTGCATGTACTGCTAACAATTGATAAGAGACCTTGCGTCTACAAGCTTCTTGCCCAACATTGACTGCAAGCTAACAAGATAACAATGCTGTGGACCAGAAGGGGCCAGGCTCTAAGACTTCAGAGAGATCCAAAGAGATAATGCCACTGGAATCAAAGGGTCTCAAGAGGATAACAAAAGCCAGATGTATGGACCTTTTTGGCACCAGGGGTCTGAAGAATGCACTGAGTTTAGAGGTCGTCACACTAGACTACACACACAGACACACACACACACACTCACACTAAATTAAATATATGGTAACAGGATAATGTGTTGTACCTTTTCTATTGGTTACTGTAAGTGTCAGAGAAAGAGGAGGTGGACCATCTATACAGAGGGGTATTTAATGTCATGCAAAAGATTGTAAGAACGAGTATTCTGTTTGTCCTGTACCTGGGACCAGACTCCCTGCATATTTCAATAAACCTAACAACTGATTGAAGAAAAGGACTCTGTGCATTTTCTTGAATCTACTTACTCACCATCCTTTTTTTAAGTTACATCACCCAGCAAAGACCTGCGACTTGGCACAGCCAGGACACGACGCTTACACTTTTACCAGGTGAGGCACTAGGGGACCCCATGTGACGTCAGTTTTTTTACTACTCTAACCACCCCTGCCATGGTTCTACAGTGGAAACAATACTAACTAGTCTCTTCTTTTGCCAGACGAGTCCCGCTCGGCCCTGGCACAGTTGGGATTTACAGTGGAAACGAGGTACTGTATAATTGTATCCTACATTTAAATTCAGCCAGAGTGTGGCTAGAGATAATTTGGCTTGTCCTTACCTCAGAAAAGTATGTTAACATGACAATTGTCATGTTGGTTTCTTTCATTTTTAAAGAAGCCTTAGTAAATTATTCAATATACTTACCTCTTTAGCTGCTGTGTGTCTGCAGTAACTCCCATCTTCCATTTTTTTTTGGACATGACAAAGAAATTACTATAACTATACCGGAAATGAGAAATTCCACTGTTTAAAAAAAAAACAAAAAACTGAATAATTCTCATTATCGCATGAAAAAAAGTGACATAATAAAACAAAACATAACTACTTTCAAGAGTTTCATCAGAACATTCCAATGTGAGACAATTCAGTACATAACCTCTAGATGAATAAATAGATACAATTAAACAAACAGTCATATTTTGATCGAATGGCTATTTGCCATTGCCGCTGGGCTAATGTGCCAAGTTGACATAGATAATATCGAGTTAAAAATCAATGCCGCCTGGGATGCCTGCAGGTTAAGTATTTTTTGCCAGCTTGCTGCTCATTTTTCAAAAGTCTACCAAAAAGATAAATATTTGGCCCCCAGATCCCAGCTGTATTTAGCAGACTTCAGTTACCAAGAGTTTGGTTCCTGCTGGCCTGTTTGTCAAGAGGAAATTTGAAGATGATGAATGAAGCTGGAGCATTGAGTATTCCCTTGTCCCAACATTGAGGCCTCTTCCAGTAAAACACTGCCCCAAGGAGAGGTGAAGGCAATGAGACTTAATAAGGAATAATAAAACAGCTGAGCAAAGAGGTGGGGGGTCTAAATGTGGATGTGTACAGAAGAATTGCTGTTACTCTAAGGTCACCTTTAAAGCACCCTGTTTAGCAGAAATGATGTGAAAGCCTGCAGCGAGAGAGAACAGGAAACAGCTGACGTGGAGTTGAATAATGTTTACACAGTCACGTTCCAAAGACAAGCTGTTACCAGCAGGTCACCGCAGCTGTTACATGTCATATTAGCAGCTGCTTTTCTTTGTAAATGTACAGTACAGTTCCAACCGATTGGACCCACCATAGGAAATATATTTAAAAAGTAAGGCAGAAAACAGTAATTATGTGTTGCATCGCTTCACGCATAACTTAGTGTGATGTCAGGTTACAGGCTCAAAAAGGGTGGTTCGTTTTTTTGTTACAGTTGATGCAGTGTTTCCCGAATGTTGGTGTTAACATTTCATAGATAGACATTGAGGGACAGTGTTTAGCTAGCTTAAAATTATATTTTCTTTCTTTCTTTCTTTATTTTTGTAACTGTCCCCTTACCCTTAGTAAGATGTCTGCAACCATGTGTTTGCTGGTTAGTGCATTTACTCAAATACTGTGTTTTGTGTGTTAAGGTGCCTTGGCTATGAATTCAGGAACTGCCATAGTTGTCTGACGTATGTAATAAAGGCTAGATTAAAAAAAAAATAAAAAGAGTAATTGCTGTAAAAAACACTTAAAATGCTACTTTCTCGAAGGGAAATCAGGCCTGTATGTTTTGTTTGTTTGTTTGTTTGTTTGTTTTGTAAAAAGTTACAAATTTGTTATAGTATATTTTACATTATTGCATATGAAAAATGCCATCTTGTAAAACATGAAAAACAGAGGCTCCTCGAAGCAGCCGCAAATGTATTTGCAAGTTTCAGTTGTTTAAAAAAGTATATTCAATACTACTTGTTGGTCTTTGAGGTCATTCTGAGTGGTTCTGAGTTCTGTGGCTCCAATACTAAGCTATTCCCATTTTTCTGTAAATCTGTCCTTGTCTGGAGAATCCTGTGTGCTGAGACTAACATCCTTCATCATTCCATTTGAACCCTGTGACAATGTGACCTTTCAACTCTGCCAGCCACACCTGCTCTCTCAGCCTATGTATGTAGAGTATGTGGGCTGACAGTTGAATGGAATTTGAACTGAATGCGGAAGGAAGGCTGCTAAGTTTTGACAGTTTGAATACTCCAAACAAGCCCAAAGCAAGCTCCAAGCCAGGGGAAGGCAGATTTAGAGAAACATGATCATTCAAAATGAAAGCAACAGATTCACTTATAATGATTGAACACAGTCAAAAATCAAGGGAAATGTAAAAAAGAAAAAAACAAAGCAATTATAAATGACCTTTGAAGATACTGAGTCTTGGATTTATTGAGATTATATGGGCACATTAATAACTTAAATTTAAGTAGCAATAAATATAAGAAATCAGAAAGACAATGACACAGAGATGTACAGCAGCAGGTAAATGGAAAGTCACTAGCAGCACCAAGCACATGCCATTCACCTAGTCATTTCAAACTCCTGGGAATAGTAAGAATCAAATTACATTTCTTGGTAAACCATCATACATTAGTGAAGTACCATTCGCCACTCATAACCATGGTAAATTTGATAATTAATTATAATTTACTCAAATACTAATCTACACATGACTTGTACATAATTATACATGCATCCAGCTGTGGGGAGCAGTTGACTAGTTCTTAATGAAAATGTTCATTTTAATAAATAGCTATCTTACTGCTCTGTTGTTTTTTTTAGTTTAGAGGCTGTTGCTGTATGTGCTGATTTAAACAAGACAGTTATTAAAAGGAAAAAAACTAAACTAACTAGAATTCTGAGAGTCTTGCTCTGTCAGTGTACATCTTCCCATGATGATCCAGCACTTTCAGAATAAAAAAAGAACAGTCTTACCAATGTGTGAGCAGTGCACTGAAGAATAAAATACTGCAATCTGGCTCCTTTACTTGAACAGTAATTTTAGTTGATCAGCAACAACCTTGAATAAAATTGCTTTTCTGTTCTAAAACCAAACTGGAGACAAAAGAGTCTCTCCCAGCTACATCATCTAATATCTTTGCCAACTGACTAATCGGGGAATTGGCTAGCAGTAGGTTTTTTCCCTGTGCTAATATTTCCTACCCAAATGATAATCATTCATTAAAAAAGTTACATTTTCCCTGTGTATATATATATATATATATATATATATATATATATATATATATATACACACACTATATATATATATATATTGTAACGACCCGGACAATTGTATTGTTGCAGGACTTGTTGTCTGTCCCGTTTGTCTTGTCTGTCTTTTATGTTATGTGTATTGTAAGGGGAACGGGTCACGCCATTAGTTGGCAGCGGGAAAAGGGGGACTGCAGACCATGGGTCGATTGGTTGAGCCGGACAGTGGCGGGAGATGAGGGGAGGTTATATAAGGTGGTGGATGAGTGACAGAGGGGGGAGAGACGGGGAGTGAGAGAGAGTGACAGCGACTAGAGAGAAAGATAGCAATAGAGGATAAAGAAGGGTTTGTTGTTTTAGTGGCGTGAATTCCGGCCCCTGACAGGAATTCTCTGTTTATTAAAATAAAAATTCGAGACCGAGAGTTCCACACTGTCTCCGTGAGTCCTGCTTCATAAACCTGACGAAAACGCTACATTTGGGTTTGAAGGATGGCGTCCTCCAATGGCAGTGGAAGGAGCCAGCAACAGGGGAGGTGAGATGGCAGGTGATCGTCCCCCAAGCGTTGCGCCTGGAGGTGCTCAAGGCCCACCATGGGACCCCAGGCACCGGCCACTTCGGGGTCACGAAGACGCTCCGGCGGCTCCGACAGTCCTTCTACTGGGGGCAGTGCAGACGGGATGTTGAGGACCACTGCCGGCGCTGTGACACCTGCACTGCTCGAAAAGGACCCCCGGGCCGGTCGCACGCCCCCCTCCAGCAGTACCAGGTCGGTGGACCCATGGAGAGGGTCGCTGTGGATGTCTTAGGTCCCTTTCCGCGCTCAGAGAAGGGAAACCGGTTCGTCCTGGTGGCCCTTGACTATTTCATGAAGTGGCCGGAGGCATATGCTCTGCCAGACCAGGAGGCAGAGACAGTCGCTGAAGCACTGCTGGGGGGGTTCTTCAGCCGGTTCGGGATCCCCCAGGAGCTCCATTCAGACCAGGGGCGCAACTTCGAGTCCCGGGTCTTTGCGGAGATGTGTCGGCGCCTGGGGATCCGGAAGACCCGGACCACCCCCCTCCACCCGCAGAGTGATGGATTGGTTGAGCGTTTCAACCGCACGCTGGCCGTACAGCTGGCTGTGACCACCGCAAGCCACCAAAAAGACTGGGACACCCACCTGCCTCTTGTGTTGATGGCCTGTCGTTCAGCTGTGCAGGACTCCACTGCCTGCACTCCAGCTCTGCTCATGCTGGGTCGTGAGCTCCGCACGCCAGCGGAGATGATCTTCGGTCGCCCCTCAGACACCCCCAGTGTGCCCCCAGGTCCAGAGTACGCCCGGAGGCTGCAGGACCGGCTGGAGGTAGCCCACCACTTTGCCCGGGACCAAATGCAAGCTGCTGGTGTCAGGCAGAAGCGGAACTACGACCTCAGGGCTCGGGGCCGCCACTTCATCGCCGGGGAGCTTGTTTGGATCTTCAGCCCCAAGAGAAAGCGAGGCCGTTGCCCCAAGCTGGACAGCCACTGGCTCGGGCCCTGCCAGGTCCTGGAGCGGATCGGGGAGGTAGTGTACCGGGTGCAGCTTCCACCTAGAGGGCGCAAAGTGGTCCTGCACTGGGACCGGCTGGCCCCCTACCTGGGACGGAACCCAGGACAGACTGACACAGCGACCCCTGACAGTCCCCTCTTGCCTCCTGCTGATTCACCCTGTCCTGCGAGTCCCTCACCTTCTACCCCAGTTCCTGACAGCTCCTTGCCTGGGAGCTCCACACCCTTGGACTCAGTCAGTCCATCTGCTGTGACTGACGGGGGATCGACGCCTGTGAGGAGACCACGGCCGCAACGACATCATCGGCTTCCGGGCCGTTTTCGAGACTTTGCCCTCCCTCGAGGACGAGGGACTAAGGGGGGGGCTGTGTAACGACCCGGACAATTGTATTGTTGCAGGACTTGTTGTCTGTCCCGTTTGTCTTGTCTGTCTTTTATGTTATGTGTATTGTAAGGGGAACGGGTCACGCCATTAGTTGGCAGCGGGAAAAGGGGGACTGCAGACCATGGGTCGATTGGTTGAGCCGGACAGTGGCGGGAGATGAGGGGAGGTTATATAAGGTGGTGGATGAGTGACAGAGGGGGGAGAGACGGGGAGTGAGAGAGAGTGACAGCGACTAGAGAGAAAGATAGCAATAGAGGATAAAGAAGGGTTTGTTGTTTTAGTGGCGTGAATTCCGGCCCCTGACAGGAATTCTCTGTTTATTAAAATAAAAATTCGAGACCGAGAGTTCCACACTGTCTCCGTGAGTCCTGCTTCATAAACCTGACGAAAACGCTACAATATATATGATTACATTAAACTTTTACCTGTCATCTCGCTGCTGCAACTTACTTGCTGATCAGGAGGACTGAAGAGCAATGGTCAAAATTTGTTCCTGTTATCAAGCCAATGACTGAAGTGTACCGATGTGAACTACACTAGGCCAATTTATCTTCCCCAACCCACATGAGCGCAGAGTCCAATGCAGAATTCTCTCTGGCAATGCTTATGCCCAACAGCACCACCAGGATTCAAACCAGTAAGCTGTGCATGGCCACTGGGGACACATGTGGGTATATTCTCTTAATGACTATGTATGATAGAGTGTTTCCTATATTGTTTTTATCATTAATAATAATAATAATAATAATAATAATAATAATAATAATAATAATAATAATAATAATAATAATAATGTGCATCTCTACCACTTTTCCAAGTGTAATATGATTCTTTCATTGGTTTGCATTCCTTATCTCCCAAAATAATATTTGGGTTAAGATTTTTAAGCCATCACTTCTGACTGATAAAATATGAAACTGTCCAGTGCAATTATAATACTGCAATTAAATAATTAATCATTCAGATAAGAATAAACTATGAAATGCCAAGTAAGCAGAAAAAGACAAGCTTGCCAGCTACATGTGTGTCCAGGATAAAAGGGCTAAATGGTATATTTTCTAACTGAATGCCTACTATGAACATTTCACTGGTGTGTTTTGGTGATTGAATATATTATATCTAAGCACCATCTGTTAAACAGCATTATTAAATCTATCCGCTCCATTACCCGCTTAATGAAGGCTGATTAGAGTGAGAAACAATCTGTGACAAATTAAAGAAACCAAACACAACCAAAGGCTGCTGTCAAATACTATATCCAGGGAGGTGGTAATGTAGCTGTTATACCGCAGCGTCACTGATTTCTTTCAAATGAGGAAATCAAAGACTGGGCAGTCAGGCAGAAATCCACTGTTAGTGAATGCAGTTGAATTCTTGTTAGAGAAAACAATATAGAACCATGTGATCATGTGCTTTGTTGTCATGTCTTCATATGAAGATGTTTGTCAAAGGATTTGACTAGTTTCATGATTTTAGTATTTATATTTCTAAGGTTGAGTGTTTTTAAAGTTTTGGCCGACATTGGGACAAAAAAAAAATATATGTCCCTGTTGGTGTTCGGTACTAATCAATTAAGCTTCCAGGCATAGATGGACATGTGCCAACATGCCACTGAATTTATAAAACTTTACTCAATAAGCTTTTATTTTAAAATATGTAGGCACAAGTCTTGTGAAAGGTTTGATGAATGTTACCATTGATCATGGCAATAACACAGCCTTAAATGTTCTCCCTTAGCTTCCCAGTGTTCCACTGTCCAGACTTGTATTCATTAATGAGAGCAATTACACTGAATAAACAGCTTCCGAATTAAACACATTGTAAACAAAGACTTAAGAGGATTAGATCCATTCCTTAAAGTACAATGCCCTTGTTATTAAATACAATTATTGATTTTGCTTGTATATCATTTTAATTACCAGTAGACCAATTGTGTTTTAATATTTAAAGTTAAATTTATTGAAAAAAAAATTGTGCAATAGGATTCCTTAAGCTATTGCTGTGAAATTCTGTAGAGCTATCTCTTTCGTACGGAGTGCCATGCACGTCAAAAGTATGTTATTTAGGGGGCCCCCTAGTGGTTCACTTGGTAAATGCAGGCTGTGCAAAGTCACTGGGCATTCCAAAGGGAGCGTCGCATTGGCTCTGGCGCTCCCATGGGTTAGGGAGACAAAATTGGCAGGGTTTCCCCTCATCATGTTACAGCAAACCCTGATGGCCAGGAACCCAGTGAGGTAAAAACTGGACAACTGCAGGGTTGACCTTTCTCCTCCAGCGGTCTCTAAGGGAGAAAATAACACTAACAACCTTCATTAATGCTAGATTAAAGTTTATAGCTATTCATAAGCCTTTATAATGCTCCCATTTTTGCATTAACAAAATGCCAATTGGATTTTCATGAGAAAATGCTACTTTACTGTTGTTTAAAATGTGCGTTTGAGATTTTAATCAGGAGAATGTGTGATGTCCTATACTTTTGTTTGCGGCGCTGAAAGAACAGCTTTGCTGCCAGCAATGTGCTAGTCCAAGCCTTGTGCGAGAGCAGCTGCTCAAGTTTGTTAGCTGTATATCCCAGCTCTAGCTTTGTTGATGATCTCCTATGAAGAAATGATCAGAGCTCAGGCTGTACCCAACAGGAGGCCGAAGTCTTATGAATTATGTATAATCTTACTGCAACACTTTGAACAATTCTGCCTCTTTAAAGTCCTAGACATTTGCACATGAAAAATAACGTTCTAATCTAACGTTCTTTATTAAAGTTTTTTGTCATAAATGTCTGTTTCTGTAACACTTACAGTTTTTCTTTTCCAGCCCTAACATAAAGCACGTGTTGTGTTTTTTTTTGTTGTTTTTTTTTTGTTTTGTTTTGTTTATTGTGAACTAAAGTTAATTGTGGTTTAAATAAATAAATACTTGGCAGTCATTTTGTCACATGCTAGGAGTCTGTAGGTACATTAAAACATCTTTCTGTAAAATAATACATTTTTCGATGGTGTCTATAGCAGTATTCTAGAGACACACACTTTATTGTCAAGGAGTGTGAGCAAAAAGCAAGTGATGACACTTGCATGTATAAATCCTACGTTCTTCCTTGTTTAACCTTTACAGCACAGCAGACCACTATACAGGTCTAGAAAAGATAACTCCACTCAAAACAACAGACCATTTAACTAATCTAATAAACTAATATTAATAAATATTAGTCCATTTGTATCTTCTTTTCAGTACAAGACACTGGAACTAATTCATTAGTTGTCCTAGAGTAGTCTTTCTGTAAAGCATTTTACAGCAAGTGGTTGATTCAATTCAGATAGATTCCAGTGTTGAAAATTGAGCCATGGTTTATCCTGTCAGGGTATGGGTTAATCAAATCAACCCCTGATTAACTCCCCAATTTAGAATATCCAATTGTGCTGCAACAGCCCAGGAGAACTGATGGTCAGTGGGCATCCTCTTATCCCAGGACCATGCCAATTGCCAACACACAAGAGCTCAACATTGGATGTCAGTGAGCTATCTGCCCCTGGAGGACAAAGTTCAGCCCTGCAGGTGTCTTTTTAAGCTCACCGGGTGCCTGTTAGGAGAAACAGTCCCTATAGATTTTGGGACGGTTTTATTTGAATTGGACACTGTAGCATTCAGACAACCTTCTTTAAGGCTAGATGAAAGTTTATAGCTATTCATAATCCTTTATAATCACCTTGAAAACTGACATAACAGCATTCAGTGTTTGATGTGCATTTCTGTGGCTTATTACAATTAACACTTTCACTAATTATTGAGATCTATTAAATATAATTTTGCAGCATTACAGTAACAAATGTTATCAGGACATCTGACAACGCATAATGAGTACTGCTATGCCTAAAATGTTGGTTTGCACGCAGTTGTACACTGTTATCTGCATGTATGAAGGTGTTATGAATGCTACATTTGTTCTGTTGAAAAAAAAGCATTGCCTAAAAATTGAACACGTGACAGACGGCCGCACTTACGGGCTCCTCAACTATGTCCCAGACATAATCGGACAATGGAAAAAGGCGTGAGCGTCATTTTAATTGCATTTACTAAATCTCCTGCCAGACTTGCAGGTACAATACAGTGTGAAGAGGTATCTTATTAAGAATCTTTGGTGTGAGTGGAAGAGTGCACAAGAGAAGTCCTCGGAATTAGAATGAACTATTTTGCGTTAAAGAATGGTCAAAAATCACTAAAGAATCATGCCAAAAGCTGACAAATATCATAATCGTTTAAAAGAGTTTATTATTGCTAAAGGTGCCTCAACTAGCCATTAATTTAATTTTCCTGTCAGGGTATGAATACTTTTGAGCATTTTTGGAGTTTTTCCAAAAAAATTGCTGAAATAAATAATAATCTATTTCTAGAAATTATAAATTTCCATCGGGGTATGTAAACTTTTGACTACAACTGTGTATGTATGTACACACACACCAATAAAACATTGAGTGTCCAAATATTTCACCCCTGATTCTCTCACCGATTAATGTTTAACAACATTAACTCACCAGAGTAATTACCCACAACAACTCAAGAGAACAGAATGTCAGCGGGCATCCTCCGATCCCACAACCAAGCCTGCTGTCTCTTTGCACCCAGGTACTCCAGAGCGTATGCCAGTAAACTACTGGCATTTGGAAGACAAAGGTCAGCCCTGCAGGTGTCCTCTTGAGCTCACTAGGGGCCTGGCCAATATAGTCCGCTGTAGCACGGTGAGGAGAAACAGTCCCTACCAGTTTTACCTCCCTAACCGAGAATAGAATGTTAGCTAGTGAAACAAGTCTTGGTTGTAAAATAGCTAACACAATTTTTAAGGCAGGATTAGTAGTTTAGACAACTTTAATTCACATTCAATGCTTTGGTATGGTTCCTCCATTGATATTGTAAGAAAACTTTAGGTCATTATCATAACCCTGGATCCCTGAAATAGGAATATTAACCATTACAAATGGGTGTTTCCCCTTTAAGACACTCGAATCTGAAACTTTATACCAAAGACTTCTCATCAGAGTAGTGTGACGCAGCTGCTGCTCCGCCCTGGAGAGCATAAAGGAGCTGCACGCACTGACAACGATGCCATTTTCCTTCAAGGACTGCGACCATGAATGCTGCGCCCCCGAAGTTAATGGTTAATATTCCTATTTCAGGGAACCAGGGTTATGATAATACCTATTACAAATGGGTGAAGTATACCCAGTCTGTCACAAGGACATGTTAGTACCTCACTGAGCTACAAAGCTGAGCCGAAACTGCCTTGTGCTAGTAATCAGCATCCAGCAATAGCTGGATGAGACATAAGATGAAAACTCACCTAATATTCTGTTGTGAGGGTGCATTGGGAAGCTGCCCTCAGTACTCTAGTGCTGAAACCAGGGTTATGCGGATCTACAACATTCAGTCGGTAGAACTTAGTAAAAGTATGTCTGGAAGCCCACACTGCTGCATTTCATATGTCTTGGACAGATGCACCCTGGAACAAAGCCCATGAAGTCGCCTGACCCCTGGTGGAATGGCCAGTGAACTTCTCTGGCGAGGGCAGATTAGCCAGTTCATAAGCAGTCTTAACTGTGCCTGTCAACCATTTAGACAGACACTGTTTATACAGAGCCTGTCCTTGGGACTTAGCACTGTAACAAACAAACAGCTGCTCCGACTGCCTTCAGCTTTTAGTCCTGTCAACATAATATGCTAATGCCTGCACTGGGCAAAGCGTATGGAGCTAGCGCTCCCTGTCAGATTGGAAAGAAGGGGGATGGAAAGCCTCCAATTCCACCAACTGGTTAAAATGAAAAGCTGAGATGGTCTTTGGCAAAAAAGCCGGGTTAGTAGAAAGGTAACCTTCATTCTGGCCTTTGAAAATATTAGATAGAGGCTTTTGATAGAATGCTTGCACTTCACTCACCAAGAACCAACCACCAAGGTGAACTGCCTGAAGTGAGAGGAGGTTCTGTTGTGCCCACTGCAGAAGTTCGTGGGGCACACGGTGGAGTCTGGGTGACAGCAAACCACCCTGGTGGTTGATGTAGGACACCAGAACACCACAGACGTGTTGTCCATATGAACAAGCATGTGTCTCCTCCGAACCTGCTCCAAAAGTACACTGCCTGCAGCTCTAAAACATTTATGTGGCGACCCTTCCACACCCCTATGTGCATTTCTGTGTTATATGTTGCGTGTGGTGTGTTAATGTTGGTGTATAGATATGGCTGCACGGGATATAAATGGGTGTGTGTAGCACAAGTTATTTAAAATGTATAATTGTATTTAGGCACGGGGATTGCACTTCACTTCACGTGCATTTAAAGTATTTAATTTGTGAGCACGGGGTTGCACATAATTAGTTCACGTGCTGGGATTCAAGTGAATAATTAATTAGTAATTGAATCCTGGCACAACAGTATATATAGATGCACGTTTTACTCACTTGGGATTGGGTGTCCGGTGAGTAGTGAACGGGAGAGAGAGGAGGAGAAATATAAAAGAGTAACAATTGCTATTGCGTGCTGGTAGGACCAACACGATACTTGTTTGTTTATTTTTACTCACCGTGTTTGTTTGTCTGTTAGTCCATCGTTTGTTTAAGTGTTAGTCTGGTTTGTTTGTCTATTTATTTTGGCATAAAGTGCCGTGTCCTGTCTTCTGTTTTGTTCAACCTTTTTTATTTTCTGTGTGTTAATAAAACACTGAGTGCCGCAGCAACTCAGATTCACCACCAACTACCGTCTGTCTCTGTACTCCTTTCTGGTCTGACGTAACCACTAAAGCCAGCTTGTCACAACCCCTCACACTGCTCGTCCATTCCAAACGTTGCTCCAACCCGAGTTGTGAGAACTTCCCTCTTGGTGACGCTGCCCAGTGCCACGCCTATGCATAGATGGGCCGGCTGTCTCCACCAAGAGAGTGCCTGGAGACACTGTCAACAGTAGGTTGCGATTCAACATGGGCTGACAAGCCGTGTGGTTGAACCTAATCTACTGGGAGCGCATATTCAGGAGACCCAGTGGAAGGGTGTTGGATGCTGCTGCCATCAGACCCATAAACCTGTGGAAAGCCACTACTGGCAGTGCTCTGCTGAGAAGAAACAGCTCTAGGCAGGCAGTTATTCTGTCCACTCTGTCATCTGGTAACTATCTGGGTGGGCTCTTTGCATAATTCACCTTCAGGCCCAACCGATGTAGGTGGTTGGTAATGAGCTCTGTGTGTTCATGTACCTGTGCTGGAGACTCGGCGCAAATGAGCTGATCGTCCAGGTAGCTGAGGACCCTGATGCCTTGAGGACCCTTTGCAAGTATGCGTGGAGCTAGAGAGAGAGGCCGTACGGCAGAACACAGAACTGTTATATTGTTCCCGAAAAGTTGGTTTTATGGGGATGTGAAAATAGGCGTCCCTTAGGTTGACCACGGTGAACCAGATGCCTGGCCTGCTGAGTTGCAACAGCAATTGTGAAGTTAGCATCTTGCACCATCTCTGACTCAAATACAAGTTACCTGTCTGAAATCGAGGATTGGTCTGAGGCCGCCATCCCTTCTTGGCACCAGAAAGTGCCTGGAATAGAACCCCCCCGTTCTTGTTGGAATAGTTTACTTTGTAAACGGCCCACTTTCGCAGCAGAGCTGCTACCTCCTGAGTCACCTGAGCGGTGGCTTATGGGTCTGTGACAATTGTTACTGTCGAAGGGAGGAGGGCCGTGTTGGAACTGGAGGAGTAACCAGTTTGAACAGTAGTGAGCACCCAGGGTTCTGTGGTGCTGCTTCACCTGAGGCAGCCTTCGCCTGTTGCCTAGGCACAGGGCGATTGAAAGTACGCTTGCCTCTGTGAAACGCAGATTTCCAGGCAGGTCCACGAGAAGTGGAAGCCACCTGCTGCGCCGGTTTTTGTTGAAACTGGGGCTTAGAGTGCCACTGTGCTGTAGGCTGCAAAACTGCAGTAGCCCGCTGTATCAGTAAAAGCTGAGCACTGTTAGAGTCTGCATCATAAGATGGGAACGCTATAGCCTGTTCATGAGCCTCCTCCGAGTCGACAATAGATAGCACATCACCCCTTAGATCACATGTCCTTGCCTGCACAGGGGCAGTTGGGACGAGTGGGGAAGAGACTGGTGATACCGGTGCTGTTAAGCGCTCTTGCAGCAGTTCAGTAAGAATAACCTGCTGGTGCAACAGGACCTCCCTGATCTTATCTATCTGCTTCCTATCTGCTGAACGTGAATGGCGAGCTTTCTCCGTTTTGCAGGGGGAGAAGGCGGGGGCAAACTGGGGGAGGAAGATGAGGAGGAAGGCGAGGAGCATGGCTTCTTGACTGGACTCCTTCGACTGTGACGCTCACCCTCCTTTGACACAAAGCCACACTGACCAGCCTCACTGACCAAGCGTGGCGATGCCGAGCGCTGAGCAGACATGAGGGAGCCTTTCCTGGAAAGATGGGCTAGCCGACAGTCCAGCGTACACTCGGTGAAGTGGCACAAAAATCACACAAAATGCAATCAGTTGGAGCCTCCTGAGCGTGCTCAGGACCCAGATAGACAATGCATTTAACATGTCCGTTGTTATTGTTTGCAACAGATGGCTTCAGTGCGCAATAGACAGTGTCTGTATGCATAGTATACAGCAGTGACATGAAGCAGCGGGCCAGACAAGAATTTACAAAGCAATCCACCCCCTTCCCACCACTGTACCAGACAAGTAATAAAATATATATGTGTGCATTTAAGATCAAACAATAATGTCCATAACCACAACACATGTGTATCTGTAGCTAATGCAACCGGCCTACATTTACACAATTTAAGCATTTTAAGACCCGTTATTAGTTTTGTATTTTGAAAAATAGAAAAAAAAAAACAGTTTGAGATCACTAAAATCGAGCATAGCAACCACAGCTTTGCAACCTCAGTTCTTTTGCTCTACAAAAAAACAAAACTCACCGGCGATCAATGAGAAAAGTCGGATTCATCGTGGAGAAGGCAGACTCGCAAATATAGGTGGATGCAAACATTGTCAGCAAGAACATCGCAAGAGCTTTGGCAAATTTGAATTTAGATTCAGGAATGACACTGATTCAGAATTTGCACAGGGTTACATCTTTGTGTTGGGCTTTGAGCACTTCTGTGTTTAAAAGTTGCACCACCTCAAGTTGGCAGTGAAGGAAGCAGCTTCTTTGCTTTGGCAGTCCACTGTCCGTTTGCAGATACAGAAAATGGTTGGCGGAGAAATAAAAGGAGCTCGCTGGAGAATTTTTTTACTCTTCTCACAGTGCTGGCAAGAAAAGGGAAGTGGAGCATCCTTCCACTCAAGTCTGTTTCAAAAAGAGTTATCATACCTCGTTGAGCAGTAGCAGGTCTTTGTGTGCTGCTGACATATCCTCTAAAAGGGTCCTGAAGAGCCGATGCTGAAGACTAGAGTTCTCCCGAATGAAATTAACGAGTCACATAACTGTATTCATGGTTTCCTGCATTGCTCCACAAAGTTTAGCGCAGAGCACGGACTGGTGAATTATATAATGGACTGGCATGATCGCAGGGTTTACAGCAGCAAGCCGGCTAACTAAGCCCTTTTGAGAGCCTAGCATAGACAGAGCCCCATCGGTAAAGACTGAGTTAATTTTGCAAAGATCCAAATTGTTCTTTTCAAAAAACTTGGTTAGTTTTTCAAAGCCTACTTCACCAGTAGTGTGCCCATGCAAAGGAATCAGACATACAGCTCCTTTCGAAAAGACTTGCCATCAAAAAAACGCACAAAAACGGAAAGCTGGATAATGTGGGTTTTGTCACAGGATTCATCAATTGCACGTGACATGACATCGGCCTTCTTCAGATCAGAAAGTAGCGATGAAAAACAGTCATCCCCAAGCACCTCGACGCTTCTAACGGAGCTGTTATCAGACAATGGAATTCGTTTAACCAGCTCAATGGTAGATGTTTTTGTTTTCTCGTCATGATTTAGCACTTCTTCCAGCATATCTATAGCACACGATTTAAACTTTTTGCAAGACACCATGCAACACGAAGGGATGTTGCTGTTGTGTTTTCCTGGATGGAGGCCGTTTTATGGATCGCAAGGACAGAATTATGGTAAGAAGAAATTAAGCTTTCTATTTAACTTTGCGTGTTTGACTTTGGAGGAAAGTTGTTGTTAAAGCTGCCATGCTTTGTTTCAAAATGTCGATGAATATTTGCAGCTTTGCAGACTGCTACTGTTTGTGTGCACAACAAGCACGTTGGTTTTGCATTATCACGGTCGGGCAGAACAATGCAAAAATGATCTGTCCACTCCGAATTGAATAGTCTGTTTTCGCTGTCTACTTTGCGCTTTTTAGAAGCCATTGTAGAAATGTAGGCTGCTCCTTTACTGTACTTACATCTGTTCTAGGAACTCTTCAAATGAGAAATGCATTAACTGGAGGTGACTGAAAGAAGTGTGTAAAAACTCGCCTCTAATTCAGTTTCTCGCGAGACTTGAATAACTTTTTTCTAATGAAGTGTAAATGTGGTTGCAAGGAGAGCTGTGTTACCCATGAGAATGTAAAAAAAAATCAAGTTTATCCTCTTTGTTTTATAATTTCTTCTTAATTTGTAATTCATTTTTGTAATTTCACTTTGCAATACACAGAGCATCGGAACATTCCCAAACAATATACAGTATATATATATACACACTACCGGTCAAAAGAACACCTCCATTTTTCCAGTTTTTATTGAAATTTACGCAGTTTAATGTCTCAATGTACTCTGAAATTAAAGCATAGAACAAATGAACAATTGGAGATAAAAAAGAAATCATGGAATCGTTTTGTTTAACAAAATGTAATCTAAATTTTTGACTCATCAAAGTAGCCACCTTTTGCAGATATAACAGTCGAACACACTCGTGACATTCTTTCTACAATGGAAATCAAATATTGTTCGGAAAGTTCTTCCCAACACTGTTGCAGTAGTTCCCACAAATGTGTTGCACTTGTAGGTTGCTTTGCTTTCACCCTTCTGTCCAGTTCATCCCAAACCAGCTTGATGGGGTTTAAGTCTGGAGACTGTGCTGGCCATTCCATGATTTGAAGCCTACTGTCTTGTTCTTTTCTTCTAAGGTAGTTCTGACATAGCCTGGAGGTATGTTTTGGGTCATTATCTTGCTGTAGGATGAACCCCTGACCAACTAGGCGTATACCAGAGGGTATTGCATGGCGCTGCAAAATGCTGTGGTAGCCAGCATATATGTATGTAAGTGTTTGTGTGTGTGTGTGTGTGTATATATATATATATATATATATATATATATATATATATATATATATATATATATATATATATATACACACACACACACACATATATATATATATATATATATATATATATTATATATGACTTGTTTGTTTTTTATCAACTTCTTAAAGCACTGTTTTTTTGTATTCAGCCGATGATGGACTTGTAGTCCGAAACGTCCTGGTAATTGATTTATAATCAATTATTCTACCTTTTTAAGCACCTGAAATATCCTTCTCTTTTTTCTTTTTTCTTATTGATCATTTTGGTACACAGCAGTTTACCGTTTTCTCAAACTATATTATATATATATATATATATATATATATATATATATATATATATATATATATATATATCAGCTGCTTGAAGCGGGCCACAAATTAACCCTGTGGGGGCCAGATGTGGCCCACGGGCCGCCTACTGGGGACCCCTGGTACACAGTGTCAGAGCACACAGATAGTGTGTACATCAGTCAGTGCCACTCGGTACCCTAGGTCCAGGTATTACCAGGAGCAGGGGCGACAGTGTCGCAGTTAACGTTAGTGGTGTATTAACAGGGGCAATCCCTTTGTAAGACAACCACTGGCTACCCTTCCAGTCAGTACAGACACAAGACTGGAAGCAGTTTGCTTGTAAACAAGCCTTGGTAAGTGTGTGCTGATAGCTACACTAATACAGCATCAAGCTACTAAAGTAGGCAAACCCGGAGTAGCTGCTTGGTTTCGTTTCAATATTTACTCTGTAAGAAAAAAAGAGAAAGAGAAACACAAACCCCTTACTCAAAATCCAATTGCCACGTTTTGAAAATAACCTCTAAAGTTTCCAAAACATACTGCATTATAAATCTCATTTCATGGCAATTTAGGGATTTTACAGAATCAAAATCTTTACAATCTGCCGACGAAGTGTTCTGCAAATCCTAGCAGTCACAGCTCAGCATTACAAACTTCACTTCTCTCGTGCTGGACAGAAGCACAGTAAACACAATTTGCAGATAAAACTTGAAAAAGGCAAGCATGAAGAGACTTCCTCCACTAATCCCTCTTCACCTTGAATCTGCCCGACTTGATAGCGTCCTCAAGTCTCAATTTGGCAAAGAATTAAACACTACTTTTATGGGTCCTGCCGTCTGCAGACAGAGCTGTTAGCTGCACAAATTAGCTGAACATTGTCTGTGGCAGAAGCACTTATTTGACAACTTATTTTTGGTTTTCTCCAATAGCAGGAAGGACAGGTAATCCTCTGAGAGATTACGGCTGCTTTTTCACGCTGTCCAGGTGCTGTGCGCTGATATGACACAAAGTCATATCCCCTTAATACACTGTGAGGAGATCTGTACGAGGACTGCTGAGATAGCGCTAAAGAGAGAGAGCGAGCAGGACCGAACAATACAGAGCACAACTGCTATGTTCCCTTTCAAATCAGCAGTCCCACTTTGTCATTTTCTCCCCTTCCACTTTTCCATGTGGTTCATTTAGTACTTTAATAAATGTCACTGGACAATGTGAAAGATAAGTAAGTTTCCATTAGGAGGAAACCTAATAAAGCTACAAATATAACTGGAAAATGTGCAGACTTGCCCTTTGCAAGATTACCAACGCGTTACTTCTGCAATCTGATTTCTAATAACAGGAAGCATTTTCTTGTGCAGATTGCACTAAACTCAGGCTCCTGCCAGACAAAACAACCAACGCCTTATCTTGTTTAGCTTTTATAAACAGAATTGAAAAGTAAGATACATAATCTGATCGGAACTGAATGACCCTGGGGGTTTGACCAAACTCCGCACACTGACTTTTTCGTAGATTCTTCAAAAAGGTCATACTGTAAGATGGATGGCAAACTTATTTTCTCCCCCACCAGTTACTAAAGTACTAAAGGTTAAGCAAAGTAAATCTCACAATGAACATAGGATAGTCAAGATGGTTTAATTCATGGTAATAAAAGAATCTCACTTCATGTACAGTTATGTTTCATACTGGCTTCAGGAACTCTTAATTTTCCAAAACTTTTGCAAACACAAGCAATCCATAGGATTTCAGGACTTTCCCATGATCCCAGACACCAAATGTGGAGAGCTCCTTGATATTCAAGACTTTAGCCTTTTAAGGCAGTTCATTGTGGGATTTCCTATGGATCACTGCAAGTAATGAACCAAAAAATTTTTTATGAACATAATTTAGATCTTTTATTTAACATCATGTAAAAAAAGAAAAAAAAAAAAAAAGGTATCGCAAAGCTATAATAGTACAATATTTTATGTTAGATTTTGAAATGAGTCATTTTCCCTTTTTCTTTTTAAAGAACTATTTTCCTTTTTCTACACATAACAGTTTATAATGCTGCAGGTTGCTGATGTGCTGTATTTTACAGAGGACACAATGATATGTACAGTAGCAGCGCAATGGCCCACACATTCAGGTGTGTTGCAAGTCACAAGGCGCAGCCAAAAAGGAGGTTCCATCTTGCCAACTCGCACCTTCAGGTATGTTTTTGCACTATTAAAATGTTACGGACATGGAATATTGATTTTCCTCATTGGAATGAAGTGAGACACAAACCCTTGGTTGTACTCTTCAAACATTATGGGACTGGATTATCAGAAAACAATCAGGATTAAGGATAATCAGGATAAATTGCCAACCCATTTTATAAAACACATTTCTTTACTCTTAGTTAGCCTCACAACTGGTATTATTTGCACATCTTATTATTTTGTGTCCTTTAGTAATTTTAGTGTTTTGAATACAAACTGTTGTGTGGTGTCTCAGCAATTCCCCAGATAGCTAGGCCCTATTGTTTGCAAAGTTTTTCTGTGATCAGAATTGGGTGGACTAAGAAAGATAGTAAAAATAGAATAAAATAAATGAACCAATCTGTAGTGGAGAAGGGGAGGTAGGAGTAAAAAGAATGTAGGTGGTGCTATCTATGGTTACTCTTTCGATTTTCATCTTGTGCGGATTACACAGGGTGTTTGTCTGGAAGTGAAGTTAGCACAATCATATCTGTGTTGTGTAAATAAGTTTTTAATTTGACAATCAAAATGACCTATTGTTTTTTTTTTTAATCATGTAGTTCTGTTTCTGGTTGTTGTAGTGTTATGACATTGTGGAGAGTCACGACAGATTACTCACATATGCCTAGTTTAACTTAATTTTAGTCTTGTTTCCTGGTCACCTCCTCTTCCTGGATGTCTGGGGCAGTAAAGAAAGCCAATAGGTGACTCCAATGGGTGCAGACCACAGGGTAGAAAACAGATTCCAATCCTTTGTGGACATTTCAGCGATTTGAGGGACCTCAGTTTTGTTTTAAGTTTCTAATAGTTGTACATTAGAAATCTGAGTGTGTTGAAGTTACGGAGAATATATATATATATATATATATATATATATATATATATATATATATATATATATATATATATATATATATATATATATATACATATATACACACACACACACACACATACATACATATATACATATACACACCAAGTTGACAATGTTTAATATTATCTATATTTCACAGATTGATACTAACTGATGAAAGAGCAAAAAATAAACACACACCAACATACAAAGATAAACTAATTTCAGATTTATTTTCCCCTTTTCTTCTTTAAGAACTATTTCCCTTTTTCTACACATAACAGTTTATCATGCTGGGTGCAGCTTCAGTGTGGGAGCTCATGCAGGTTGCTGATGTGCTGTATTTTACAGTGCAATGGCCCTGGGGAACCAACCTGGGCCACAGCCTCAATCATCAAAATATGATTTCCAGATTTAAAAGTTTAAAAATCCCTTAAGCAAGGATACGTTTTCTACCACGGTTTCTATGAACCATTTCTTATTCAAAGTTTGGTTCCAGACTTTTTAAAGGGTCAAGATTTGTGAACAAACAACAAGTGTATTAAAAGCCTATACCAGTGTAGCTGTCCCTGAAAGTTAGAATGGAAACAGTCTTTAGTTTTGAATACAAATAAAAAAAATGGGTTACTTCTTAAATAGAAATGCATTCACACATTTAGTGAAAAAACAAAACTGTTTTTCTGCACCGTGGATTTCAAATTGTGTTTTGGACATTGTTGCAAACAATTGCAATACAGGTCAATTTTTTTGGTATCTTACAGAACAGTATCAGATAGGTTTGCAATCTGTACATCATTAAACCAGTTACTTAAATACTTGAGCACTCTTAACAGGGCTATGTCTGGATGCAAAGTTGGAAGAAAAATAATTTTACACTTTTTGTACAAAATCCTAAAAAAACCCAGAAAAACCAAAAATCTATGATTTGAAGTACAAAATAAAAATAATAATAAAAACAAACTAATATACACTCACACAGAGGACAGGTGTCACAGTTTGCAAAAATAACATCCAATTTTTAAGCATCCAAAGACAAAAAAACATCTACAGTATCTTTGGTTACCCCAGAACAAGCACAACAAATTGCAGAATTCATTATTATGGAAAGTGTTTGTATTATTAGTTTTACAGTAGTTAGACAGCAGTACTGTGGCCTAAACTAAGATAGCTGGTTGTGTCAATGTCCCATCACTGTGTGCCAGCAAAACAGGTTCCACTTAGGGGCACCTCTATAAAATATACAGTGTAAAATGGTAGAGCTGGAGGGTGGTGAGGATTAAACTGTATACAAATACCACAAGAAAGACAGGAGGGGCAGTACATCTATTTTTCAGTTTTTAGACTAGATACCTATGATACCGCTCCTCTATTTGCTTAATGAATTACCGTAGATATTAAAAGAAAACTAGCAGTGCCAAAGTTGGATGTTCAATTTACATTAAAACAAAACATCAACTGCATAAGGACTGGATGCACACTGGGTTCTTATAAGAAATAAAACAGGTATTTGTCGTTTGATATTGTTGTAAACTTGTTTTAAAAAAAAAAAAAAGTAAAAGAAAAACAGTTACCGTAGCAATATCTGCAAACACATATCCTGAAACAAAACCAAACAAAGCCAATGCGGTCTCACAGGGCTGCCTGGTAGACATTTCCACAGCCATGGTAAGAACATATTTCTCTTCACAAGCTACAAGAACAAAAAGTACATTTTGGTAAAAAGCTCTCACTCTGTTTTTTAATGGAAACAGTTATTCTGATAAAGTAACTCTACTTGTATGTTGATCCCTACAATAAAAATATTATCTAGAACAGCTAAAGGGACACACGATGACAGCAGTGCTAATTTTGCTGGCTCTGATTCTGGGCTGCAGTTCTCACTAGTCCTTCAGTCTCAATGCAACAAGGACTAAGCCTACATTGTATTATCAATGTAATCCTTGAAAACTAATGGGCAGCCTCTGTGCATAACTTCTGTTTGAATCACTCTTCAGGTGAAATGACCATGACAGTGCAAGACTATCTGATATCATGTTTAAAAATGAAAATAAACGGTTTTCTAAAAAGATTTCTTAAAAATGCTAAAATGTAAAACCTATTGTAATAAAATAAAAACCAGTAAGCCATTACACTTCTTTAAAAGTATACAAAAAATCACCAAACTGAAGCTGATTAAATGTGGAGTGTGGTACAGCAGTGGTGGTCCAGATTTGTTTTAAATGAGCAAGAATACAACTTTGATTCCCAGACAAAGCCCTAATCAACAGTGAAAAAATGGCCTCACAATTTATCAGTTTACCTGTCAGATCAACAATATTTACATTCAGGCAGGTTAAGGCCATTCTTATAAACTGAAGCAGCCCAGATTACGACTGTTCAAGACACCAATTACTTTCCATTTAAAGTAATGTATTCTCTGTCCAGGTCAAATGAACACAAATTGAGGAAGTCAACTAAATTCACACAGTACTCCAGAATAAAGTCACCATTTTTTGTTGATAACATAACATAAAAAAATAAAATAAAAAGTTTACAGAGGCTCTATGAAAAAATTGGATATGACCCTCAAATCACCTGACTTGACCCTAAAAAGACAGCATCTCGCTAAAATTGACACAGCTTTGCTAAATTTGATTCAAATGACATACAACTCTCAGAAAAAAAACAAAAAACCTAGCTCCGTACACAGTTCAAATTATTTGAAACTATTTGGCTTAAACATGCTCTGTAGGCAGTCTTCTTTCTGATGTTGATAGCTGGCTCATTAAATTTGTTAAAACTTCTTATTTATAAAAATGTTTCTTTACAATTTTTGTTTTGTTTAAATTAACACACACACGCATAGACACACACACGTGTTTCCAGTTTAAAATATCAAGACTTGTAATGTGTGTGTGTATGTGTGTGTGTATACACACACACACACACACACACACACACACACACACACACAATTTAAAAAGGAGGAATGGAATACAATTCAGGGATAAAAAATAAGATGCAGGTAAAATCTCAAAGCAATACAATAAATACACTGAACACATGAAGTCTCAGCAGCTGGTAATTTGTTCTGTGTTTTGGCTCCATCCTCTACACCCTCTCATGGGCTCTGAGAGAACTGGTCCTGTTCTATTGGCTTTTTCACCCAGGCACCAAGCCCAGCCTTATGAAAAGCCTTAATGAGTGCCTGCTTGGCTGAATGGTATTCTGTGGCAGCCTGCTTGACTTCATAGTACGAGCTGGGCTTGGACAGTTTGATCCGCAGACTTGAGAGAAGCTGAAACAAACAATGAAACAAACATAACAATTAGTAATTGCATACGCCTTTGTGCAGAGGGGCATACCTGTAATTATAGTGGTAGCTCTATAATGTGAGACTTCACACAGTACCCTGGGGTAACGCTGTACCCCGGTCTCGCGCGTTCATTTTACGAATCATCACAGCTAAAAAATAAGAAACATCAAGAAAAAAGAGAAAAAGCACTGCAAACAGAAGAAAAGTTAGGTAAAGATACATAGGTTTAGCAGCATGATATATTAAGACTCATTCAAGAGAATCTTATTAGGATTGTATTACAATGCTGCCGAATAAAAGCTACAGCTACAGTTTTATCAACTGTATGAAAAAAATAAAATACATATGCTGATTTCCTCAGAAATAACTTGTCGCCTAACAAAAAAAAAAAAAAACTATACATGCCTCTATGCAGGCAGCACCTTACTCTTCAAAAGATGGCTGAGACCGTTTTAGATCCATTCTGTAAGGATCATGTATAAACTTACTCCTCACACACATACCTTTGACTGCAGGCGTATCCAGCGGCTGTACAGAACATGCTTGCAGAGACGGGATGCACGGCCCATGTCATCCTTTCCTGTTGTGGCGTTAATGACCTCAAGGGCCTGGTCTCCCACTGTCCAGTTCACACTGAAATTGGGAGCCTTGCCTGGTTGTCGGGCTTCTGCGTTACTAATACCTGAAATAGTATAAAGAAAATGACAGCTGTAAAAAAAACACAAGACATGCTACTCATGTAAATAAAACCCTCAATTTAGATTCTAGAGTACATTTAAATGTTATTACAAAAGGCCCTGTGAAAAATCACACTGTTTTTTTTTTAATTCACGGCAGTGTCACGTATCATATTTCACGGAATGTGCACAGAACTCTTTTATAAATTATGTGTACAGATTATTATTTTTTTTTTTAAAACAGCAAATGGAGAGATAAATGCACTGACATCAAAATCAACGTCATTCGAGCACTTTACAATAGCTTCCGAAACAGTGTTGTAATTAACAGCCTGCAGGTAAAGTGTATCTGCAAGGACAGCTCTCAGTTTTACATCAGATGCATGTTCACTATTTAGGCCTTGCAAAACAAATACAATGTGTAACACATACTGATCTTGGGCATCAGTCGACTCCTCAGTGACCACTGACAAGCAACCAATTCCATAATCTCCTGCTTGTGATACTCGGGAACTTTGGGCAAGCATTCGGGGAACACACAATATGACTGTTATAACTAAAGAGTGTTATAAATGGGGGAGGGGGTGGGGGACGCTGCGGGACACATAACACACATCTGACAAATACAAAATAAAATAAAATAACTCCCTCTCTATAATGTACATATAGTGAAGCAAAAATGTAACTTTCCATGAATTAACCATGCAAAACACATCATGTAGTTTTACAAAAAAACAAACAAACAAAGGTAACATTCCCACTCGTGGATCATTTTAATTAGCAGTTTTTAAACTGTAAATAGCCTGGCTAAACGGCGGTCAGGAGTTCAGTTCGAAGTGACAGACAAGCAAACCAAGTGCGAGAAGGACAGTGGGTCGGGCGATTGCCAAAGGTCTAGCAGAACAGGCTAGCAAAATAATGTTTTTTCTTGGAAAAATGTTGGTTACATTTGTTTTTGTTTTTTTTTCTCACTGATCTCCACCACATCTGAAAATAAACACATGGCATGGCATGGTCCTCAACTTCTTCATCCTGCTGATAGCTCTCATTTTAAATTGAAAGCAGTGGCGGTAATGTATGTTACTGACATACCTTTTAATATACATTAACATATTGCACTTCCAGAGACTTCACGTGGTCTTTCAGCGGTGTTGCAAACCCTGTGGTTAAACAGTTGCTTACAAATTCCCTCTATTTGTCCTGCCTGTGAGATGAGGTGTCTGCTCGGGATTGATGTTAATCTTCACATGCTGCTTTGTTCCACCGTAAATCTGCCTTATTTACGTTTCCCTTGCAAGAGGAGTAAAAACAGCAACGGCTAAAAACTTCCTTCAGGATTGCATCAAAATCCAGGCTGGTAATCGCCAGCTCAGCGGGTTCAGGTAAAAACCCTCTTACTCAATTGAACTCTTTATCAAAGTCTGGCATCAGCAAGCTACATACCACACAACATTATGACTTTGTATTCCAATTTCACTCTAAGGGACTGTGTGATCCCTTTTTAAAATTATTTAATTGGAAAAGGTTAATTATCTCACAAACTCTCCATCAGTTTGCTAACTGCTAGTTCAATGTTCCTTTTAAAAGGAAGAGATACTGCTGCAGGTTTTGTAGGACAAAGAGAAAATGCAAGCTGACATTTAGAATGATGTTGGTACCTTGTGTGCTGGGCAGACTAAATTAAACCATTTAGTTGCCACTATGACCGATTACTTCCTGCAGATCGTGAAGTGGCTTTAGTTACCGGGTTGATTGGAAAGAGGGACTGTGCACTGGTGCAGAACTGGACTGTGGCTGATAACTCATACAAAGTCAGAAAACTTGTTATTTATTTCCCTGCCATTGCTGTATGTACAACATTAGAGGTGACCTACAGCTATGGCTAAACGTTTTGCATCACCTAGAATTTTAGGATTGAGACATAATAAAATAAAATAAAAACTTTATGAACAAACTGTAGATATTTTATTAAACATCATGTAAATCAAAAAACTACAAAATGGTATTGCAAAGGTCTATTGGAAGCCATAATGTACAATATTTCATATTAGATTTTGAAATATCACATTTTTCAATTTATCAGTTTTTTGTGAAGTATATGGAAAATTACAAAGCGCTATGTAATTCAATATGTTAACGTAGCATTATTCACCAGGTTTCATTCGACTTTATGAAGCCAAACTTTTGGCCATAGCTGTACATTTACAGCAAAATATACTCAGATTCTGATACCCCTTAGTCCTGAGCAAGTTTCATCACAAATAGAAAAGCGGTTATCTAGATATATGTAAGCCCGGAGATATGCAGCAGCTTCACATTACATATACATATAAAAAAATTATGTAAAGACAAGGACTGTCACATGCTTCCATATTCTGTCAATAGCTAAAACATGTCCAAACCACGTTTCAATTAGACAGTATTAGTTCTCTATATACAGCATGTAAAAATGCTGTATATTTTATCTATGTAGAGTTAAGGGCTCTACACACCAAATGCGATGCGACAAGCGAATGTGTTGCACAACACACCGCACCACGACAAAAAAAATAACATGTATTTTTTATACGAGCCATTCACACTGCCTGCGATGCAACGGGCGACACAGAAGTGATGCGGAAAAAAAGGATTTGTGTCTATTTTTGCGATTTTGTCGCGTGGCAGCTAGGGAACTGACCAATGAGGAACAGCTTCCCTTGCGCACCTTCAGTAAACAATGGCGGAAGAAAACATTCGTGCAGTATCAAAATCAGCAAACCAGTCTTAAATATAAAGCAGGAGCACACCTATACCTGAGCAATATACAGAATATATTTCTCTTGCTTTATATATAAATATATAAACACAGACTGTAGATGAATCATGCATAGATGTAATTGTCACTAGACCGCTTACCACTGAGTAGAGGTTTATTGAGTGTGAATGACTGGGGAAGGTCCTCAATGTCGGCTATCCTCTGGTACATGGCCCGGGAGAGGTGGTCCGCGTGGTATAAACTACCAAGGATGATACTGGAGAAGTAAATGGGCTCTGTGAAGTAGCTCATTAAGGATCCCTGGATTCCAACCACATTCCACCTACAATATACACAAGAACATAAATCGTCAAAGGGTTACACTGCTCCAGGATTTGCCAAATAGATACAGACTCTTCTACACGTGAGTCAACCAATCCAAGAGATGAACATGTTAATGGTTAAATGGCATAATAAAAAGTTCTGGTGTTTGCAGTCCAATCTCTAACAGACAGCAGAGACAATGCAACAAAAATGCCAGTATAAAAAAGTTTCACAGTGGACGAAAGGATGGCTGACTAAGAGTCAGGCAGTGACCAGCATCAGTCCTCACTTATTGTGTTAAAGCTACTAATACATATTATAATTAATTGTATTTAATTGGCTAGAACTCCGCTACTAACATTGTTACTTTCCTCCCTTTATTGCAATGTGAATGTTATACAACACTACAGATAAACTGCTGCATCCTGGTAACTTGGCTTGCAGTTTGAACTGCTAATCAATAAATTGATTAGGTACCAGGGAACTTTACATGTGCAATGTTATCTGAGATATCTACTGTACATATTCCAAAACAGAGTAATAAAATACTGTACAAGCAAAAAACCAAAAGATCGTCAACTGAATTAAAGGGGACCAGTGGTGTTAAAAATAGGTGCTGAAAATGTTTTTTTCTATTTGCACTTCTTTGGGCAGGGGTAAAAGTCAGGCCAGTCCAACGGATTCCTCACTGAGCTCCACAATATGTCTCTTCATTTAGAAATGGAGTATCTCAATCAAGGCTCTTCATGTGTTTGAAAAGACAAGTACAATCGGTAGTCTTTGGTTGAAGCAAGGTCAGTCAAAATGCAGCAAGACTGATGTTGTGTTTAAACAGGACACATGTTTAATGAACAAAGACATACTGAAGCTGTGCTGTTTCATTAACCTTATCTATTTTTCACCTCTATTTAGCTTAAGTAAATTAAACTTTGTTTTGTTTTCAGTGTTGTTTTTGGAGTGTTTTGTTTTGTATTTTTGTAATTATATACACCTGTGTGTATGTCCTTCCGCACTAGGGATACCATTGCTGGTACCCTAATGACGGCCACCAACCACTGCAACTGCCTGTGTGTGTTTTAATAAAACCTGGACGCCTGAGTGGTGTTTCAACATCAAACCCTCTGTGTCTCTCTCGACTCTCAGCGGATACCCATACTGTAACAGGACACCTCTGTTATAGTCTCTTTTAGAACTCCCAGTGCATCAGTATAGTTATTTTACGCAAATGTCAGTACTGGCTTAAATAATACAATAAATAACAATTATTGTCCACGCAATACGGAATCACGCACCAAAGTGCATATTTTGAAACCACATTTGTGTTTGTTAACTAGGTCATTTTTTTTTTTTTTTTTAAATTTCTTAGCAGACGCCCTTATCCAGGGTGACTTACAATTGTTACAAGATATCACATTATTTTTACATACAATTACCCATTTATACAGTTGGGTTTTTACTGGAGCAATCTAGGTAAAGTACCTTGCTCAAGGGTACAGCAGCAGTGTCCCCCCACCTGGGATAGAACCCACGCCCCTACAGTCAAGAGTCCAGAGTCCTAACCACTACTCCACACTGCTGCCCTTAGCTTGTCTTGTTTCAACATGTCCTTTTATATTGAACACAGCCAGAGCAGGTTTTGGATTTCCACAACGGGTATAATTAAGAAAATGCTGCACTTCGACACAGGGGAGAATGTATTGAACAGACTGTGAAGTGATTGTACTTTAAATTAAAAGCAGCACCTTAGGATGTCAAGACAAATCAGTTATTGTAAAGGCTTAAACTGCTAAGAGATACATTTTATGTTAAGCTTAAGGAAGTCACAAATTGAATTGCCCTTTTTACACCCCACTGGGTTAAAAAAAAAAAAAAAAAAAAAGAAGCTGATCTTGAACGAGATTCTTTTAGGAGTACTCTCTCCACATGGAGTTTGCCTGTGGTGGAAATGTAACTCATCAGTAAAGATATCAAAGAAATCCAGGATTCAAGGTTATCGGGTACCAGCTGAAACAGGGATATCATTAAAAACTACAAAGCACATTTCTTCCTATAAAAATAAGACCAAAGCGTATTAGGAGGCTGAAACCACAGATCCTTGCAAGATGAAGTTAAATAACAATCAAATAATAAACTATGGAGAATGCCGTAAACCATGGAATTATATTTGTAAGTATTAGGAAGGAAGTATTATGGAACAGGGTGACCTTGCTCACTGCATACGAGTGTCTTAACAACTATGCAAAAGAGCTGGGCTCGTCTGCATTCGTGATAGAGCTTTTAATCATCAAGTCTCACCGACAGTGGACAGAATTCATAACAGTGCATCAAACAACACTGCCAATTATATATGTATTTGTTTATAAGGGTTACATTCAGTATACACATACCTACTAGAGTGAAGCTATAATAATTCGAGAGAAATTTTGATGGTTGCAAATCAAATTCAGTAGTGAAGTACATGAAGACAATAACTAAAATTGTACTGTCAGTAAAAACTTAGTCACACAACCTCAAAACGGCGACTATATTAAATACTAAAAGCATTGGAGGCAACTTTGTCAAGAAACCACAGCAGCCAATTACCACATAAAAGGCAGTGGCAGTTTGACACATTCTTATCTCTTGTTTTGCATTGTGCCACATGTCATACAACTGCAGAGTATAATTAGCCTAAGCATTAAAGCTTTCCGGGAGCTTTGACAGTTCAAAAAGCTACAACAAAACTTCTCCTTCATCAAGTCATTAACATATTTCACCCGTCCTTCTAAACTGAAATACAATCAATCACAGGTCTGGTATCATTGCCTCTAATTCTGCCTCCCTATCAGAATGATGCCGTTTACAGACTTCTTTGAAAAGTCGGATACAAAGACTGTCAAAAGTTATTATGTAGGACCTGCCAATGTCAAAAGGCAGTGGTTCTCATCAATTGCCCTGCTGTTTTGTCGAAAACATTTACTGCAGTGCAAGGAAACCCAACAGGGTTTGCAACAAGATTCTAGAACTACCAGCATAAGTCACATTGGGTGATATCGCCAATGTCTATGTCATCCTTATTTACTTATTTTATTTAAGTCTTCTATTGTTTAAAAAATATATATTGTAAAATAAAATAAACTGCAGACACAACACCTCTACATATAGTGAGAGATTGACATATAGAGACATATCACTATTAACACAGCAAGAATAATACATTTCTTCCAGAGTTAATTTAAGGATTCAAAAAGTGCATCTATGTTGCTTGTTACTAGTTATGTAGTTTTATTTTCACAAAAAAGGTTTCATTGTTATGTAAATACCTTAATAAGTCTGGGTCTTAGGGTCTACTATTAGAGGAAGATATTTTATTTTGTTTTTTCTATAGCTGTTGCCAGGTGATTTTAAAAACCACATTGTACATTCATTATTCCCAATACATTTAGTAGCTGTGAGTGTTGTTGCACGTGCCATCCATAAATATAAAACACAACTGCTAGAAACTTAATACATTCAATGACACACATTTCAAGGTCTTTTTCAACATTGTAAATGTCGTCAAATAGTTTCTTTGTATTTCTAAAGTTTAGTTGAAACAGAACCCCGTACCGGTAAGGGAACTCAAAGACTGAAGTGAAGAGCAGTGAGTCTGGCAAAGAGCAGAGGCGACTGACCTGGCTATCTTATCACTGCAGGACATTGTGAGCAGCCTCTCTCCCTGCAGTACCCCGTCCCACGTCTGGATGGTGTTACTGGACCGTACTGGGATCGTCCCCTCGCCAGACTCAATCTTCGTCCGAAGTTGACCTCGAGCTTTCCGGTTCGGGTGCCTGTCTCCTTGGTCTGTAATTTCATTAAAAATTAAAAAAATATATATGCTTAGACATCTTTTTGATGCCTTAGGTACAACACACACTGTTGTAGTACATCTTTCTGCAGATATTCAATTGACTACCATTACATTGTAATGTATGATTCTTAACTCTTAAGCCATAGAAACTGCCCATGGGGAAATCGTTTTAAGCATGGTTACAGTGGTGGATTTTTATACTGCTGTCTTTGCAGAGTAAGAATAGCTTTGAATAATATTTCCTAGTTTCAAATATTGTGTTTTTATAATATATATATATATATATATATATATATATATATATATATATATAAGATGCTTTGACAATGAGTTCATGAGCTACTCTTCAGTTTCAGTTGCCTGCCATAGACATATAGTATGCAGTGTCAGCTAGATCCACAGTGTCTTTATATTAGTAAATCGCCAGCACAATCTAGTGCACAGCTTATTGCAATATAAACAAAAGGAAACTTGATCCAAAGTGGCAGGTCACTGGATAACGCGGACTCTGACTTCTATCCTGTATTACAAATATCTACGGCATGCAACTAAAACTGAAGAGCTGCTCCTGAACTCAGGTGACCGCACCGTAGCACAAACTGTGCATTTGAAACAAGGTAGGAAAATCTGCCGTTACTCAGGTTTATTCAATTGTTCGGGTAGATTTATTCAATTGCTGTGGTTGATTTAAGTATGACAGCAGTCATCAACAACACAGGACCCAACACAGAGAAATAGACTAAAGAGACTCCCACACACAACACCAAAACATAATTTTGCACTGAAACACTGTAAAATGTTACTACAATTAAGCTAATGGTTTTAATATGAGAGTACATTGATTTTTCTTTCTGTAACATTTATCTTTGTCCCACAGAAAATACACAATGTGCTCCAATAGAAAAATGTCTCATTATTGAGCTTGTTAAGATATTAATGAACCATTAGCAAGTTATCACATTATTGACTGCAAGATATTAAATTCATTTTTTATTGTGCTTGTGTTTATTGGCATTCAGGGAAAAATATTGAGGCCTTATTAAATACATCAAAATAAATCAATTGAGGGCTCCCGAGTCGCGCACCAGTAAAAGCACTTGCGTGGAGTGCAGGATGCGCCCTATAATCTGGACGTTGTCGGTTCGAGTCCAGGCTACTCCTTTGCCGACCGAGGATGGGAGCTCCCAGGGGGCGGAGCACAATTGACCGAGTGCCGCCCGGGGGGAAGGAGGGTTAGGTCGGCCAGGGTCGGCTCACCGCACACCAGCGACCCCTGTAGTCTGGCCGGGCGTCTGCAGGCTTGCCTGTAAGCTGCCCAGAGCTGTGTTGTCCTCCGACGCTGTAGCTCTGGGTGGCTGCATGGTGAGTCTGCAGTGTGAAAAAAAGCGGTCGGCTGACTGCACATGCTTCAGAAGCTGAGCTAAACAAAAATAATTGGACACTATTAAATTGGGTAGAAAAAACAAAAGAACTAATTGGCGACTACTATATAAAAACAAAAACAAAAAAAAAACTATTAATAATCAAACAAATAAATATGCACACTGATATAAATAAGAGTTTATAATGATTTTCTCCTCATTAGTTTGGATTTAGATAGAATTTGTAATAATAATAAGGCTTATTGGTGTCAAGACTGAAATAGTAGGACAAACACATTTTTTAACTGACTTTGGTTAGTTTTGTTCGTCAGATATTTTTTAAGCGATTTGTTTTTGCTGTGTTCATCAAGGTATTTGTGGCAATTCATTAAAAAAAAGTGGTAGTTTGTTTTCTATAGGAATGGAACTTTTTTTATTGTCAAAAAATCTGACAATTATTCTGATATGCAAATGTAATAACATCCTGAAGAAGAGACTCTTGAGGTCTTAAAGATAATGTTTGTATAGAACATCTAATAAACCCTATCGACCCTTCAAATCAAATCAATTAGCAGACACATTGTGAATTGTGAAGTAAAGGCAAGCTCTGATTACTTATTTTATCCAATTAGGTTTTCAGACCCAACTCAGACAAAAGAAATTGTTTTAGAATAGATATCAATAAACCAAAAATGTGACAAACATCTGATTTGACCTTTGACAGCTTGTGGGGCCTTCAATTGCTTCTTATCATACCTGTTTTAGTTGAAATCAGAGTTTATCTAACTTGGGTCACCAGGGGGGACACGGCACATACAGAAATATCTTCTAAAAGCTCCTGTGACCTGACAAGTAATGTTCCCCAAGACGGTAAGCTCGCGTTGACATTCAAAACACCCTGACTCAGAGATTGCACCCTGCTCACACCCTCCGATGACATCTTAAGTTTTGCCTGATATTAGATTCAACCCCATGTGACTCCCTCCCTCCCTCCCTCCAACCCTTACCCTCCATTCCAGCTTCATGTGGGGAGAATATCCTGGCATCTCCGCATGGTGAAGTACTTATGTACAGGTGAAACTGGACATTGTCCTTCAGTTTATAGCCACCTCTTTCACACCTGATGAAAATTGATTTCTGTTGCTCTTCTTTGTTGCTGTTAGAAAAGATAAAGAAACAAGTGTACCGTGTTAAAATTGTGGGGAAAAAAGCCTGCTGCAGTAACATTTCTATGTCCTTATGCCAACTTTTAATCCCCCCTCCTCCCCAGTATCTACAGTAACCCCGTTGACATCGAAAACAGAACATGATTTAGGCAAGGCTACCTGTAATATTAGTATTGTGTGTGTGTGTGTATATATATATATATATATATATATATATATATATATATTCCATCGTCGTCCTCTTTTAAATGTGAATTTTATTACTACGTACCTCAAGAAGTATTCAAGCTGGGTATAGAGGTACCGTATTAGGGACCGTCGGGCGATAATTTCAGCGTGGCAGTCATTGAGGGCTAGGCCGCGGTCGCTCATGTACTCCCCGTTTATACACTTGGTCCCCGTGGAAACACAAATCACCTCTGCATTTTTCACGTCAGTGCCTGGAAACGTTAAAAGGAACACATTTGAGAAATGTAAATATTAACGTAAGCAATGTCCATCATTAAAAGTAAGATTTAGTAGCAGCTATTAAGCAGAACCGGTCCTACCTTGTCCTCAAGACTGTGGTGTGTTTGTTATCGTCTTGTATGTTATTTATTCAATATGTTGTTTTGCATTTCAGCGTTTACAGCTGTGAAAACTTTGCACAGAAATTTCTATTTTACAGTCTTTTTTTATTTGTATTTAAAAGGAATAGGTTTAAATAAAATCTCAACAAATAAAAAGTGTTTTCTGTACCTGTTGTCATGACAACCCCAGCCAAGACTTTCCTGCGTGCATGAGGTGATGTGAAATTGTCGGTCAGTTCACTGAATTTATCCACAACAAGACGGGAAACAGAGTCGGCTAGAACCTATAAAAACCACACAAACATACTTTATCTCTATGTGGAAGACATTTTTTCCACACAGACACTGCATCATTCTTTTTATCTTGTACTGTATTTTCACAAGGCAAAAATACCATTATTTTATCACTTACTTTGCTAGTAAGAGAAACAGTACACACATCTTGACATGTCTTGGAGCAGCATCAATATACATGACAGCTTGCCTCCAAGCCAAAGGTTGGTATTTTAAACATGCATACACAGGTTATTCATACAAATAAAAAGAGGCTTTTTAGCTTCTATTTAGTTGTCACTTGACTTAAGGAACACCATATTTGCAATTGGTTGGGTAACATGCTTTCATCCTACCCCTATCAAAGTGGCATTAATGTTACTCAAAGTAAACTTAATTTACTTTTGAGTACTTCCAAGTAAAAACTGTGCTGACATGCATTTTCAGTTTTGCACAAAACTACAGAAGCTCATCTTAATTAGCCTTGAAGAAAATTAATGAGGTATTAAATTTCAGCAATAAAAATTCAAACTATCCCTTCCATTCACTAGTATGTTTTTCTAATTAGTTCTGACTAAACGGAGGGCACCTTTCTGCACAGCTTAAGGTAAATTAAATACATATTTTACATTGGTGAATGAATTAGTCAATTAGGAAGTGCTGGCTGTCAAAACATTTGCACTGTGAATTGAACAGGCTGGGACTCAAAGAAAGAGATCCAACTAATCCATAAAAATATGTGCAACAAGATTGTTCGACTGACTTCTAAGCTAATAATCACGTCATCGCTTTCCTCCTCCGAGGCTTCAGCCTCCAGCTCTACCTCTTCACGCAGTCAGATTAGGAAAATCACTGACGAAATGACAAAGCCAGGGCAGCCTTATTAATGACAATATATCAACAAAACTACTCAGCAGGTCACATGCAATTACATTACAAGATGCTCCAATTCCAGTTTATGCATTCTCTAAAAGCGACAGATAACCCAGGACTCTGCTGGAGTCCAGTTTCACATTACAGAAAATTGGAGGAATAGCTATCCCTAATGAGCAAGCCTAATTTCCACTAATGCATATGCTGATATCCTCCCACCCGCAGAGATGCACACACATACTGTACGTTCACATTTTAGCTTTAGGGTTACACAAACAACCAAGAGTTGGACCAAATCTATGGACCAATTTTCTGACATTACTAGTCAATACTTGTTATCAATGTAAATGCCTAACATATCTTATTTAAAATAAATGCATCAACATGCTGCCCCAATGAATATTTCAATATTCACTCTCTGGGTCTTTCTGATTTGGCCAATCTTGGTATGTCTGAGTTCCCAACACAAATCACCAGTATTACCTGTGCTCTTACCTGGGGAAGATGAAGCTGTAAGCCTTCCCTGGGGATGGGCTGTCGGGACGGCGTCTGGTCAAGCTGCATGTTAAACAAGCTTGAGAGGGCTGCCTGGGCGGCACGGGCCTTAGCCAGCTTCTTATTCCTCCCTGAACCTTCGAAGGTCTGTCCATCCACTGTTACTGACATCACAAAGTTTTTGGCGTGGCTCTCTCCACTTTCAGAGACAAAGTCATACTTTAGGCCCGGACGTAGCTCATTCAGGATCATGACAGAGTTCTTCCCACTAGAGGGGGCAAAGGCAGATGGGACGGGCAAAGGGGACTGGCTGAGATTGTCTGGCCCTCCAGAAGAGGGAAGAGGATAATCCGTTATGGAGTTAAAGGAGCCATTTCCATTAGAGCCCAGGTAATAGGCCACATCGGCCTGAGCTGGGGTCTCAAAACCATTAAAGAGAGTGTCGGGGAAGTCTGCCTGGTCAGAGGTGAAGTCAGTGTTTACAGTCAGGGTCCGACCCATGGCCATGTGGGCCTCTGAAGCATTGGGGAACTGGACGAAAGACCTCAGGGCCTTCTCTGCAGCGTTAAGCTTGGCCTTCTTCTTGGTGGGACCAGAGCCTTCGAAAAGCTGCCCGTTGACCTCCACTGTCATGACAAACACAGGAGCGTGGACAGGCCCAGTCTGAGACAGCAGCTTGTACTGCAGCCCTGGCTTGATCTCATTGAGCTGCATTAGGGCATTCTTTGGCAAGACGGGCCCCGGGGTTTTCTTTCGTTTCTTGGCACGAAACTTGGAATGCGAGTGGCCATTATTACCCTCCTCGAGTGGGCGCTTCCTGCTGCCACTGCCTCCATTGGGGAGTTGGACCCCTTCACCCAAAGCTTCCTTTGAAGAGACGTTGTCCAGGTTGCGGTTTTCCTTAACTTCAGTGCTGCACGAACCTGCGGTGCCCAGAAAGAGTAACTTACAACGCCTTCGTTGCAGGATCTTGTAAATGTAAAATTTATAGATTCCTTTATCTCTCTTTGTAACCGAACAAGTGATGTGTGTTCTATAAATTCAGATGGGGGTGTTAGGGGAGGTTGGATGTGTTAAATAAATACAAATTAAGGCATTTCTGAAACGACACCTTTGAGTTTTGTTTAACCTGAAGGCTTCTATGGTCGGCCAATCAAAGCAGTTTGCATTAAACAATATTTGAAAAATATATAGCTTGTAAACAGAAAGTAAGTAAGTAAATAAATAAATAAATAAATAAATAAATAAATAAATAAAACCCCAGAGAAGATTAGGCCAATTCAATTTCATTACTATTTTACTCATAACACTTTAAAACTATATCTATTGGTTCAAAACAATTGGAATGGAAAGCTTGAATATGGACTGGGCATTACATCAGAAGTCCTGTAATTAATAAATCTTTGGATGAGTGGCTGGCAACTAGGGTTGGAGGTGAGGTTTATTTTGTGGGAACAGCAACAGAAGATAACCTGCACTTTGACAGACACACACTGGTCTAGTACACTGTAATCTGTGTTTGAAGAGATCTTACAAAATGGTCCCAATAGATGTGGATGCACACAATATATTTATCATTATGATTATCATTTATAAACAGTTCACTGAAATTGGTGTTAGCTGGCACCGTTACAATAATGGTTGGGTTTTAGCTAATTTTTGTTTGAAAACCTGTTTCATTACCATCTCGAATTTAAACCAGGAAAAATAAGATTCCGACCCAGTTTTCCCAGGGCTGGCAATTATAATACTGCACTTTCAGATATGTTTAGCCACAGTTTAAAGGCATTGTTGGTGAAGCCACATGGTTTCTCTGGTAAGCAACACACATCACTGCATCCTGTTGACAAAGCCGATGGAATGTTTACTAAATTTTCATTTATAACATCCTCCAGCAAAAGCTCGATAGGTTACTCCTTTCGGCGCTCAGAAGAAGAAAAAAATGCAAAATGCCAGAGTGGGAATTCATGGAGGAAAGAGGGAGTCGTACACGGGAGTGGAGAGGTGAGAGGCCAGTGGAGCAGGAAGAGGAGGAGAGAAGAGGCAAAGTGAAGGAAACATTCTACAAAACCAAACTGACTGACTGACTGGCTCTGATACAGGTGCTGGTCTGGGAAAGTAAGAAGCTCCACTACTAATAACTGTCAAACAATTCTTTACTAATCCTCTTTGAAGGCATTGGTGTATGTCCAATTGATCAAAACAGAGACTGATCTAAATACTGCTACATTTTAAACAATTAATAAAGGGCCGAGGGCTATGAAAATCAAACATCAGAACAGCGTATGTTTCTTTAGTTTATTTCTATAAGGAAAATATGAAAAATCTCAGGAAGATTCATATTTTAATGTTTTAAATGACAGCGGTATTTGGGTCAATTGAACAATCGCTCTAAAGAAAGCAGTGAGGTATTTAGTGCAAAACAAGAACAAAAGGCTATCATGTATGCAAAAACTGGTTCTTCAGCTAGCTATGGATTTGCCATGACAAGCAAGGGATACGATCTGTGACGAAGCCAAACCACTTGTGTGTGTTTTCTTAAACATTTTATTAGCAAACCTTTAAAAGCTGTGAATCACTTTCAAATGCCCAGTCAAATGCCACCAGACAATGGGGGCTGTCAAATGAAAGCAACCATTCGTATTTATACAGTGGAATTCACTAAGCAGATATAAAAAAATCTGCATGAAGCAAGACCTTCAAATCTGTGTACACAAAACCTCTGCTGTGACAAAACTTGGGATTCAGAGGAATTGTATTAGTTTGAATGTTTACACAGAGAAGCAATGCATAAACAAATCAGTAAAGCCTATGTCAAGTTTGCATGGAAAGTCTTTTATCCCCCTGATCAAACAGTTTTTTCTGGGGTGGTTGGGTCTCAATATGTTTCACATGAGATCTGTTTTACACTGAGCGTTAAATTTAGCATATGAAATCACAAATTTCCTGTTATGCTGAATATTAGAAGGCCTGTTTCTCTCTAAAACCTAATTAGCACAGACAACACATCAGTAATCAGTTTTGCAAAATTCAAACCATGCTCTTTACAATAATTCTAGACGTGCATTTAGGAAAAGGGGCAAAAGAAAAACTGGTTTCATGAGAAGAGCCGTGTGCAAACACTTAAGATGTTACTGTCATTTTCCCATGCCTTTTCCATGGTTATACTACACAATCATCATAATTTACAATGTTTCTATGCTTTACCATACCTCTCTAAGCTTTGCAATGTGTATCTATGTTTTACCATGGTTTATTACATTGTGTTATACTTTTACTATGGTAAACATTCATAAGGGATAATGGCAATAAAATATAAAAAAAAAAAAAATTGGTTAAATGGCTTTTGGGGAGATGGGGCTAACTGAGGAGAAAGAAAAAAGGTGATGAAAAAAATTAAGACCCACACTAGCAGACAATTAAAAGAATGCTATATAAAGAAGATACACCCAAGCAGTGGTATAGAGGTACACAAGTAAACTGAAAATTAGAAAAAGTGAAATGCATATTCGGCCTCTGCCTTGTCAATGCCCAGGGTGTCATACATTGGATTAAGGACACAATTGTGGGGGAAAATAATTTTCCATTTTAACTATGAATACTGTGGAAACTGTTGGAGCTACATATTAGGGGCTGTGCAGAATAGGTACAGAATGCATCATATTCTTTCTACTGTATTCTTTTTTATATATCAAAGAAGACGTGTCCAAATAAATAGCTGGACTTGGGAGGTTTGATTCTCCATAGGAGCTCAGGTCATTTACTGTAGATCCTGCTAGAAGGGAGTATGTGTATAGCATAAAAATCAATAAAACTCACAAGACATAAGGTTAACAGCATTCCTCCCCAACCACACACACAACCCCGTTTAAAAAACAAGAGATAATTTGTCATCTACATTTTCATAATATTTAATTTCATCTATGTTTAATAAGTCCTCTGCTTGGACCATTATGTACCAACTACTAAAACAAAATATAACTTTTTCAACCAGATCTGAAAGAATTTCTGAAGGGAGTGGTTTTAGAACTGACCACTAGAGGACGAACAACCAATTTCTGCCCTGTGCAATTGTGGGAACTGTTAGTTAGTAAACTGAACATTTCCTTACAAAAATCAGTCTCAGAGGGGACTGATATAACAGCTGCACACCTCTCGTAGTCAAACCACCTCACTTCAGTTATTCAGCTTTTAGTTGATAGTGGATGAAATATTTTTGCTGGAATATTTCACACAACAACAAAAACATATCTAAGCAGAAAGAATAATATTCAGTAAAACCTCAAACTAATGCAGCTTCGCTTGGGACCGGAAAATTGTGGTGGTTTACAATGGTGCTGTAAAATGTAATTCTGCATCTAAAATAAAAAGGTATAAATGACTCTTTGAACACTTAAAGAAAAAAAAACTATTAAAAGTACACACAGTAGAAGGATTGTGCAGGTATACCCTGTAATATAAATCAATATTATTGTTTATTTGACTTCCTACATTATGTAATAAGGATTTTACTTATGATCTGTCATACCTGCGGGACATGTGTGTATTTGACTTTACACTTAGAAAAAAAAATCACATGGCTCGGCACCGGGCTTACATTTATTTGACAAATCTTGCCAGATTCCAGGATAGACCGATTTTGAATTGTTTAGGGTATCATTAATTTGACTAGGGATTTGTTCGGGACCCAGAAATGATGCCGCATTATAGAGAATGCCAGTATGTAGAGGGGCTGGTTTAGACAGGTTTTACTGTACACATTGATAGATACAAATGACAATAAACAGGTAAGACATTAAATATTATGAACATACCGAAGGTGCAAGCTATACTCTGTATTCCTTTTCTTTAAATACCCTGGCATTAGATTCAAAGAAACATGAGTAGTATAAACTGTGTAATGGGATACTTTTGATGATCTGACTCCTGAACCACTGATTCTCACAGTGAAAAGCTTTTTCAAACCCAGAAATCTGCAATCCTGTTTTAGGTTTGACACGCCGTTTCATTGTGCTCAGCTTAATGTCTACCACAAACTTCCAGGAGTCCTGGAAGCATTTTGACAACAGAGCACTTCATTCGGGGAGAGCACACGCTTTATGTGGAAAGTCACCGCCTTTTTAATAAAGCCCAACTACTTAATCCTACCCTTGTTATCAAAAACTGACAGTGGCTGTGAAAAATCTGCAAATGAACCCAAGATATCCCAAGAGTTTTAGAGAACAAATACACAAGTGAGAGGAATAATTTAAAACCCAATAAATATGTATTTATTTCTACCCTTGAAAAAGCTAACTCTGTAATCTTTCTAGTAGTAGAAGGCATTGGTGTGGAAATGTAACTGGCTGGTGAAATGAACATGGAGGAGTCAAAGCAGTTTCCCCATAGTCATAATGTCACAATGAAATAATAATAATAATAATAATAATAATAATAATAATAATAATAATAATAATAATCCTCAAGACCTTTCATACAGTTTTTACCGGGTTTTACATAAGCTGTCTATTTACTGTGGTGAATACAATTTTGTTAGACACATCTATATAAATAAAACAAACCTGTTAAATACTGAATTTAAAAGACTGATACAGGTATTTCTCACCAGCTTTCACAAAGAACAGAAGCAGGTGAGCTGCTGTTCTGTTTGTCCCCAATATCTACCTGGAAAACAGGGAAATTCATAATTTTTTTTCACAGATGTTTACCTTTTGTTTGTCCCCCCCCCCCCCCCGATACATTCACAGTACATTTTATATTTAAAAAACAAAACAAAACAGGCCCCTGTCTTCCTCCAAGAATGTTTAAAGACGGCATTGTTTTTTATTCTGTGCCGTGACTGACCGAGACAGAATTGTGTCACAGAATATGTTTTGAAAAAGCAGACGTCAGAGAAGTGAAAGCTTACAGCCTTATACAATTTTACTATTAATCTCATATAGAACAATGAAACGTCTCCCTGGAACTGAATGTTCATTTCAAAAATACAAACTCATAATGGTTTTGTTCACAAGGTGGGTACCGATAATACAATGCGAAAACAAGTAAACAACTTAAAAAGGTAGAATAAATAGGGTCTACTAAACTTAAATAATTCTCTCACCCACAAACCACATACTGTATCCTTCATGATATTAGGTTTCCAATTCTTGTTTTGTTTTAGCATTTTTCAATCATATCCTTGAAACCTATTTTGAAAGAGTTTGAGCTCTGCAAGGTTCATACCAATATCTTCTCTGCTAGACCATTTTAAGATGCTTCAAGCTAGTTTCCCCTCCCGCCCTTTTTGTGTCACGAATGCAACGCTTTAATTTTTAGTCTCACCTGTGACTTTCACGTTGTGATGTTAATACTGTAGTTAATTGTTGTTGCTAACAAAATGCATTGAGACTGGTGTTTGTTTGTTTCTCTTTACAGGGAGGCTCACAAAGCTGGTGAGACTAACAATCAAATCTCACTCTCTTACCTTTAGTCTCTCATTGATGACACAAGCAGCCCCTGTGGAAAACTAAAAACAACCTTCAGAAGATAAAATATTGTTGTGAACCATGCTGAGTTCAAACTTTTCTTTTTTCTTTTTTTTTTTTTTTTAAATTTAGTCGTCACCAATTATTTTACCCCGATTTTCACCCCAATTTAGCATGCCCAATTATTATCTGTATCCCCGGCTCACCGCTCACAACCCCCGCGCCGACTTCGGGAAACGTAGGCTGGAATACGCGTCCTCCGAAACGTGCTCCTGCCAAGCCGTCATTTTTCGCACTGCAGATCCACAGCAATGCCACCAGACCTATAGTGTCGGAGGACAACACAGATCTGGCGGCTCCGCTGCAGAGCCACAGGCGCCCTATCGGCCACAGGGGTCGCTGATGCGCGGTGAGCCGTGGATTCCCCTGCCAACCTAAGCCCTCCCTACCCGGGCAGCGCTCAGCCAATTGTGCGCCGCCCCCTAGGAACTCCCGGTCACGGTCAGCTGTGACATAGCCTGGATTCGAACCTGCGATCTCCAGGCTATAGGGCACATCCTGCACTCCGCGCAGAGCGCCTTTACTGGATGCGCCACTCGGGAGCCCCGAGTTCAAACTTTTCAAAGACGTAATGAAAAACAAGCACACAAAAAAACCCACAAAAGAAATAACATAAATGATACTTGAGAGCCTGATTTCATTTTGTACACACCATTTATTCTACCTTTAAGACCAGAAAAAAGTGGTTTATTTCTGGTATGGTATCTTTGTGTGAGCTGTGCTAATGACAATGGAAATTCTGAACAGCTTTGAGAACCCAGCTCATGGCGTGCGATTTATTTTGCAAAACGTTTCTAACTGCGTATTGAAGGTCTCTTTGCCCCCAGGACTGGGAAGAACAGAGATACCCACAGAGACAACTTATTTAAACACATTGTCAGAGGCTAATGAACAAAGCTCAGAGTCTTCCCATTTCAAACTCTGCCGAAAGGGAAGCTTTAATGTTGCTCCTTCCTGCTATTAACAAAGTCATTATTTTCTTCCTCTTACATACCCTATCTGTGATTAGTACTATTTTAATTAATATACACTTCAGGCCATTATTAAAAAGTAACAGTTTTCTTTTCTATATTTTTTAAATATGAGGCAAGAAATTGCAACTATCTTACAGTGGTTTGAAAGTTTAATGTGCAAGGTTGTGTGGAATTTTCAGAGCTTTTGAATTTACTATGGTCTTGTGTGCTCCCAACACAATTATACAGCCAACATGAAATGAAGATAGCTCTCACTGTGGGCATTGAAAAGGTTAAGAGGGCTGTATTTGGTCTTTCAGTTGCCGACTGATTCCAATTCAAGCCAACAATGATACTAGTAAGTCCCACTTTATTAAAATGCATTCTGGAGTTTTGTGTTTTTGTTCTGACAACTGTAAACAGAGGTACTGATCTGCTGAAAAGAAATGGAAGAGAACCAAACTCCCTGCTGCCCTAGACCTTTACCGCACTCTCCTCTCCTCCTCCTCCTCCTCCTCTGCTAAATGTACTTATTTCCAATCTGTAATCCAAGCCTCCACTAACAACCCACGTAAACTATTCTCTACCTTCTCCTCCCCTCCTCCATCTCCCCTGATGACTTTGCCTCCTTCTTCTCTTCTAAAATCTCAGATATCCGCAAACTCTTTAACACCTCTCCCTCCCCCGCACCCCCTCCTCCTCCAACCCCTACTCCCACTGCATCCCCTACTAACTCACCCTCCTCCTCCACCTTCTCGCCCCTCTCAGACTGACCTCTCCTCCCTGCTCCAGGGTCACAAACCCACCACGTGTGCCCTGGACCCCCTCCCCATTCACCTCTTTCAAGCTGCTGCTCCTGCTCTACTTCCCTTCATCTCCTCCCTTCTCAACACCTCTCTTCTTTCTGGTCTCTTTCCCTCTGCCTTCAAAAAAGCCTCTATCACTCCCCTCCTCAAAAAACCTACCCTCCACCCCACGTCCCTCCAGAGCTACCGTCCTGTCTCCCTCCTACCCTTCCTCTCCAAAACCCTCGAGCGGACTGTACACCGCCAGCTCTCTGCTTTCCTGTCCAACCACTCTCTGCTCGACCCTCTGCAATCTGGCTTCCGCTCTGCTCACTCCACTGAAACCGCCCTCCTGTCTGTCACCAACTCACTAAAGTCTGCCCGAGTTGCCTCTCTCTCCTCTGTCCTAATTCTCCTCGACCTCTCTGCTGCCTTTGACACTGTCGATCACTCTATCCTACTATCATCTCTCGCTGACCTGGGAATCTCTAGCACTGCTCTGGCCTGGTTCTCCTCTTACCTCTCCAACCGCACTTACCAGGTAACCTGGCGTGGAGCAACCTCCACACCTCGCCCTCTCTCAACAGGAGTCCCCCAAGGGTCAGTCTTGGGTCCTTTCCTGTTCTCTCTCTACACCAGCTCCCTGGGCCCCCTCAACGCATCCTATGGTTTCTCATACCATTTCTATGCTGATTTCCTCTCCTTCCCCACCTCTGACTCCACCATCCCCTCCCGTATCTCTACCTGTATGTCTGCTATTTCCTCCTGGATGCACTCGCATCACCTCAAACTCAACCTCTCTAAATCTGACTTCCCTTTTCTTTCCCTCCTCCTCCTCCCCCCTCCTCTGATCTCTCTATCTCTGTTCCTCTCAAATCAACCACACTCTCTCCCTCTTCCTCCGCTAAGAACCTCTGAGTCACCCTGGACCCCTGCCTCTCTTATTCCCAGCACATCTCCACTCTGGCACGCACTTGCCGATTCTTCCTGAGCAACATCCGAAGAATCCGACCCTTCCTCACCAACTACGCCACCCAGCTCCTGGTCCAGGCCCTGGTACTCTCCCGCCTAGACTACTGCAACTCCCTCCTGGCTGGCCTCCCTGCGTCCGCCACCCGTCCGCCCCAGCTCATCCAGAACTCCGCTGCCCACCTGGTGTTCTCTCTGCCTCGCTTCTCCTACGCAACTCCACTACTCCGCTCACTCCACTGGCTCCCAATCACTGCTTGCATCCAGTTCAAGACTCTTGTACTAGCCTACAGATGCCTTGACCAGACTGCACCCAGCTACCTCCAGACCCTCATCTCTCCCTACACCCCCACTCGACCTCTCTGCTCCTCCTGCACTAGAAGACTGGCTCTACCTCCTCTACGCTCCCCTGCCTCCAGAGCCCCGCAGTGGTGGAATGACCTTCCTACAGATGTCAAGACTGCCCAGTCCCTGACCACATTCCGGCGCCTCAAGACTCACCTATTCAGAAAGCACCTGTAGAACTGCTCTGTTTTTCCCCTGGGACACTTATCACCGTTCCTTAAAAGCACTTTACTTGCTCTTATCTGCCCCCTATTTTACTGCATTTAATCCTGTACTTCAAAGTACTGTAATCTGCCAAGTGTTTAATCTGTAGTATTTTGTATTTAATCATATCCTGATGTAACTATCACTGACACTGTTATCTGCTGTATTATTGAATCGTATTTTGTCACACTGTACTTGCTTGAACCAAAGTCATTGTATTTATCTTGCTCTTAATTGTATTATTACTTGTACTGTGATACTTGAAATATATTTGCTTACGATTGTAAGTCGCCCTGGATAAGGGCGTCTGCTAAGAAATAAATAATAATAATAATAATAATAATAATAATAATAATAATAATAATAATAATAATAATAATAATAATACTATGACACTTCAAGACATGATAACTTAAACCATTGTCTTCAATGGTTATTTGGACATGTTTCCACTTGATGTTGGACTTTACAATACAAGACCAAAATAATACAATATTTAGTAACTTCTAATGCATAGATTTGACACCTCCAAGTTCACTCCTGCAGGTATAAAACCCACATGATTTAGAGATTGACTCATCAAAACAACTTGTAGTTTCTTCTAAGAATCAGTATTTGTTATTAAAAAAGCTGAAACATTGGTATACTTGACTTGGTTTTAAAAAAAACACAAAAAAGTTGTCCAAATAGTCCATTTGTGACTGTCATGAAACATTTCATGAAAAGTACAGCAATGTTGTTATTGTGTATTCCAGTGATGTTGAGTAGGCCACAGGCAATTGTGCAGTGCTTGCCAAAGAAAACTATGAAGGGATGTCACAGTATCCTAAAAGAACTCTCAAATCTATTTTGACTGATTCTAATTGAGATGACTTGGATGTGATTTGACAGGTATAGTGTTTGCATTAACTGTAGGATTTCTAAGCACTTACCATGCACTTTTCCCCACATACAAGCTTCTCAGTAACAATGTTATACTAGGCAATTGTAAACACAGGTACAAATTTTAAAAAGTGTCTTTTTATACTAATTTCTGTGTCTACCACTGATTCATGTGAAAAACCATTATTCATTATATGGTTCTTTTGAACAAGTTTATAATCAATCAACCTAGAATCTTATATTATCCCTATGTTAAAATCCATCTTTTTTTAAACTATCCAAGTCATACATCTTACTGGTACTCGCATGCCTATAAGTTTGAGAGTTACCTCAATCCATACATTCACTTTGTATCATTTTCTGTTTCAGGTTACCACATCCTGGTGACCTTTTTTAAAACACAGGTTTAAATTACCCCAGTGGCATCAATAGAGCCCTCCACATCATTTCCATGATGTACATCTATTACACCAGAGTGTAACCATTAACTTGTCTCCCTGCAACACTATGTAAGAAATATATTTCTAAGTAATACCACATAGAACAAATGTGATATTACATTCACCGAGTACTGCAGGGAGGGAAGGTTAATGTTTATGCGCTGATGTATAGCTAGGATCTGGAATTTGATCGCTGAGAAAACCAGTTTATTTTATTTTTATTCAGATAGATTTCAAATCGCTATTCCACTGTGCAGAATTGAGTCGCGGACAAGATTAATTGGATTATTTTCCTGTAAAGCTAATGTTTTATGCTTCAGACGGGTTCAAATTAAAATGAACAGTGAACACCTGCAACCAAAAGTAGAATAACATGAATTGAACATATTGTTAGAGCAGACGATATTTTTGCTAAAACGTGACAAAGATTAAAAATCACAAGGAGAAGGCTTTGTATCTTATTAATGAAGGGGGAAGGGAGAAAAGATCATTAAAGTGATACTGCTGGTCTCTATTGTAAAACTTTAAGAGAACATTAGTTAAGCAGCTTAGATTGTATGTCAGTAACATGCATTCCCTGCCCCAACTGTACATTGAAATTAGAGCTACCTGTAAGATGAAAAAGCTGATGATGTATATCAGTATAATGTACCTAACATTAGAGAGTAACAGTTACCAAGTTACATGACAATTTGATGAGTGCTTTTTGGAGAATTCTCAGAAGTGCGACCACCACCAATTTCACTATAAATTATTGTTCTATGAATAACTAAAAAGTTCCATACTTTATATTAACTGGACAGCAACTGGTATTTATCAGATATGATTGAGGCAAGGAAAGTGACAATTAAAAATGACTTGGTAATATCTCAATGGCAATTGCAGGTTGCTGTGGTCCAGTTATTATAAAATGCAACCCAAAATGTACTAGAACACCTGAACAAAACATCTGTCTCATTCTATAACCAAAAGCCTTTAGTCCTACTGTGTGTCTTATAGTTTAAGGAGAATGTGGACATTAGGGCGCTTACTCATGTTTTCTTCTTCATCTACATCCATTGCAAAGCATTTCTGCTGGCTTCTTGTCTGACGGACACTGCTTCTCTCTGCGGGAAACAGACAGACAACAGTATTAGGCACCTGCGGGACCTCACATGCAGGTGCTACACACGTGAGCTGAATAGTAAATCAAGGGTGTTTCATTTTGATACACAAATCAGTCAAATAACATTTGAAAAAAAATGCAGAAGACACAACAGGGAATACAAGAATAAATACAAAATTCTATGGAATAAAACATATCCTATAATGCCCACAAAATCACCAAGTAGACAAATCTTTATCTGTGAGGGGCAGCAGTGTGGAGTAGTGGTTAGGGCTCTGGACTCTTGACCGGAGGGTCGTGGGTTCAGTCCCAGGTGGGGGACACTGCTGCTGTACCCTTGAGCAAGGTACTTAACCTAGATTGCTCCAGTAAAAACCCAAGTGCATAAATGGGTAATTGTATGTAAAAAAAAATGTGTGAAAAATAATGTAATTGTATGTAAAAATAATGTGATATCTTATAACAATTGTAAGTCGCCCTGGATAAGGACGCCTGCTAAGAAAAGAAGGTCAAGCCGAGTAATATTTTTTTAAAGTATTATTATTTCTCTTAAAAGGTTGCTTTTTAAAATGCCATTTAACTATCTATCTATATAATATAGCTCATATATACATAATCATTTATTTTTGCAACCTTCAATGGATTAGGGAAACCAGCTATTGCATGGTCCTATCCAGACATTCCCTATAGGAAATGTATCAGCACTGAATTATTTATCTACAAATGGAAAATAAAAGATGTATGAGTTCATAACTTATAATAGTGAATTTAGACAGCATTAGGCATGGTTAACTTGAGAGGCAAAATAGATCAATCAATGCCTTATAAAAGAGAAATAGCTTTCACGCAATTTCACTTTTACAGGACATACAGTAATAGCTGGTTTCATATACCCTGATTAACACTAATCTTGGATTACTTTAGCTAACACACAGGTAGGCTATGATTAGTGCTAACCAGGGCCTTTGAGGCCCCCAGTAGGTGTTAACCCGGATAATTAGCATGATTCAGAACATTTTTGACCCATTGTTTGCCTTTGTACCATCTAAATTGTCTTGCATGGGCAATTTCATGTCACGATGAAGACAACTAGATATCTAGTCGAAAGGTTCCAGTCTGGTATGAGTTTTGAGCTACGGAACACAATGGATGATTGCAAACAATAATAAAAAGACAAGAGAAAGGGAATATACACACAGTAGGGTACATTTTCTATGAACCCGCCTGCAGCAGTTCAAAAAAGTACACCGTTACTAAAGGACATGAAGCAGTTCAGGTATAGCAACCACCAATGGGGGATTGTTAGGGGACTTTGGAACTTGATGTCTGTCTGGAAACCATCTTGAACTGTTTTCCTAATACCACAAATTGTAGCAATTCATTTATTTCACATTTTACTGATCAGTGCAGGTTCGACTTTAAAGACGATCTGATTAAAGGTGACTGACTGGTGACCATATTTGGCTTTTTAGATGGCAGGTGTGTTCATCACTTTGCACAGCTTAGCGACGGGAAGTCCAGTGCACATACAGTAGCCTACTCAGGTTAAAGAAGACAGTGCACGGCAGGTATGTAAGTTACATAACCAAGATGTGTTGTTTGAACTAAACTATAGAATATACATTGCATGTAATTCAACTGGGATACACATTACATCCAGGGCAGTAGTATAACGGCTACATCCAGGGCCGTAGTACAATGACAGGGTTATATGAGTGGCTAAAACAATGGCTATCTGTGTTACGATTGGCTGATACTTGAGCATTGTATAAAGAACAATTCACCACGTGACCACCCAATATTAAACATATCCATATTTATATTATTATTTATTTCTTAGCAGACACCCTTATCCAGGGTGACTTACAATTGTTACAAGATATCACATTATACATTATTTCACATTATACAAATGTCACAATTATTTTTTTTTTTACATACAATTACCTATTTATACAATTGGGTTTTTACTGGAGCAATATAGGTAAAGTACCTTGCTCAAGGGTACAACAGCAGTGTCCCCCACTGGGGACTGAACCCACAACCCTCCGGTCAAGAGTCCACAGCCCTAACCACTACTCCACACTGCTGCCCGACATATGTGTTCTATTCTATTTGATTCAGTTGTGAATCCCCTTATGTTTAGTTTAATTTCCTCTTGATTTTCCCCATTCACTTATAACTTTGTGGAGCGCAGGGTGTAATTGAATACAGTATATATTTACCTAAATTAAATGGGCTATGCAATTCACTGCACTATGGGGCTCCAGTTTAGAACAGTTTATGAGCCAAAACTGTAGTGTATCTAGTTCAGTTCTATAGTTCAGTTACAAGAGCACTAGTATGCAAAGAGTCAAGCTTCTTTAGTTACGTCATACTGTTAAGACTGCGCAAGTGCATAACAGTGCAGTACAACAAAAGACTTTGTATGGAAGCATCTAATAAACACAGCATTAACTTTACTTAGGTTTCCAGTGTCTCAATTTTGTTGTATAATAAAACACAACAAAATCAATCTGATATTTTACCATGTAATAGGATTTGTAGAAAAAAGAATATTAATGAGATTCTATATCCTTTTCCATTTTTTTTTTGTTTAAGTACAAAATACATATATGCGAGTAGAAACTTTCTAACTTCAGATTAGTAAATGCAGTAGCATATTATAGCAAGGCATATAGTCAGCTAAAAAGGCCAGCTTCATTGCAACACCAAAATCGCAAATTAATAGTAACCCAAATACATTAAACAAGATAACTTTAAGGAATGTCCTCAAGATGAATGTAGGGGCATGCTTCATTTAAAACACTGTTGACTGTCCGGGTTGGTTTTCCCCTCGGAAATAACCAAGGTTCACTCGAGACCTGTTTGTGATTAGGGGGGGTTGTAAATGATCTGTTAAGGCTCACAGTGCTAACACTGTAAAGGAAAACCAACAACAACAATAAAACATATGGGACATGATACATTCAAGTAATAGTGTAAATAAATGGAAATCCTGAAGCAACAGTTATTCAGAAGGTAAATCGGCATCTGCTGATTCAACCCGTTTGGTTTCCCTGCTGTCATTTTTCACATTTGGCACTTTTTTTTTTTTTTTTGCTAAACTAAATGGCCTAATTAATCTGAGGTAATGGTGGGTGACAGGAAATATGCTACCACAATTATTAGCCTATTAAAGATTAATAGGTGGGTATCAAACTAAAATGGGAGTAACCAGATAAGTGTCTGCTTCATTTATATCAGACAGCAGCTCTCTACACTTTATTCTAGTGACTAATGACTATAATCTATGTTTCAGGTAGTGTATTCATAAAAGTTTTGAACCTGGAACACCCTAAAAAACACTCCTTCCATCCATTAACATCTAGTAAAAGTTTAGTAGAAGACTCAAATATATGTCAAATCTCTGGTATCTTGCTACCAGCAATGGGAAAAATAAATAGCTTGACTCCTGTCTTTCATCTAACTTCTCACTTGTCTGTGCTTTTGAGATAGCATTGAGTGAGCAGGGAGTTGTAGTGCTGTGGGGAACTTAAATGAAAAATAATTTACCCCCCACCCCCACAAAAAAACAGGCAATTACATTTTAGGTAATAGCAAACCACTATGTGCTTTAAAGTGATTGAGGAAGGATTGTATTTAGTTATCTGAAACAGACTTCAGATGCACATGCTGCTCTCTGTTCTCCAGCGCCTGTTTGAAGATAGCAGAAACCCATAATCCATACAGTTGCGATTGGACCCTTTCTTGCTCCAAATGCAAGTTGATAAATATCGCCAATAAACACACTTTACTCTCTGTGGTTTGATGAGACACTTTAAAAATACATTTAAACATTGCATTGTGGTTAGCAACTGAGGGGCTTGGTACAAAAATAAGAACAGAGTCAGTTGCTGAGGTGGGATTTGAACCGGGGACCTCCTGGTTACAAGCCCTTTTCTTTAACCACTGGACCACACAGCCTCCTTAATATAGTTTAACATAGTAACATTAACTATCTCTACTTACTTTACTATAAAATACCGGTCTATTCCTTTCGTGCCACCAGTTGAAAGGGAGCTACACCTGTGCTTTCACAGAGATGTACCAGTTTTGTGGCTGTCGTTCACAAAAACATAATGACAGGTTTTACAAGCAACAAGTCACATGTTCATTATTTTCATTCGCTACGATTCCAAAAGAATTCCACACTTCTGATTTACTTCTCAAACTATCATCCACTACATGACATACACCCTGCGCTATCTTTTGTTTCACCTCGTCCACATACATTTTTAATAGCAGTGATAAAAGGATCTTGCGACGTATCAAACAAGCGGCAATGCAAACCGAGAACACTGCTTAGGTCAGCTGACTCCTCCCTAATCGACTCCTGCTTTACTGCAGGAAATACCGGTACATTTATCTATTATTTGGGAAAGGGTTACTGATGACAAAACTTTTGGTGATTCAATTTCAGACCTGAGTCTGACCCAAAAATAACATTTTCTGACCCGCATCCAAAACGCAAACCGCGAAAACGTTCACATTCCGACCTGAACCCGACCTGCTTTGCGGGTCACCGACGGACACCTGATCTGATGCAGGACTCTAACCCAAGGCACCCAGCCGCCTGGTCCTGCCCAAGAGTGCTCTGCTGTATTACAGTATGTGTATATATTTTCTAGGTACCTATTGTTAAATGTTTTTACTGATGTTTTCTATGATATAGAAAAAGTAAAACAATTCAAAAGGAGACATTTCTAGTTGAAACACTTTTTTATTTTTATTGTTTTTGTATATTCAGCTCTACTGACGTTATGGATGATTTTCTATGTATGTTTTACTTCTAGAACTGGATACTGTACATGGCTGACACCTTTCTGATGTACTGTGTCAATATTGGGAGATTCTCAGGAGATCAAATTTCCTCATATCAATTGTCATATATCCCTTTACTCAGTTCTGCTCTCTCCTCTGGTGTGTTGTCAGGTGTCATTTTGTATCAGTTATCATTCACATTTAGTATAAAGGTGCCAGCTGAATTTTATATCATGTGTCATTTGTAATTTGTATCAGATATCATTCATAACTGGTATTTTAGTGCAGCTATCAGTATTAATTGTAATCACCTGCCAAATGCCATTATCATTTAAAGATAAGATGACAGCAGACATGTATAAACTAACCTGGACTTATTTTTCCTTTTTTGCCAAAATATTAGTTAGAAAAAAGTCACTTTAAACTTAGAACTTAAAAAAATGCATGTTGGCTCTGATATCGATCTCGAATTGATGTTCAGTTAACTAAAATGACATCAAACTTGTCGTTCTGCAGACAGCGATAGTCAGCATGAAAGAAAGGGAGATAATAGAAAGCATTGCTCGATGCATCAGAGGAATTTGTCATTGCTCCTGTCTGTCTCTCTTTCATATAAAGCCTGTGTTTGGGCCAAGCCGCTGTTCGCTTATCTACAAATAGCATGATAAGCGAGGCCACACGATATTTCATGTTCAGTTAATCAGGGAGCTGTCAGTTTGCATGTCATTTCACCTACCCGAACAAAAAAATAATGGGGCAATTGGACACGGGTCACTAGCTTCTTCAATGAAGGTATTTTTCATTGCTTTTAGTTTAGAGATTGTTAGAGTACATGCCTAAAATTATAACAGTTCATTCTTCCAGCATTGGGTTTTCACTACTATATACGAGTGCTCTATTTAAATAGTATGTTATCTTGTGCTTGTTCATAGATTCAGCTATCAAGCTTAAATAAAGACTACATTAAATGCAATAACTATTTTTGATCACCTTTAATGAAGTTTTTGCCCAACACTGTTTTTGAAAGCTTGACAAATCTTGCAAGCAGGGTTCCCAAGAATAAAAGTCAGTTAACTTAAACTTAACTTTAGAATTAAATATTATGGATACTTTCATATCAGGCTTTCACTGCATACAAACACACACTACATAATTCCAACTCGTAATATATATTTGTATGAGTTTAATTATTTATTTAACCCTGATACAACATGTGTGTTCCCTCACTTCGATAACATTTCTACAGTTGTGTTTTGATGTGGGTAATAACATTTTTTAAATTATACACATCTCACATTTACCTTGCTAGAAATGAAACCATGCCTCCCTCGAGGTTTATAAATAGGAAATGTCAATCATTCAACACTGAAAACAAACATTAACAGTTATGTACTAGTTTGTTTACAAGACCGCTTGGCCACTCTGTTAACTAAATGAACTGTCAGTACTGTTATGTGAAACCTTTGTGGTTGATTAAGAAGCATGCTTTCTGGCGAGCCTGTCAACCTTATCAAATATTATTATTTTCTATTAGAGGGCCCGAGGCAGCTCTACTGTTAGCACAGCATGTGTCACAGCACAATAGAATCCTTTATAACACAAGCATGAGGTGAGTGATCCTGATATTAGTAAAAGGGCACCCACCTCTATAGATTCAGCAAGCTCATACAAGTAAAATCCCTGCACTGCTTTAAATGTACACCGATTTCATATGGAAGTATATTACAGAGGTAGAATGATAGATACATACCTAATTACATGGATAGTAGCTATATTTACACTGTAGCCCATGCTATAAAAAGTCCTAGTGTACAGGGTTCACACTCGCGATTTATGATGTCACATTACCCCTCGATCAAACTTCCTTCCTGTGGTGCATTGTAATGGGTTTAAACAATAAAAAAATGTAAAGTTTATGGACTTTGATTATATCTTGTTTTGTAGAAATTGACTCAAGTTTGATGGGGACCGAAGACACAGGTTGATTGGAAATTGGAAATATAAAGATGACAATTAAAGATACAGTGAACATTTCAATTTCAGGTTCTCTAGATAAAAGGGAACATTGTATTTTTACAACTCCAACTACTATTAAGGTTGCATAATTTGAGTTTTAGAATTAGAAATGAAAGTCTAATGTAGTCAGTAGCAATCTAACCTTACTCTACAGCACAATTCTTATGAACAAAGTAAATAATAATTATTCAGTAAGTAAACAATATGCAGAGATCAAAAGAAAGCTTTAGCAAGCTGATCACCACAATCTACAATCACAGTGAACATAATAAATGTGTGCAACAAATACTCTTTAAATTCGGAAAAGCACCTCCCAAAATACAGGGGTCTATCCAATATGCATTATGGTCATACTCTTTTTCGTCATTCTGATTGCTCCCATTTTGAATGTATGGATGTGGCAGGGGATGCATGTGACTGACCTACTTGTGTATTTATGGAAAAGTGGTCGGCAGAACTAATTGCATCAAATAATATTTAGTCTTGAACAACCCAAGCGTCTTTTTTCTTGATCTAACGGACACAATTATTTTAATGAAGGGCTTGAACAGGTTTCTGGTAAGATCAATATGGCTGTCTAAACTCTAAAGTGAGCCCTTCAGTTTGCAATTACAGTAACTACAGCTTATGGCCAGAAGTTTTGCATGACCCTGTAGAATTAACTAATTTTGCTTCATAAAGTTGAATGAATTACATACTGTGTTGTAGTTTTCCATCTACTTAATGAAAAACTGAAAAAAGTAACATTTCGAAATCTAACATGAAATAATGTATTATTGTTATGAACCTTGGACCCTTTATAAAAAATTGTACTATTTAGATCTGCCACTGTTGAAGATCAATTGAATACCACAGCCTTAATTGGTCAGTCAATTTAGGTGTATGTAACTTCCCCAATAAATTCTGCAAAGGAATGTCATAGGAGAAAGTTTTGTGACAATTGGATCTGGTTATTAAGATTATTATTATTATTATTATTTATTTCTTAGCAGACGCCCTTATCCAGGGCGACTTACAATTGTTACAAGATAACACATTATACATTATTTCACATTATACAGATATCACATTATTTTTACATACAATTACCCATTTATACAGTGGAGCAATCTAGGTAAAGTACCTTGCTCAAGGGTACAACAGCAGTGTCCACTGGGGATTGAACCCACAACCCTCCGGTCAAGAGTCCAGAGCCCTAACCACTACTCCACACTGCTGCCCTAAGATATCACTGTAGATGCAGGATGAGTTAGTCAACCTGCCCCCCATCAATTTTCTAGGCAGGATTTTAAAGAAATGCATCTTTTATACCGTTGACAAGTGGCCCATTTAAAACTGCAAAATATGATGACAAGTGGCAGCCAGTACCTTGCTGAGCTCAGGATTTATTCTCTAATGTCTAAACGGTTTCTCAACAACAAAGCCAACAGGGGTGTGTTTTACTCGGCTCAGCATAGCAATTTTCTCTCATTCTGTTTATATATTAACCTTCTCGTCCCTAACAGCACAATATGCAGCCAACTGAAGAACTGAATTACATAAGTAACACACAAAGCAGGGATATTAGTTTTATTATTTTGGTACATGAGCTTTTCATTCAAAATCTTGATTAAGGAAAGAGTGCTTTGGTTGTCAGAGACAGAATAATATTTGTTGTAGTTATTTGTGAAATTCTGCCTACCAGTTTTCCATAAATACATATACTGACACATATCAAGAAGATATACCAGTATTTTATATACATGTGTAACAGGGGAGACCTGGACTGGCCGCCTGACTTATGCACGATGCGGCAGGAAGAGGACGGCAGTCCCGTGGAATCCGCCTGTCAGTCATGGCAGTGACACAGAGAGGTGGGGAAGAGGGTGTGTGGGCTTTCCCTCTCTCTGAGTGGCTGGGGGGTGGGCTCAGGGGGGATTGCTCGGCCTATAAACGAATACCTTGTTGTTCCCTCAGGTCTGCCCTTTTTAGATGAATGGTCCAGCGGAGGCGCTACCGACGGACGGAGCGGGGCTGGAAGAGAACTGCCAAATAATTAAAAAGAAAATACCAAAAGGAGAGAAAAGAATATTGCGTAGCGGGGAAATGAATGGGCAGACCCCAGGGATTGTATAGGGAAGTGAGGGAAATTTTTGAGCGTAGGACAGAGACCCGGTTCGTGCAGGTAGCGACGGTTGGGGTATCGGCTGCAAAGTGCAGCACCTTTATTTTGTAGGTTTTGATTAATAGTGTTTATTTTCGGTTTTCTTTGTGCCTTCTGTTTTGTCTATGATTTAATGCACCTGCGTGTGCGCTATAGGTGTGAGCAGTGGAATACCTTTACCATCGCTGGTAACAACGGTATCACAGTGCCACCTTGTGGCAGTAAATAAATCGTGCACCCGAGTGGTGTTTAGAAACCCAATTTTTGCCTCCTGTGTCAGTGATTTCCCACACCCTTCCACAACATGGTTCACAGTTTATGTTTTATACTTCTAAAACACCACTGGAAATACATTGTAGTTAATTTCTATTTCATAAACCCATATAGCAGTACTGCAGAATACCTCCTGTGTATTCAGCCAGACAGTGGCAGGGCCTTGGAAGAAGCAATTATTTACTTAATTATTAACTTACATAGTGAGAAATGTACTGTAAAAATACATCCACTCTTTCTCTGTTATATACTTTGTAAACTTCACAATTTGAACCAATTGTCATGTCTAATTTAGAAGCAATACAACACAATTATTTATGATATATCAGCATGCCATGTGGTAAACTGAAAAACGATTTTAAGAACTGGACCAAGATGTGTGTTCCAAATGAGAAACAAACTGTACAGTACATCCAAGCACTTGATCGTTATCGTCCTGTAAATTAACACAGTCACATGAAAGCAACTAGAAACGTTTTTTTTTTTTTTTTTTTGTGTGAACAAAAACAAAGCATCCCCAGGGGCATAAATCAAAGGTTATGTCTTATTCGAATGAATGGTTTGTAAACAAAGTAAAATATATACGTGAAAAAAATATTGATATTTGTAGTGGACACCACCTGAAATGTAACTTGTATTAAGAGAATCATAGAATATCCCTGACTTTCACAAAAGGATTTTTGCTTTTTTTTTTTTTTTTAAATATACTAAAATGTTTTAAAAGTAAAAGAATGCATACCTTCAGCCATTACTTTTCCGTTGGTTCCTAAGAAAGAAAAAAAGAAGTATTTAATATTAAAAGACTTACAATCACCAGAAATATAATTTATTGTCTGACTGTGGCAGAGACTGCATGGCGAGTATCTGACAATAACTTATAACAGTAGTGGCCAAAGTTTATGATGTCACATTTGATAAAAGCCTAACTGAACCATATACAGTACTGTGCAAAAGTTTTAGGCAGGTGTGAAAAAATGCTGTAAAGTAAGAATGCTTTCAAAAATAGACATGTTAATAGTTTATATTTATCAATTAACAAAATGCAAAGTGAGTGAACAGAAGAAAAATCTACATCAAATCAATATTTGGTGTGACCACCCTTTACCTTCAAAACAGCATCAATTCTTCTAGGTACACTTGCACACAGTTTTTGAAGGAACTCGGCAGGTAGGTTGGCCCAAACATCTTGGAGAACTAACCACAGTTCTTCTGTGGATTTAGGCAGCCTCAGTTGCTTCTCTCTCTTCATGTAATCCCAGACAGACTTGGTGATGTTGAGATCAGGGCTCTGTGGGGGCCATACCATCACTTCCAGGACTCCTTGTTCTTCTTTATGCTGAAGATAGTTCTTAATGACTTTCGCTGTATGTTTGGGGTCGTTGTCATGCTGTAGAATAAATTTGGGGCCAATCAGATGCCTCCCTGATGGTATTGCATGGGCAGCAGTGTGGAGTAGTGGTTAGGGCTCTGGACTCCTGACCAGAGGGTTGTGGGTTCAATCCCCGGTGGGGACACTGCTGCTGTACCCTTGAGCAAGGTACTTTACCTACATTGCTCCAGTAAAAACCCAACTGTAATAATGTGATATCTTGTAACAATTGTAAGTCGCCCTGGATAAGGGCGTCAGCTAAGAAATAAATAATAATAATAATAATAATAATAATTGCATGATGGATAAGTATCTGCCTGTACTTCTCAGCATTGAGGAGACCATTAATTCTGACCAAACCCCCAACTCCATTTGCAGAAATGCAGCCCCAAACTTGCAAGGAACCTCCACCATGCTTCACTGTTGCCTGCAGACACTCATTCGTGTACCGCTCTCAAGGCCTTCGGCGAACAAACTGCCTTCTGCTACAGCCAAATATTTCTAATTTTGACTCATCAGTCCAGAGCACCTGCTGCCATTTTTTTACACCCCAGTTCCTGTGTTTTCGTGCATAGTTGAGTCGCTTGGTCTTGTTTCCACGAGGTATGGCTTTTTGGCTGCAAGTCTTCCATGAAGGCCACTTCTGACCAGACTTCTCCGGACAGTAGATGGGTGTACCAGGGTCCCACTGTTTTCTGCCAATTCTGAGCTGATGGCACTGCTGGACATCTTCCGATTGCGAAGGGAAGTAAGCATGATGTGTCTTTCATCTGCTGCAGTAAGTTTCCTTGGCCAACCACTGCGTCTACGGTCCTCAACGTTGCCCGTTTCTTTGTGCTTCTTCAAAAGAGCTTGGACAGCATATCTGGAAACCCCTGTCTGCCTTGAAATTTCTGCCTGGGAGAGACCTTGCTGATGCAGTATAAATACCTTGTGTCTTGTTGCTGTGCTCAGTCTTGCCATGGTGTATGACTTTTGACAGTAAACTGTCTTCAGCAACCTCACCTTGTTAGCTGAGTTTGGCTGTTCCTCACCCAGTTTTATTCCTCCTACACAGCTGTTTCTGTTTCAGTTAATGATTGTGTTTCAACCTACATATTGAATTGATGATCATTAGCACCTGTTTGGTATAATTGTTTAATCATACACCTGACTATATGCCTACAAGATCCCTGACTTTGTGCAAGTGTACCTAGAAGAATTGATGCTGTTTTGAAGGCAAAGGGTGGTCACACCAAATATGGATTTGATTTTGATTTTTCTTCTGTTCACTCACTTTGCATTTAGTTAATTGATAAATATAATCTATTAACATGTCTATTTTTTAAAGCATTCTTACTTTACAGCATTTTTTCACACCTGCCTAAAACTTTTGCACAGTACTGTATTTTTTACACAACAGCATACTAAAAGAAACTATACAAATCAAACCCCTACTAAAGGGCGAGAATATATTGATTATTGTATCACAAAGGAAAACAATAGCAGCAAGCCATTACTGTGATGAAAATTTAATACATTGATTATTGCACAGCCTCCGTGGTTGTAGTAAATTTGGTGTTCATTGCTGAAGTTTCTATTGGTACTGGCTGAAACTTGAAATCCTGACTGCGTTTGGTTCTAAGTAAGCCTTGGGGTGGGTACAGAAGCAGACCAAAGTCATTTCGTCTACATAGTAACTCACTGATGACCTGTTGTGATCGAATGATTCTTGGTGCTAGATCTCCCTCCCGACCTGCGAGGGCGCTGTGTGAAGGGAACAGAGTACCCTGGACTAAATGGCATGACAGTTTATTCCCAGGATTAGGTGGAAGTCTGCCATCTAGAAAGGGGGCGGAGCTATGGTACCCAAACTCAATGACTCGGATGGGAAACGGCGTGGCATCCGCGGATTGAAGGAGCGGATGTGCTCGTTAACCAAGGGGTGATGAGTCAGGGTATAAAAAGGGGACGTAGTAAAGTGATCTGTTCCTTTGTAAATGGTTAGAACAGACCTAAAGGAAACCTGTATTATGAACTGTGAGTGTCTAAATTGTACTTGTTTGTTATTTAGACAGCTAACAAGATCCGAAGCTGTCGCCAAAGGCCAGCACTAAACCGGACATATAACCATAAAGAACAGGACTTTTGGTTGCGGGTCAAACCCAGGGATTATACATAAAGTAATACACACCACTGTATTACTTTACATCATTTATTGTTTAGTGTGTTTGGCCGTCAGGAATTGGATTATCAATCATTAAAACACCCTTGCACCTGGATATCGTTGTCTGTATTTCTTTTGCACTGCTGTATTGCCTTCACCTGCACACACCTACCCACTTTGACACACCTGTATTCAGTGCAGGTCTTGTAAAGGCAATTCTACTCAAAACTGCAGACTAATAATCTTGTGTATGCGCATTTTAACATATTACTCAGTAAAAGACACTCTTACTTAAATCAGTTTTCATCAAAGTTGTCAACCATCATACCGGATAGTGCGTCACGATGGAAACAGGCCACTAGAGGCTCACTAAGTGGAAGCACGGTAACATTACAGTACTTTCAGTCTATCGGACTGAGGACAGGAATACTGGACGACAGACAACATAGTGACAACTACATAGACATACTGGGATGAGTGTCCATTAAGCGCGGATGTCAAACTATTTTTTTTTCCACAAACACAAAATCGTAAGCAGTCAAAGGCTTGCACTTCATATACTATAAATGATCTGTGTTTCACCAACATCATTAAACTGTACACTATGCACCTGTGTGTTACTGAAACATCAATGAGAGTACAGTGCATGGTAACACCAGTATCTCTAGTTGCATTATCCCTTTCTAAAAACAAATCTATTCTGATCTAAATGACACGACCACTCTACAGAGCCGACTCGGGATCCCAGCAGCAAATTAACAATAAGGTAAAAAGAGGATTACAGTGGCATTCTGTAAAGGCATGCTTGTCTATATGTGTTTGAAGCTGTTGGAAATAAGTCATTGAAGCAAAGAAGGTCAATTTACTAACAGATTATGTCAAAATGCATTAGGTCCATTTCAAAATCAAGATATAAGTACAGATATAACTCGCACACCAACCCTCTGTCTCGATTGATCCTGTTACAGGGGACATAATTCAGAGCATTTCAACTCATCACCTTGAGTTTTCATCAGCATGTACACACACACGCTCCCTCTTATCTATCAATCTGTCTATGTACTGTATCTCTCTGAAATGAGTTAACTTCCAGCAAGTGGCTAGGACCTCCAATGTAGGTCACCAATGAGATAGCAGCACTGCTAATAAAAATCATTTGCTCTGCTCTTCAAGGACGTTTAGTGCCTGCCACCCTTTCCACATTTTCAGCAGGACCTGTAAAATTTATATGACAGCTCTAATTTGTGCTGTGATCCCCGGGTGCCTCTCTGTCCATGTAAACCCTATATCGATTCCACTAACTAACCTGCACTGAATAACAGCAGAGGTGGAGACGGTAGGTTAAGCGGCTCCCAGCAGACTTTGGGAGGAGAGCAGAATGATTTCATTTGGCGGTACAGCACTGACAAACATCAAAATGCACGTTCCGTGTTGCCAGTCATGCGTCCTTAAATGGCAACCAGGAAGCTGTTTTCTCCACATTACCAAGATACTACTATAACACTGCATTGTATTAATTTTTTTATTTTTTATTTCACCCCTGATTTTTTCAGTAATTTATAATGTCTAATTACATTCCCTCACTGCAGTAAATACCCACACAGCTCAGGAGAACTGAAGGTCATGCCAATTGCCCTTTACACCCAGCAACTCGAAGGGAGTCATGAGTGGCCTGCAGAAAAAAATAAAATAAAAAGTCCACCAAGCCCCACCACCCTCGCCTGAATAACCTTACCACCTTGTGCCACTGCTATTGATTTTACACTTTTTGCAGTACTTTAAAGACTGCCGCACTAAACTTCAGACTTGTACTGACCAATGAGTGTGTCAACAATCACATGTTGCATGCTACTTCCCAAAGCTATAGGATATCAAACAACCACAACACAACACACATTCCATTTTAATTTATGCTCCCTATTAGTCCATGACGCCTTTAATCACATACTACTGAAGCCAACATTCATTTTACTGTAAAAATACGTTCCAATGAAAGAGTCCAACCTGCAACCACACAATGCAATATTTTATTTGCTGATGAAAAAACAGATCTAATTTTCCAGTGGTTGGTTCTAACTTAACTTTGTACAGACACTCCAATTATGGTTAACAAAGTACTTGTACACAAAAGAGGACTGATTTTTCATCGTTTTGTTTTTAGGACACTCAGTGTTGTAAAACTAGCCTCTAATGTTATTAGCCTGGGGAATTCTGAGTATATGGTCACTTTTTTGATGACATCACATCCACGCAACATGGCAGAAATCAGCTTCTAAATACACCCACCCCTCGTTATATCGCCCCGCTATACTTCGGATTCGGATATATCGCAGTCATGGAGTTGGCTCCCCATTTTTACAGTCTAACTGCGCATGCCTTAGCTGCAATATACATAGACAATTTATAAATTAGAATTATCGTTTGTTCTATTTTGTACTGCACATCAAAAAAAAATATACAAAACAATTAAAAACAAAGCATTCATATCGTACTGTTATCATATACACACGCATTGCACAATAACACAAAGCAAATTAAATATATACTTGCTGAAGTGGTTTTTATTTTAGCCAACGAGGTGTTCACGTGTGGCAGCAATGCACTAGCAAAAGTCACAAGGCAGTGACGTCAGCTCCCTAGCAACAAGCCTCCTATGTTGGCAATTGATTCTTTCAATGCAGCGGGTTTGTGCATTTGAGAAAGGAGAGGAAGACTCATGAAATTAATTGAAGACTGAAGTTGATGAGAAGCAATTACCCTCCGCAGTACGAATTAAAACAGTGTGCTGCCTTTTAGACGAAAAATGAGAAAAAGCAGGTTGCGCAGAGGATTTATATTGGACCCCGACGCCCCCGATAAAACGAGGGAGTGGTTGTACAGTATTTGTTAGCCTATTTATTTTTCTATGGGTCTCTCGCTATACCGCGGCCCTCGATATATAGCAGATTTATAGTGGACCCCAACACCTGCGATATATCGAGTGGGTGGTGTATTTCAAACACAAAATAATAATAAAAAGTGTGTGTATTTGTAATGGTGTTAAAACATTAATAACCCTACTGTTTAATCAACACACTTACAGTAGTGTTCACCAGCCAGAGAGAAGTCTTATCTCCACTCTGATTGGCTTCATTCTCTTCACACCACTGACTATGCTGTTTATAAACAGATGACTATCGGAGCATATTAAATTCACTGCCAGGTAGTAAAGTTCTTGCTAACATTTAAACCATGCAATTTTTTGAATTTCACACCCTGAAGATTTAGGATTACCAACTTTTACAGTAATATTGACAGACAGCTTTGAGCTACCGGCACAGACACATTTTGTGTGAAAGGTCACAGTGAGATAGCAGTGTTCTGCAGCTGGAAAGATCTCCGTTTGACTGCAGATCTGTGGGTGTTTATCAGCAGAATTTCAGGCAGCACCTGATAGCAGCAAGATAGCCCTATTGCCCTCAATGACCAGCAGAAACCCGGCAAGAGAAACAGACCATCGCTATTTGAACTAAATAAGCAGAAGACACAGCAAATACTATGCAGAGTATGCTTGTCCTTGTGATTTGGATGTGATTTTATTTTTGTAACACATTTCTCTAGCTGTATAAATAAAGAATCAAAATTCCATCATTTACTTTGTATTAAGGAGCCTTGAGATGATCTACTTATGAAAATGACATGTGGATGGTATTTGTATTCGCTTTTTGTGATATTTCTTTTAACTGCACTAGACATGCAACACATAGTGGGTAAGTGTGGATATCCTGTTCTGTGGTTTGCATCTGGTACATTCATTTGTGTCATGCAGAACTGTGTCAAGGTCCAGTTTAGACCATCTCAGTTACTAAAAGTGAGAGGTATTGGTAACATCACCAGGCAGTATAATCTAAGAGGTATGTCATATCAGACAGAATGGTTTGCAAACTGTAAAACGGAAATGAGTAGTCCGTCTGCTGGTTTCATAGAGTCTGATTAGCACATTGACATTGATTTCTTGTTGAAAAGTTGGTCATTGAATTCATTTGTTTTCTTTTAGTATTTCTAAAGTTCTGTACTTGAAACGTCACCATCACATCAGGTGAATTACCTGAATGGACACTTGTAGTGCAGATTGGAATCCTAGATCAACACACCAGTTCCGCAACAGAAGGAAAATGAAATTCACTTGAACGTGTTTCTCATGATGCCAAAAAACTACACTTTAAATCACTCATCGTGATGGTACAGAGGCCAGGCCAACCAGGTCAAATATCTCGTTGTCTTTCACTAATCAGAGGGATCCGTGAGGTGAATATCAATTACGGCTAAAAATATGATTTTAATACACGGATGCTGTGATCCCTATAATTAATTGCCTGCATCAAGTGCAGTTTAATGGTCCTCTCATTACAGGGAGATTACAAAATTATTGTATACTAATAATAAATGAGCCTTCCGAGATATGTAAACACTGGAGAATAGCAGTGCAGAGCTCTACTACAACTATAAAAAGAAACACGTACAAATAAAGAAAAAAAAACTGCAATTCAACAAGACAAATGCAACATCCCTGCTTCCGTATAAATATATGTATCCCACACGTATTATTTCGAGTCCTCAGGCATTGTCTCCCACGCAGCAATAAAGTTCAATTACTGAGAAAATCAAAATCGTCTTAAGTTTTTTTTTTTTTTTTTTTAAATCTGCAATAATTTGAACAGTTATTTTTAGAATAATTATAATTTAGAGACATTCATCTTTTAAATCAAGACGTATTTAAAAAAAAAAAAAGAGACGTTCACTAACTGTGGATTGGATATTCACATGCCACCCTGTTGCAGGAGGAAACATGATCTGGACTACACTGGGATCCTTAGAATATATATTTTAACTTCTCCTGTGGATCGCTCCAGGGTAAATGTATTGGCCGGTTGATTTAACATTTACAAAGAGTCTGATGTATGTTTAAAAATATAACTGATAACACAGCAAACATTAACATAATGTGTAACTTGTAAAACACTGCAGGGTGTTCTATAACACCAAGAAGGAGAATAACAAAAAAACTATCAAAAATAAAAAATAACTTAAACTTCTGACTAATCCGTTTCACATGTCATTTGTTAAAGCTTTGACTTTATGTTAATTAATTTATTTATAGAATCAAGACCTTTTAGGTTTTTAAAGTTTGTAACACACACATGCGCCACTCACACACAATTACATTTTAAATATGCAAAGACACTGTGATGATCAATTCCCATTAGTACCAGACCTGTGTACAGTAAGCTCTCCAAGTGTAAAGCCTAAATAGGAGGGATTATGTTTTCCGCTTGAAAAAGTTCCTGAATTGAACCCAGTAACTGGAAAAAAATCTGATACGAACGCACAATGTCCAGTGTACATATGTCACAGAGTTAATTTAAAAGTTACTGTACATTTTTAAATCAGTTCATTTAAAAGTTACTGTACATTTTAAATCTGTTGGATTTGTTTCTGTCCTCATTTTGTTCACTCTGAGTGGCTCTGTTACTCCAGTGTTGAGTTATAATATCTTTATATCTGTCTCTGAGGTTGTTTGGATAATCCTTCTTACAGGTACTTGCATGCAAGTTCTACTTCCTCACTCCATTCAAATCATGTGAGAATGTGACTTTTAAACTCTGCTGGCCCCACCTGCCCTTTAGAAACCAGAATGTCACAGTACCGTCAGACCAATATTGTGATTAAACATGTACAACAGCTGTTATTCTGGTGCCATGTTCAATTACCTATGGTACTAATTTATTTTAAATTATGTCGAAGTTAGCCCAGAAAGAGAGCAATTTCTCCACAACACCACAAATCAGTCATGGAGATGAAAAATTAAACTAAACTAAAGCTGCGTTCTCACTGCCATGAACCCTGTTCATTCTTGAGGGAGGAAACGACGTGAAGATCTCAGTGTTACAGAACCCACTGCAGTGCTCACAAGAAACACGCTATTGTTGCCGTGTTGTCCATATGCCAGTATTTTTCATATTTCTATATTCACACATCATAGGTAAACAAACAAAAAACCAAACTAGGGATTACTTCTTTTTTTCAACTTTTACTCAGGAACATTCACCAGGAGATTTTTTTTTTCCTTCTATACATTGCGGTGATCTGTATGCACTGCGGTCCTTAGAAGACATTTTTTTTCCTCTTAGCAAACACTAATGAGAAAATGTTGAGAAATGTGTTACCCAGTTGATTTATGACATGTGATAATAAATGTCAAGAGTCAGAATATGAATATAACGCTGCGATACGGACAACACAAGACACAGCAAAGACAATGCAATGCACTTCTTGGAAACTTTGCAGGGTGTCCTGGAACACTTCAAACTTCTTTAAATTGTGTTTAGATTGTATGTTATTTATTTAGAGGATACAGAAATGATCATTCATAACCCACGAGCCCTAAAGGGGTTGACCTGTTTTTTGTACTGCTATCCTCATGAGTGAAATAACCACAGGTGTTTTCAGTTCAATGTTTGGAAAGATTATTATTATTTTTTTTTAAATGTATTTCTTTAAAACAGCAGATATCAGATAATTACTTTCATTTGACCAAGCTCAGCATCTGCTTAGCAACGGGGTGTAATCTGGAAGAGTGTGATTCGCCCGGTCATTCTGTTGTTGGATTTGCATGCAATTTGTATGCAAGATAGATTCCAAAATGAGAGCCAGCAATACAAATATTCACTCAGGATCACCAATTCTGAAAATGTTATTCAATGCTAGATATCTCAATGCTTGTTGTATAATGTTAAATTATAAAAAAGACAAATAAAAATGATCTACGCTGGTTTCTAATTAGTTAATAAATGGACTTCTTACTTTCAGTGGATACGATTGCTGTTCACAACTGGCTCACCAACGCCACTGAACAATAACTAATCTGAGCATGCACCTACAGTGTGGATACACAGCTTATGGTTTTGGTGTACCCTCTACCCATTTACCACTGAAATAAGGCAATTTATGTAAAAGTTTATTCAACTACAAAAATACAGTTCTATTCCATTCACATCACTCATTCCCCTGGTCGTTATATATTACAGTATTCAAGTTTAACACTGAACATTCTTCCTACAATAATAAGTACAATAGCCCTAAAAAAAAGATGCAGATATGGCTGCTTGTTGTCTTGATGTTGTTTTATTGACTGTGTGTGTAAAACCAGAATACTGAAGAAAGCCACATATTACACAGCAAAAGGCTTTTCTCCTGCCGATTTCTAAAATGATGTTTTATACAATTCAGGTAAACCGTTCCCATAATATAGCCTTCATTAGTGTATCACAAGCGAGAAAGCATGGAGACAGTACGTCAGTCAGCGCTTGCTGACTTCAGACCTCAAGAAAGTTTTACAAAACAAACATAAAATCAAACAAATGTATTTATAGAGGATTCCAAACTCTTAATTCATGTGAACTTTTCATTGAGTGTCCCTTTTATATCACAGGTCTATGTAAACCCTACTTTTAAATTAGAGGATGCATGATGCCAACAGCCTGCAGCCGTCCTGTTGAACCGAGGACATACTGTAATACAAGTAGTTCCCAAATTGGTATTCAACCCACATTACTCAATCCCTCATCAGGTGAAAAACGTTCATTGAATAGGTAGCTCAAGAACATTATTATGCCTTTACACATTCACTGGCACAGTACATGTAGACATGATACGTCATACAGCTTGTAATGGGATACAGTACCAACAGCACAACATATAGCAGCTCATTATACTGTAGTTCACCAAATGATTCTTGAATGAAGAGTAAGTGTGTTTTATAGTTGGTATAAATACATACTCTCACTATCACATTCGATTTTTTCTTTTTAATAAACAAGTTTAAATGATAATTTGATCTTATTATGCATCATACAAGTGTACTGTATCGTGAAATTAGTGTATAGTTACTGTACACACCTGGTTACATGGCACTCTTACACTTCCTTGTTAAGCAAGATGCTATCACTTTGCAATTCTAAATGTTCATACCACAGTATTGGGGAAAAAAAATGATATAATGGCGTTAGCTTTGTTTAACTGAAAAGAAAAATGATACAAAATTAAGTAACCAGAAAAATGTTTTTTTAAGTTTATAACAAAATAAAACTTCAGCCAATTTTCCTTTTTTATATATTTAAATGTATTTAACAAATCTGAAGCTCTATCAATACAGGAGTGATACAGTGTGAGGGGAAAAAACCTACTGCTCTACGATATCTCATATTCACCCATATACTAGTTAGGGGTATTAAAGTGTCTTAATATGGGGAACAAATTTACAGGCAATCACACCAATAGGACTAAATTTAGAAGAGCTACAACTAGCTACATTCTTTTTTTTTTTACTACAATTCTAATCATACTTATATGAAAATAGTCATTTGACAAAATAGAAAGAGACAGCAGATCACATTGGTCTTGAGCTACACATTATGAAAACCTATAAAAAAAAAAAAAAACACACACACATTGGCAAAAAGATACAGGTTGACAAAAGGACATTTGTTAAAATTAATCTGCACATTTGTTAAAAAAAATAAACTGCACCTTAAAGTCACATTATTAACCATTATTTTACTTAAAACATTTGACTTGCACAGTAATCAGTAATGAGATTAATCACAAACAGGCACATCTAAATAAAGGGGTACCTTTGCGCTCGGACCGCTTCTTGCGTCTCCGCTTGAACCGCCGCCTGATCAGGCAGTAGAAAGCCCCCATGTTGGTAGCTCCGTCCAGGCAGAGAGACATTCAGCCCCCCTTAGCTGCAGGTATCGCTGCTGGCTTGGGCTCAGCACAGTGCTAACTCACACTGGCACGCTAACACTCCCTCTCTCTACACTGCCCATTGCCAGCAGCTGGCTCACAGAGGCAAGGAGGAGGCAGCATGCTCAGCATTCCCCAGCTCGGACTGACAACTTCAGAAGAGAGCAGGGACCTACTTAAAAGGAGGGCGATGCTGCTATCTGATGCATTCATTCAGTGTATTAGTATTTCATTTCATGCCTGCAATCTGTGAAGAGAGCCGCCTATGACAGTTAACCCTATATGGGGTCCAGCAACTTGCTGAAGCAATGAGCTCCTTAATTCGGCATATTACACCGTAACACCTTCCCTGCAACCAATGAGAGATTGCGCACAGTTCACCTTAGTGCTTGATCTGCCACAAATAACAAGAATCTATTAAACCCAAGGCACTCGGGACATTCCTTCAGATATTCAGCAAACATCCATCTCCTACTGGGAAACCTTTTCTCTCCTCAACCGAATAGACACAACAAGAAAAGCAGTCAAATGCAAGCTCAAAGCAACACTCCTTTAAGACAGTCATCTTCTTGAGCCTTAAAAATGTTTAACCCTAGAGTTAATTATCCTTTTGAAACGTGCACGCAGCAGAAAGACTGAAAATCTCATACGGATGCCAAAGCTGTTGGTTTTGCATCAGTTTAACACAGTAGAAATATCAAAATTCTCCCTTTACATACACTCGGACTGAGAGAGAGGGGAGTATAGAAACAGTGCAGAACAGTCCCCCTAACTGTCTTTAATTCTATCAGGGTTTGCCTATTAAAATCTGACTGCTGTAACCTATTACATAAAACAGGACTGAGTGATCCCTTCCCATAGGGTGGTTCCAATTCATTTGGTTATCTTTACTTCCCTTGTGGGCCTTGTTCTAAATCTTTTTCCAGTGAATACTGGTTCAGACACAAGCGGGGGAAAACACTTATGATAGATCTGACTTCAGAGCAAAACACGCTCTCATTTTTTAAAGAAACTTATTCCTGGCAGTAATGGGAAAAGCAGACTCCAGGAGCATTGCATTAAGATGGAGACAGCATCTCACCAATCTTCCTTTTCATATCGCAATATTCCATTGCAGAACATGAAATTAAACCATTTGTTTTTCACACTGGTAAGTACAGAATATATATTCCAGTAGCAAAAACCGTAATGGCAAGACATGTCAATATATCTAGGCATTTTTTTATGCCGAGCATATTTTTCACAGCATGTCGGGGTAGAGAAAAAGATGAGTGAACTGGTCTCGGCAAGATTTACTGACAAGCAGTCTAGAAAGGTACTAAAAAGAAAAATTGTAAAATCTCAAGACAAATGGTTCAGTTTGTGTGCTAATGGTATTTGCAGTGGCTTTTTGCTTTGCAAGTCCTTTAGAATAACTTTATTGCAGATAAATCAGAAATCAGTGTGTGACAGATACCGCTTTCTTGCATTTAGTGGGCAGTAGGCAGTTCATGCATTTACGTTAAAAACACTAAAATGTCAGTGTAACTGTGACAAAGAATAACCAAGCCTTACATTTCAAAAGATATTGGGGGGGGGGGGGGACGGAGACGGACCTCTGTAAAGATGTAAACTGTGCCTGAGAACTAACCATTTTTAACTGTAATGCATTGCATTTTTTTCAATCTTGTAACTGTAATAGATTACTTTTTAAAAGTAACTTCCCCCACAGTGGTAATAGGTGGATCCACATAGCAAATCATCCCAAACATAAGCATCTGACATGCTCCATAGTCTACCATGGCACAGTACCGCACAATAATATTTGACTGTACAGAAGAATTCAAAAAGATAAGTTACCTAACTTCTTATATACATATAGTACATATGCACACTAACTTAGAGGGTTTAATTGGTTTTCCTTGGATATGAGGTAAGAAAGTGCTAATACATGTCTTGCTGGTTAAGTGTATATCCAATCAAGTCCCATAAAGGGAGCTGTTGAAAAAAACCTCTGCAAAAGTCAAAAGAAAGTAGCCTCAAATAAAACACAAGCAGTTGGGAAGTACAAGGTGTGAAGAGCTTGAGGATAGGTCATGAATAACCATGACATACAGTATTTATATTGTTGGCGGCCACGGTGATAATGAAGGAGCCTTCGGGGTGAGTTTGTTTTCCTCCAGCTGCACATCGCCCACAACATGAATACCGTATGTCTTGGGTTTTCATGATATATGATGAAAAGAATGTTGTGAATAGCAACGTTTTGTAAATTTTGTTTTAAATGATACACAGTGTGCTTAGCAATATAATCCATCTGCATTGCAGTATGTCAGGTGTAAAGCTGCGATTCACACAAAAGAATAACACCTCTGTAATTTAAACAATGTCTCCAGGGTTTGTTTTTTTTGTTTGTCTTTTTTTAATGGATATGGCTGGACAGCAAATTCTTGTTTGTGTGACCGGTGGACATTAAACTCTGACCTGCCAACTCAAAAAAATTGAACCACCACAATATTATTACAACTTATTTCCATTTAACTTTTTTCTTCAGGAAATAAAAGCATTAAGACTATACACTTAGTAAGGCCAAGGTGGAGCATAGGGGTGCAACGCTGTCACAATATACGATAGAATACATGTCATGGTCCTGGCTGACTACTTCTATGATGCCTGATAAGATCCAATGGTAATTTAACAATGGACTATTTTGTTAAAAAGCTAACATGAAATGGATATAAGGAGGATATATATTCATACCAACCATAAAAACACACTTATTCTAAAGTCAAGAACCATATGATGAATGACTGAGTTTTGTTGTGCTTTTGGTCTTGCAACATGGTACAAACAATACATACCTCAATTGCCATATCATGTAATTAAAGTATTACGATTGGTCGATACATGATCAATCTTTACACCCCTAATGGAGCAGTGGGCTAATTTGCCAGCTTCTTTCGGCGTTTCCCTCTAGAGGACTGGGTTCAAATCTGGCTTAGGTCTAGCGCCTAGTGGACATTAGTACATACCACAAAACCACCACACAATGTGGTGCAATTCTGCAGAACGGTCTTTGCTTGACAGAAACCCAGGACTGAATGGCAGGGTGTGGTCAGGAAAATGTAGTGTTCACATTTGACCTGAGTTCAACATTGTCTAAAAGTATATGTTTCAGATTTAAAATGAGGCCTGCATTTGCAAACAAAAATCAGTTTTAACAAATGAATCAGCCAGCTATTCAATAAAAACACAGATTGCAATTATAAATAAGACTTCTGCCTTTCATTAAAATGACAGCATGTTTAAAAAAAAATACATCAAGGCAAGTGATGACCTAATTGCATGAAATATGTGAGCTGTGAATGGCAGATTAAGTATAAAGGGGGATTTGGGTTCTTTATTACAGCTAATTTATAACAAACATTCTCCTGAGTCTTTAAGATTCTGGAAGCCTAATTTAAAAGCATAATTAACATTGCCCAAAGCATGATAAATCCTTCTCTGTAACAGAATACCCTGGACATGTTCACTTTAAGCAAGTCATGTCAGTTTATTCTTTAATATCTGCAGGGTTTTGTAGAACCAGGATCTCTATCTAAACTCAATATTGGAGAAAGCCCACTTTAAATCAGTTTGGGCAATCCAAGCTTTTTCTATGGGCGGTCAGTTTCTCATCAGTCAAAGGCAACTAAAATAAATACATACACTTTCAGTCTAGTATCAATTATGTATGGTTATTGAAAGATAATTTGTTTGCCATGATGATCAATGTAATAGTGATTATAGATTTGATATTGTCTATCAGATATATACTATGACATGTACTATGCTATAAAATCACTTTCTTCTTTAGGTGTAAGTGAGAATTTAAAGAAACAGTGGTTATTGTCAATACCATTATTAGTTTTGTGTCTCTGGTAGCCACAAAGTACTAGAAATCTAACTAATCTCCACATATACAAGAATGGAGAAGCGAGATATACAGTACTTACTGAAAATGGAACAGCTACTCCATAGATGGAAGCTGGATGCTTTATTACAACATGGTATCATCTCATTGATTATTTTGTGAGTGTAACTGTAGAGACGCTTGTGTTTCCAGCCGCTGGCGAAAACATCATTGAAATAACATAAATTGGTACCTAACTGCGTGTATTGAGTTTGTGAGTGTAACTGCAGGGACCTGTGTGTTTCCAGCCGCTGGTGAAAACAGGTAAGTGAATTACAGTTAATTTAATAATTTAAATCGTTCATTGCTAAGGTAACCAGACTGCACTTAAAAATAGTAATTTAGGGGCTCCCGAGTGACACATCCAGTAAAGGCACTCCGTGTGGAGTGCAGGATGCGCCCTATAGCCTGGATGTCGCTGGTTGGAGCCCAGGCTATTCCTTTGTCAACCGAGGACGGGAGCTCCCAGGGGCAGTGTCGCCCGGGGGGGGTCGGAGGGCCTAGGTCGGCCAGGGTACCCTCAGCATGACCACGCACCAGCAACCCCTGTGGTCTGGCTAGGCGCCTGCGGGCTTGCCTGTAAGCTGCCCAGGGCTGCGTTGTCCTCCGACGCTGTAGCTCTGGGTGGCTGCATGGTGAGTCTGCAGTGTGTAAAGAAGCGGGCAGCTAACGGCACACGCTTCGGAGGACAGCGTGTGTTCGTCTTCGCCCCTCTCGAGTCAGCGAAGGAGCTGAGCCAAAAAAAATTATAATAATTGGACAGCACTAAATTGGGGAGAAAATCAATAATAATAATTGGCGACAACTAAATAAAAAAATAACAATTTAGATTTCCTTTGTGTGCTGGGCTGTGTTGAATTGGGAGGCTGACTAGAAACGTGTGTTAAGTATACGGCTCCAGGCAGGATAGTATAAACTGGCAATCAGTGTCTTAGAACGTCAGCTGTTCTAAGCACCAGCCATCGAAGGGCCACACGTCCAAGGGCAGTCCGAGCTGTGGCAGTCAGAGCGAGCAATTCAAATAGTGTAATTACTGTACGCGTTTCAGTCTTCACAATCCATAGAGGAAAAGGCACCATTCCTGAATGGATCACTAGTATCTGTCAATTACAAAAAATAAAATAAAATCATTCCAAAGCAATTGCCCCTGCATGGAAGCTTCTTGCATGAAACAATACCAATGACAGATACTGATGGGTTTGGTAAAGTTCATCCAAGAAGTTCAGCAGTTGTTCTTATTACAAAAAAGACATTAAACCAGTGTGATTCAATATATCCGAGCCCACTGCAACGGATGTTGATGCTCAAACCACTCATGCACTGACTATTTTGCCCCTTGCAAACACAGTTAACACCCCACACGTTAAACTACTAGCTATCTTACTACAGCTCAGGGGCTTCTAGAAAATCACACTTTACTGTGACCGGACCTCGTAGAGTGCAACCTTTCGTTCAAAAGGCATTACTGAAGTACAATTACAAGCTGTTTATTCTGGAACTGTAAAATAGTAGAATTGGTACATGTGTTATAAAGGGAATTAAAATCTGGAACCACCTAGTGTTGGACCAAAGTAACTGCAAAGGCCAAGCTGCATTCATTTACAATGAAAAACTTGTATAGTGCAGTGCTTTGGTTTGACACACTTTATCATTGGACTTCCTATGTGTTATATGTAGGGCTTCTGACTTTAACTGATAAAACACCCCGGATAGAAAAAAATAAAATCGGTGGATAGCCAATAAACACTGGAAAACACAGTAAAAACTGTGGAAGTGGTTAATTTATTCACGTTGACTTTACCTTTTTCACATTTAAAAAAAATTAAACGTACTACAAAAATAATAATAAATACATTTCCCTGTGCTACTGGGCAATGTCCCGCCTTCCTGACTTGTATCTATCATTGATTAGTTCTGAATACTTTAAACCCGCCCCAACTACTGAGTGACAGCATATTCCTACATTTCTATTAGAGACTCTGCTTGCGAGATTTAAAATGGGATTACAATCAGGATGGAGGCTTGTTAGCGGGATTTAACGCTGTATTACAGTTAAGATACGGAGGATTTAAAACAGAATTGTAGCGAAATATACAAAAATGCTTCCACACAAAAACCCCAGAAGAATGTGCCCGTGACCATAGGGATTTTGTTGTGGAAGACAGCAAAGGAAAGAAGGTACAACTTAAGTGTGCAAGTACTGTCAGGTTACTACTATACCTATTTTGAGACACACACAAACAAAAACGCGCAAGCATTTTGGAAAGTAACCGAAAACACTAATTTCAATATATCAATATTGATATACTATATATCATATATCAGTATATACAGTATATCAAAAACGAAAGCCCCGAAAAAAAACGATTTACATAAAACTCAAAAATAGCTAAAAATAAGCACTGAAAAATACAATTAATAAAACCCAAAAAACAGAAGCCCTAGTTATATGTTATGGGCCCTATTCAAAAATTGTTGGTAACACTTTAGTTTAGGGATATGTTATAAGTGGTTATAAACAACAGCAAAAACAAAACAATGGCAAAAGTATATAATAACTGTATTGCAAAAACAAAGCAACCCCATACAACTGGTGAGACAGACAGAGAGACAGACAGACAGGGATAGAAAGACAAGCAGACCTGAAAAGACAGACTATATCTGTTACAAGCGATTATAAACAATAGCGCAAAAAACAATGACAAATACATAATAATACTGTTATTTTTTCTAATAATGTTCTAGAATTGTTATAGCATAATTGATAACATGTTTATAGATTGTTTATTTGTTAAAGACTGTTTAAAGAATGTTTTTTTTAAAGGAGTTTGGATTAAATAGTGCTCTTTGAAATTTTGGAACAGTTTAGAAACTACAAATCTACAAATGTGACTCAATAAATCAAATTGGGCTTTAATAAAACATTCCTAAAAAGCATTCCTCAAAACAAAAAGGTTTATGAATAGAACCCTATGAATAATTGCACTGAACCAGTATTTCATTCACACACAAGTGCCTACAATACTGAAGTCTAAAAGGACACATTTTATACTTTTTGAATACAAATCCAAGTCATATACTGTTTCTCTGTGAATATGGAGTTATTGTACTTGCTATGTTTGTTTTTTCCAGGAAAGTGGTACTTTGTTCTATAGTGACATCTTGTGGTGGACACCAGGCTTGCAGTTTCAATTCCATTGCAATGACACTTGGTAATCAAGAGGCTTTCCCAGCCACTTCTAATGAAGAGGTGTTTTTGATACTGGAGCAGGACCAACTCCTGAGGTACAGGACAAGAATCCCGCAAAGCAACTTGACATGTAAAGATAGCTGCTGGGATTGGGCTAAATATATCAAAGCCCTTTATCTTTACTGCTCCCCACATCCCCAAAAAGTTATTAGTTTTGTACAGATTTCCCCTCAATTTAAGAATGCGAGTTGTATCTAGAAAATGCATGACTTCACATGTTGTAGATAAGTTGATGTAAATGAATTAGTTTTAGTGTAATAAGTCGTTTATTGCTACAGGTTATCCGGGTCTACTCTGTCACTGACAGCTATTCACACTCAAAACCGATATACGCAGATAAACTGCATTTCTGTACCCAGTATTAACCCTGATATTTACTAGAAAAACTGGGAATTTGTTTGCAATTTCTTTTTACCTCAACAACTTTCCTTACACATCATACAGTACTTCACATATTAAATAAATACTTACATCCTGCTCCGATCCATATACTTTTTGTTTGCATTAGTATGTAAAGCGGAACACAGAAAAGTGAGGTGGAATAGTGCCACCTAGTTATTCCAGTAACTGCATGCACATTGATACTGCTTTTAAATCAATAGTTAACTAGGCCACCTCAACATTTTTCAATCTGATTTCATGGTATAATAAAAACAAGGTCAGATCAAGTTATTTTCTTTCCTGTCAAAAGTGGTCCCCTTACAGTCTAGGCAATACATAAGGACATTAAATCAACCAGACTAATCCCAGGGCTTAAAAGACCGCTCTACGAAGATATACTGAAAGAACTAAATATAAATTTAGCCTGGAACAAAGAAGACTTAGTGGGGACAGGATTTCAGTCTCTACAATCTTAATAGGAATTGACAGTTAAGCAGAACTAATACTTTAAGCGCAGTACAGAAACCAGGACCAGGGGACACAGTTGGAAATTTAGTGGAGACAGAATTAGGCTAGAAGGAGTGTGGCGAGGGTATGGAATGGGTTACCTAGTCATGCTGTTGAAGCTGAATCACTTGGATCCTTTAAGACCCAACTTGACAAACATTTGAAATCAATCAGCTACTAGGAACCAGACAAGCTTAGATGGGCCAAATGGCCTCCTCCTGTTCGTAAATGTTCTTATGTTCTTGGAAAATGTACAGCCCACCTAAACTCATCCCATTTCGAGTAGCTGATTTCTCTCAAAATGTTGTCAAGTTGGGTGAACAGCATGACTAGGTATCATATTCTATTCTCTGTGTGAAGAGGTGTTAGCAACATGACCAGCTAACAGAACTTTAGGCTTCTATGGTGTCTCATTTTCCTGTCTGCTGTAAGTTTATAGGCAATAGAACTGGGATTTAAAGAAGCTTTTAGTAGTGTGCCTCGTGGAAACAAATGTAAGGAGTGGACTAATTGCCAAACTGCAATTACATACCTGTTATAACACTGTGAAGTACTTCTTGGATCTTCTGAGTAATCTGCAACAAAGCAATGAAAAGTAGTTATGTTCTGAAAAGCATACTTTACACAGCCTTCTTTAGTACATACTACAAAAGGGTTACAAACCTTATGCCTTATTTTTAAGAGTTACATTGTTTCAGAAATAGCAATGGTAACATATCCATTTTATATTTTAATTAAAAACAAATGTAGCAACACTAAAACAGTAAAAATAGAGCTTTGTTTACAGTAAATACATCTTTGGTTTTGAAACCTATGGAAAGCAATTAAAAGAATATCTGATAATGGCATCTACTAGAATAAGCACAGTATTAGCACAGTGTGTGTTTTCTGCAATGCTATTATTTACCATTGTAATGTCTAAATCTGAATTACAAATTAAAATGAGCCTGGTTAATAATAAACTGCAGAGAATCTGTCATGCTGCACAGCGATTATGTCTGAAATTCAAATGCAATCTCACTACCAACTGAACAGCTGATCTGCATTTGCAAATTACCAGAAAAATAACTAACTTGTTATTAGTCAAATTGTATCTGTCTACCTTACAGGGAGGTAGAGGAGCCTGCAGTCTATGACCTGACCTGCCACGAAGCAAGGACCATCATTACTGTTTCTTTTTATAGCACTGCAGAGTTAATGATGTTGCAAAATAAAGACTAATGGCAAATGACTAACGTACACAACACACTTTAAAAAAAAAAAAAAATAATAATAATAATAATAATAATAATAATAATAATAATAATAATAATAATAATAATAATAATAATAATAATAATAATACAGGGTGGCATACTGCTTCCAGTTCTTTATTTGGGCATACTGAAGGAAAACTAGAAATGTTTTTGATTGAATGGTTTGTAAAATGGATACGTGAAAAAGATCTGTGGCTGTGAAATGGGTAATATATCCTGGACACCACCTTCAATGGAACTGTATTGAGAGAATCATAGAATACAGCAGTGTACCAACACTCAGACATGTCAGGTCTTACTCATTTGGAGCGAGACTCGCTCATATACTTGTTTGGGCCAATTTTAGCAGGTCTGTATCACTGATATGGCCAGCGTTTAAGCAATGCAAGGATTTACTGGACAACACCAGTAATGGAAAATCTATGACAGCTGGGTACCAAGACAATAACTCAGAGCGTACAGCTGAAACTGCAGAAGTAATATGACCTCAATACATCAGCCCCTCACAGGAATGCGTAAATACAAAGGAAAATGTTAACCGGTATTGTAAATGTTAAAATACTTGCTTCCTTCCCAAGCTAATAACGCTGTAGCAAGTACAAACTGAAATAATAAATATCTGAGGAAGAATTTCAGTTTACAATACACAGGATGGAGGCAGAGAGTCTCCAGCTGATTGCCTTTAGTTTACTACTAACACCTGCCTTACCAATTATTGACTTGTCTTACTAACTGACATTTTTTTGCGGTCCAAGTTTAACCACGAAAAAAAACCAACACATTTTTCAAAGCGACGTTTCATTATTTATCATTGTTTTGTTGGCGCTAAAACCTCAACCCCATTCCAAATAAACAGTGCAAAATAATACATTTCACAGTAGGAGAGGCGATCAAAACAACAATGAAAATGTTATTGCAAGGCAGGGCTAGCAAGCCAGGAAACTTACAGGGTCCCTCTTTGTTTAACCATGGCAGAGTTCCTGCTGAACTAGACGAGCTACTGTAGCAGACACCTGCTGTACAAGCTAATGCATTCCTGCTTAAAGAGCAATTTGGTATGGGTATGAAATATCAGTTATTTTATCTCTGGTCACCACAGTACCAAAAGTACATTGTGACCCTGGAAAGTCCAACAAACAGACTAATCCCAGGGCTCAGGAATAAGCTATGAAGATAGGATGAAATAACTGAATCTATTTAGCTTAGAACAAAGGGGGGGACACGAATGAAGTCTTTAAATTCATAAATGGAACTGACATAGTTAACCCGAACCTATAGTATAAACGCAGTACAGAAACCAGGACCGGGCGACATTTGGAAATGAAGTGGACTGGATTAAGCAGAGAGGGAAGGAGACACTGCTTCACACAGAGAGTGGCGAGGGTATGGAATGGGGCAGAATCTCTTGAATCCTTTAAAGACCCAACTTGACCGTTCTAAGATCAAATCGGTTTAGATGGGCCGAATGGCCTCCTCTCATTTGTAAATGCTCTTATGTGCTTAAATCACATCCTGGGGACTTTAAAAAAATGTTTAATACAACATTTGTTCTCTGGTGTATTTCCTACTGATGTGGCAAACACAACACTTTTATGGCGATAAGTCTATCCTATTACACAAAAGTTCAAGCCTCAAAAGGTTTTGGGACTACCTATGTAAAGTAGCTACTGGCTACACATCATAATTGTGCATAATTACCTGCATATACTAAAAACCGGGTATGTAACTATGCGTTGTCATTAACAATGAATGATTTTACTTCTTTTTGTTTACTGCTGTGGCATTCAGCAGCCACAGGGGGGAGCTATGGAGTCTCACCCTGCTGCAGATGAGCTGCAGCTCCAGACAGCTGGTAAATCAGACTGTACATCAATCGAGTTCAGGGATTTGCTCTGTAATGCTGCATATCTCTTACCTTTCACCAACCCCTTACTACTAACTAAAATCAACACAATTACACGTCAGAAATCTGTGTTCTCAAAAGTGGTCTGGGACAACATACTGAATACAAGCCTATGTAAAAAATATCCACCACAGATTGTTCTGGAATTTCAGAAGAGACCCACTAGAGGGCACTGGAGAGCTACTGTAGAAAGGATCCCTACCTAACTGCACCTCAACTGCATCTGAAGTCTTCACAGGTCTCTTTTGTGCCCACAGTACTTGGGGGGGTCTGAGATTTCAGTTATCTTAACCAATGCATTCTTCTTGCTTAGACTCACTTATTTCTGTTTCAGTCATGGACACACACACGTTTTATTTTATATATATATATATATATATATATATATATATATTATATATATATAGACATATATATATATATATATATATATATATATATATATATATATATATATATATATATATATATATATATATATATATATATATACACACACATATATATATATATATATATATATATATATATATATATATATATATATATATATATATATATATATATATATATACACATATATACATACCAAAGCTTCAAAACTATGAACTTTTGTAGCCAGCAAAATCCCAGATGAATGCATAACACTAGTTACAAAATAAAGTTCATTAAAAAAAAAAAGAAAAAAAAATTATTGGGATCAGGCAATTGTCGGTTACTGATCTGGTTAATAGACTTACAGATATCTGACTCTGTACAGTAAAGGTTAACATACTGTATTCCAAATTTAAGCAGAAAGTGTTTTATCGTTTTTTTAAAAGTTGCACAGTCATATCAAGTAAAAAGCCCTGTAGACAGCCTGGACTCTATCATATTCCATTATTTTCACTGTTAATGTCATATAACTCTTCACTAAAAGTATTCAACAAGAAAACCACCTCAGAAAAAGCAAACCAACTTTAAAATTTAGTTTTTTTTTTCAACATACAGTACCGAATTACTCTTGGAGGACTAAGGTACCTCTAAGTTTTTCTAACTATCTGTTCTGTAACGAGCATTGACTTGCTCCAGCACTCAATAATCTGTTTCTGTTTTCTTGGTGACTAATTACACTGTTTTTAACTTGGAAAATAAATACAGAAGACAAAACTACTCCTCAAACAATAGAGTCTTGTTAGCAGTGCCAGCAAAGGAAGTTAGGACCGGAGGGTTAATATTACCATGGAAACAAGCACAAACGCTCTCACACATAGGCAGTCAGAAATAATGGGAAATGTATATAAAAACATCAATATAGATATTAAATTCATATTAATAATACAACACATATTTATCTAAGAACCTACATTGGATTGCAATATAAAAATAAATAAATAAATAAATAAAATGAGTACTATAAAAACACAACTCCATGTGTAACTTTACCAAATGCCAGGGAGACAACAAAGCAGAAACAGACAAAGTTAAAACTGTACAGAAGAGAAGGAACATGTTTACAATGAAAAAAAAAACTAATTTAACAAACATGATTCTCCCCCACAGGGGATTAAATCCATGGTATGGGGGATATAGAGGAGGCGTATGTACGTGATGTTTTTTACAAATATCTGGAAACCCACTTACCCATTGTGATGACACTTGTTATAACATTATTTAGCATCAGTTATTGAGTGCTTTAGATTCTGGAGATGAGTGTGTATGTCTATCCATACACGGATCCATCTTTGTGGAAGCTGGTGTCGCACATATCCACAAAACCACTTATCTTATTGTGATGAAACTCTACGTCCCTCTATGTAAATCGGTCTATCAGTCTGTCACACACACATTTTTACATTTATCTTGAGTATGTACCAGATAAAAGAAAACCTGGAGTTTTAATATAATCCGAGGATTGGAGGCACTGTAGGAAGCTCTGTTGTACACGGTATCCCCATGAGACAGCATGTCTGTAGAAAACTGCTAAACCAAAGTTACAAAAGCTTATTCATCAAAAACAGCAAGAGCTGTTTTATCTGTACTATATTAACAAAATACATGCGACTTCTGTAATTTCAGTAATCAAGTGCATCCCAGGTTTAACTATGTCACATCCAGAAATAGAATATCTAACAGCTGAACACAAGAACATTGTAACTGCAAAACTCCAAAAAGTTAAACAATAAAATGGGTTAAGAAAGAGTTCAGCTTCTGTTCTTAGAAATGTTCTGTATTGAAATGTGCGTTACAGTTCAATTTTTCTTTTTCCAGTTAAAAAGCAACAGTTATTCTAATTGCAACCATTTTATTTTATAAAAACTGTTTTCTATATTTTCTGCATACAGGATCTTACACAATTACAAAAAAAAAAAAAACAGGAATCAGGAGGGTCCTAAAAATCGCACCTGAAACTGATTTATAAGAGCTGTGTTTTTCTAATACATGATTTATTACACGTGTAATATTGGTAATCTTTTTCAGTGAAGCAGTTTGAATGTGAGCACAAAGGTAAGCATGTGAAAGAGTGAATGTTAAATACAAATATCTATACCAAATTAAGATCAGATTACAGCCTCATGCAATCTTAATTGTCTACTCGGAGAGTGTGATAAAAGTGAAGATTAGTGTAAAATCAAGGCAGTTCTGTACTACAGAGTGTGATAAACTGACAGGCAGGCACATTTACTGCTTAAGAGTCACACTGGGTCAATTGCAACGAACTGAAAGCAGCGTACTAACTGGGGATGATCCCGTGGTTAGTACGCAGCTCCGTACTAAACTAGTGAACCCCATGTGTTCAATGAGGATTCATTCAAAATGACAAACATAAAAGATAAACAGTTAAAGGCTATTCTCATTAATTCTCTTAAAATGGAACTGTTCATTTCAGCAGCCTTGGCATGCAAGCTCCACAGCATTGCATGCTATAGTGTACTTACTGTTGTAATTACATGTTTTAAATTACTGGAAAGGTCCTGAGACATTGTAGCTTTAATAGTCCTTTTTATCCCACATTTTATTTGAGGTTGTCCTACTATCATTAATCTTCTGTATTGTACAAGCTCCACATAATGGCAGTGAAACCAACTGCTGTTCATATGTGGAATTGATTTAGCTCTCCCAGAAAGACCAAATTAGCACATTTTTTTAGTTAAAAAAAACAAACAAAAAAAAACTTGCTTGTTGCTTTTATAGTTGTTATTTTACAGTGTGGGCTGTATTGGTATTTGATTTTGGCAAATGGCATGGAATAGATTGGAAACATGAAGTACCGTGTATATGGAATAAAAGATGTACAGTGGTTAAAACAATGTGGCAGTGAAACTGTTCATTTTTACTGGACATCACTAGTAACTGAACTTGAAAGAAAGAAATCACAGAAAACAGCTGTGTACCAACTGTAAAGCTAGTATCTCAAGTGTGTGGTCTAATCACTGCTCTGGTTAAATCAATGGGGCAGCGAGACTGGCTGCAGAATGACAACATGTCAGCTCCCCACGCAAGGATGCTAAAAAAACCAAAAAAAAAAACCCAACACACCTTCTCATCCTGGCAAAGGACCCATTCAAAAATAATTTTTTTGTAGCATTCGGGCAACTGTCAAGGGATGGGCCAGGAGTAGACACTGCTGGGGCTCACAGCAGGGCCAGGCTGTCACCAGGTGTACTACATCAGGCAGAAAAGACGTCCAGGTACCAGGCAGCTGAACTGCACTCAGATCACTGAGGACCGAAGGAGATGACAAACTCACATTTGAAATGGCTATTAGTGATGATTCATCATCCAGAACCATGAACCCAGGTAAGATATTGAGCAATGGTAAAAGACAAAAAGTAAAAATTAAGTGAGGTTTCGGGAGTTGTTCTTGTACCACAGAAAGGTAATTAACAATATAGTAAGTAATGCATGTGCTGTACTGTAATGTACTGCTCATTTAATTGAGGTGTGTTTGCTGTGCCCTGGGACCCGCAACAAACATGATGCTACTCATGAGTGAAATATGTATAAAGTAAATAAGTCTTCACCTTCACAGGAAATCAGGTACAGTATCCTCACTGTGAAGTAGAGCACTGCAACATCCGGTTACTTATATGTCCCCGAGATATACAGTTTAAGTTGTCTCTGGGGTGCTTATCACTCCTTAAAGATGTGAGACAACCTGGTTGTAGGTGCAATCTGGTTCAGAATATCTGACTATTTGGGCACCATCTAAATTAAGCTCCTTTCAAACTCTTACATGTTTACACCTCTTATGACTAACAAACAGCTAACGGATCTAGGTATTTTATACTTCACAAGTGATCAATTGGCATGTCAGAACATAAAGTAAAAGCTATTTCCTTCCACTATAAATGATTCTTTTTTTTAGCCTGTTAGTCTTGGTGCATTCCTCATTTATTATTAACACCAACTGTGTATGCACTTACTTATAGCAGGTAATTCCCAGCGCAGCATTTCTAATATAATCCCTAACATACCATTCACAACAGCCAGACAGGGAGCATACCTATATTCTTTCATTTAATTTGTTTGTTGAAATAAAGGCGCAGCAGGGGTCATAATACAGGCCAAGCGTGTTTATGGCTTCTTGATGTTTCCACCAGGGCACACAAATAAACCTATTTAATGTAGTGACAACACAGGATGTGTAGCTTTTGTGGCTTGCTGGTTGCTCTATGATTTTAGAAGCAGCTTGACAGTAATATGCTACTGAGCCCAGCACACAGACACAGTAACAAAACTGAAAAACTGTGATATCACAGTTTTGGTAGAATGCAGTTCCATGGAGACCTACAGATCATTGGTGTAGTATTCCAGTCCAATCCTACGTTTCCATCTGACTGACTTGAAAAGTGATTTGAAATGATTCATTTTTATCAGCAGCAGATTGAAATCAAATTGATTTCAATTGGGACTCTGTCAGACCCATTTAGAATTGTGAGCTGGCAGAACTCTATCCAATTCGTGCTGATCGTGACCCAGCGAGGGTCCAATGTAAAGGATGCGGGAGGCAGATTTTAAATCTCTGACTGCCAAAACAAAACTATTTAGGCTGAATATATATATATATATATATAAAAAAAATCAGGGAAATGTCGGAGATTGATTAATTAGATTTATAAAATCAGCAGGGCAGCAGTGTGGAGTAGTGGTTAGGGCTCTGGACTCTTGACCGGAGGGTTGTGGGTTCAATCCCAGGTGGGGGACACTGCTGCTGTACCCTTGAGCAAGGTACTTTACCAAGATTGCTCTAGTAAAAACCCAACTGTATAAATGAGAAAATAATGTGATATCTTGTAACAATTGTAAGTCACCCTGGATAAGGGTGTCTGCTAAGAAATAAATAATAATAATAATAATAATAATAATAATAATAATAATAATAAATAGCAATTATATAAAAATTGGATACATAAAAGTGATAATTGACTTTTGTGTAATGTCCAGATGCAAATTGTAGACTGCAGATGGAACTGGTGGCAGCCCCAGTTTCATACTGGAAGGATAATAAGCTTTACAGAGCCTGGTGCTCAAGACCATGTTCCAACCCGGTCCATCATTATTTTAACAATCTAGGTTAAAGTAAATAATTAATTAACTGTTTGAAAACACTACACGGGACAGGGAAAGACACAAGTGAGTATAGCTTATATACAAATACGGGTTATTGCAGGAGGCAGAAATTATGTGTAAATGCTTCAATACAAACAAAATGTCCAGTTAATTAACCCAAACAAAAAACAAACCCTTTCCCTTGGCAATGGGATGAAAGGCATCAAAGCTTACCAGTCTCTTATTTGAATGTAATGTATCAAACAAGCTATTATTCTGGGTTAAGGTTCCATTGGCTGCCAACAAAAACAACAACAATCTGTTCATGTCTTATCTGGCCTTTTCTGTTTACAATCGTTAATTCTTCGTGGCTCTCAGGACCGATAGGGCAAATTAGAAACCGATGAGGCTCTCCTGTTAGCTGCCGCCAAGTCTACTTGACCTCTGTGTAAACTCTCTGAGACTAGAGAGGCACGCATGACGCATACAGACTAGGTGGAAGGAAACTGTCTGGAAAGGTGATGAATGACTAACCTCTCAAAACCTCAAAATTTGAGACATTTCAATTCATTCATTTTTGTAAAGCAATTGAAATGTTCCTTTCCTAGAGAGGAACTAAAAATTCTCTAATTGGCTGTGCGTAGTTCCGTTAGGGATGTTTTTTTTTTTTTTTTTCTATCAGCTCTAATACAGAGAGTTTGTTTTTTCTTTAAAAGCAAATTCTACCTCACTTTTATTTAATTAACAGTCATATACAGACTTATGTATTTTTTGCAATTAATATTTCAACTGATGCTACTGTACGTTATTGGGCTTTTTCTGTGTTGTTAATGGCAGTCAGTGTTCTGTAAACATATTGTGACAGAAATACAATGATTCTTGGTTGTAAATCTCCCTCCCGACCTGTGAGGGTACTAAGCAGTGAGAACAGAGACGGGCTGGCCTGACAGTTCTTTCCCAGTGTTCAAGTGAAGTCTGCCAACTAGGAAGGGGGCGAGACTCCGTTGCAATAACGCATTGACCCGGAAGGGAAACGACATGGCAGTCGCAGATTGGAGAGGCGGTTACACTCGTTTACCAAGGGGTCATGTGTTACAGCATAAAAGGGGTCGGAGAATCGCAATCTGTTCCTTCACACTGGTTTGTGTTTATGAACTGAGAAGGACTGTGAGAGACCTTGTTCAACAGTAAAAAAGTACCGTGAGTGTTTTGTTTGTTTTGTCTTGTAATTGTCTTGTCTTGTCCGTTACTAGACAGCTAACTGAGTTCCGGAGCTGTTGCCAAGGGCCAGCACTAAGACGGAACAGCACTTCACCATTGTCACAAATATAAACTTGTATCACCCACCACGAGCACTACTGCACGCACCCAGGACTGGTGACCGTGTTTGTGTTATTGTGGGTCGGATATTGTTTATTATTTGTGACTGCATTTCCCCTGTTATTTACCCCGTGCAGTACACATTGGTGTGTATTGCCAGGGGATTGTTGTTTGGTCGTCAGAACACTTTCCAAACCAGATTACAAGGCTCTGTCTGTTTCATTACCGCACTGCATCACTCCTGCACCTGTTTCCACTCAGCCACCTTGCCACACATATGTACCTACAGAGACATAGACATAGGTTGATTTATCCCCAGATTCTAACATTCAAACATACTTTTGCTAAAGAATGTTGTTAAGGAATGTAATGGGCATTCCAAATTGGGGGGGGGGGGGGGGGGGGGGAAATAAAATCGGTCATTCTAAATTTTAAAAAAAAATAAAACACAAAATGTTGTTTAGGAGTTCAGATGTACTTCAGGTAGTATTAATATACTATAGCGTGGGGCACAATTTCGGGATCATGCATGTTCCCTTAATGGTAATAGACAAGGGATCCCTTTATAGTTGAATGCCCATAAGGGGTTGTAATCAAAATATTCAATGAGAACTATGACCTGTGAAATACAGTTTCATTCAAGAACCACTTGGTGAACTAAAACAAGCCATGTTGTGCTTTTGGTCTTGTATGACTATGTCATTTTGTTGTCGTTGTTGCTCTGGACAACCAGGTGCAGATAGAACACCAGAACGCAAGCAACACATTTTCTTAAGGACCACACAAAGATTGAATAAAATTAATATCTGGAGAATTTAATTATTGTATTGGTTGTTCAATACAAATTTACATTTCCAATCTGTACAAAATGTCCCTTCTACTCCCATAATGCAGTTGGACTCTCCTCACCCCCACATAATTTATTCATGAAACAGCCTGATATTTTTCACTCTAGCTGTCACAGCACTAACCCTCCAACCTCTAAAAAAAAAAAAAAAAAAAAGTGTACCGATCATGCACATCTAGAAAACATTATACATTAAGCGATAAGAAAAAAAAAAAAAAAAAAAAAAAAATCTCAAATTCATTAAAACAATTTGTGTTTGCTGCAGGGAATGTGTCCAGTGACTGTATTAAAAATAAAACTATCCACTAGAAGAAACTGGTTTTCAAGCAAGATTATACATCTGTTATCCAAAGCCCCAGGTAATGCATTCACAAGACAGTACACAGTAGCAGAATATAAAATTGACACAGAAACCAAAGCAAAAGACTGCAGAGACCAAGCGACCCAGAGACTGAAATACTGAGACATTGATTGACAGTTGGAGAACCTTTCAAATCCTTTTCCAGCAGTTTAACAGGTCCTTCTGCGGTTCTGCTGCCAATTAGTTTAGTCTGGATGAGTTCAAATATCAAGGTCACACAGAAGTCCTAATTTTCATAAAGGGTAACTTAGCCAAGGCTGCCATAAACATTAATTATTCTTTATATAATTAATTTAGTTTAAATGAAACAGCCACTTCCGAAGTGACGCACTGCTTTTGCCTAAAGTGGAAAACATGAATCAAACTCTGAACTTGCTTGTCGCTGCTGATTACTACGTAATGTGGGAGGAGTCTAGAACCAATGTAGACTCCAGCCTGACAACATGTGATTCAAAAATCACTATCAGCAACTGGAAACTTTGTTCATGCTTCAATCGTCTCTTCGACCCAACTATCACTTGTCAACTAGGCCACCAGCTGCAGCTGCACACATCTTGAACACACCTGGCCACTTCGAGATTGCAGAGGTGTCACTGTATCAAGGAACACCATCCATCTCTTGAAACAGCAGGACCAGTCTTATTAGATGAGCTTACTCAGGGAGTAGGTCAAGGTTATCCCAGGATAGTGCTGAAAATTGGCTGACAACCATGGGTTAAGATAGAGCAAGGTTATTTGGCATTTGCACCTAAATATAAAAACAGCAGGAGTTGCTAGATCTGCAATGCTCAATTTCCATCCTGACAAGAATGTCATACAAGGATGATAACCTACAGTATGCATCGATTCTGAGGAGAGACTGAACACAAGAGAAGGGGCTTTACACCACTGATCTGGCGTGGAAAAGGAGGCCCAATGGAGTGAACTTCACAGATGTCAGCAGACTAAGCAAATCCAATCATTATTTTTGGCAGGACAGCGTATAGATATACTATGTAGCATGTGCATGTTGCAGCTTTGATTTAGATTAAACCAGATTTTACTAAACTGCACTCACCTCAGACCACAGTTATGCTCTTCGAATTTCAAACCAATCTCTCAGCGTCAATAACATTAAAGGTTTTATAAAAATTAAAATAAAAAAACACACTCTGTACGCTGTGACCAAGTGACCCACGAGCTTGAAAAAACGAAAAGAATCAGCTCAGGGACAATATAATTAATGTGTGGTTTCCTGTCAGAGGAGCCAAGGACAGGCAACACGGGAGGAAGGGGCCAGTGGCTACTGAATAAATCAGCAGCACAGAGGAACGTGCTGTAAAATTACAAGGTCACACGCTCCTACAGAATTATAAAAACCAGTACACCCCTCAATTAACTAGTGGTTAGTTAATAGAGCAAGCCCATCTTAAAATGCAGCCACTCTTTTTACAGCAGGTGAAAAAGGTTCCTTGAAGGCAGTGCTCCTACAAAGCACAAGCTTACAGGATAGTGCAGAAAAGTGTGCATTTCAAAAGAGATGGGTTTCTATTTATTAAACTAGTTTGGAGGTATAGTGGAAACCTCTTACTGCAATTGTGTTTGCATACAGAACCATCATTTTGAAGATATAATGCGATTGACTTAATTAGGAAAATTTAGTGCTGGGTGCAAAAGGGAATGCAATTTTCAGTGCAGTACACAGTTGATTCAATAGTGTAGTGATAAAACAGATTGTGTGGTTTTTCACTGTACTGCAATTTAAACATTCTGTTATTAATTAATATTGTATATACAAGACTTGCCACCATCTCCTGTACAGAATTTTAATAAGGGAATAAAGGGTTGTATTTTGCAAAGATCAAATGACACTCCAAAAAGGTCTGTCTACTGTACATTTTAATGTATTATATTCTGGAAGCGTGTTACAATGTGTGTATTGGTCTTGCAAGTTTCTTTATAAAAATGAGGTAGTTAAAAAAAAAAAAATCTTAAAAAAAAAAAAAGGACTGACATTTCAAGATCTTTAAGAATATTTACTGTGAAATTATGTGTTAAGTGTCTTATACTTAATGTCATTCTGGTGACTGGTGAAAATACATTAGTTTCCCATTAGAACGTCGGACGCAACACACAGAAATGCATTAAATACATTATGAAATGGCAACTCTCCACCTTTAGCTATCGAATAAACTAATTTAAGAGCTTTACAGTGATTTCAGACTGAGAAGCACGTGTGGCCCTTTAATCGTACCTGAGTCTCAAACAGTTCCCAGGCAGAGATTGCCAACCAATTCTTTTTTGAGTTTTCTCATTTGGACAAACTTTTTTTTTTTTTTTTTTTTGACCAAAGCCAGCTTCTACCCCAGGCCTTCAGAGGCTCAAGACATGCAAAAGGAAATAATATTTTTTTACTTCAATGAGAATATGTAGAAAGAATAATTTTAAAAAGGCTTGACAAAAACAGTGGTATGGCTATGACGAATGCATTTCTCTATCCCAGCTCACCTGTCAGAAGGGACGAGCTCTGTAGTGCCCACTCCGTACTGCCTTGCAGAAAGTAATATTTTACTATATAGGACAGGAGCTAACTATAAGGTACATATAATGTCATGTTTTTTTATGACATATCATCTACATATAAATATATAACAACGATAATCTACAGTAAATCCAAAAACAAAAAAATAAAATGAAACTTCTTTAACCCTGTGACAGAGATCGAATGACTCTTGGTGTTAGATCTCCCTCTCGACCTGTGAGGGCACGGTGCAAGAGGAACAGAGTACCCTTAATTAAATGGCACGACAATTTATTCCGTAGGGTAGGTGGAAGTCGGTCATTTAGGAAGGGGGCGAAGCTACGGCACCCAAGCTCATTGACCCGGTTGGTAAGCGGCGTGGCATCCGAGGACTGGAGGAGCGGATGCGCTCGTTAACCTCGGGGTCAGGGGCGAGGGTATAAATAGGGGGCATGGCTTGAGTGATCTGTTCCGTTGTAGATGGTTAAATTACATAGCCGAGAAGGAGCCTGTATTGTGGAAACTAACCGTGAGTGTGTCTTCTCTGTGTCTTAACACTGTGTGTCTTTTGTGCTATTTCTCACTAAAAGAATACTGAGCACGATCTGGAGCTGCAACCGCAGGGCAGCGAAAACCCGGACCTCAGCACTCACTTTTCCACTGCAGGAACTGTCTTTGTTTGCACCACTAACACCAAAATCACGCACTGTCTAAATTGTGTCTGTGTTTTGTGTTTTATGTGGGTGACGAAACGGGACTTTTGGGTTACGGGTCAAACCCGTTGGATTATAAAACGGAGTGATACACGGCGCTGTACCACTTCATACAGTGTTATTATTTGCAGGTTTGCCTTAAGGCTCATTTTCTGAATAAAATAAACACCCTTGCACCTGTACCAAACGTTGTTTGTGTAATTACTCTGCACTGCACTCACCTGCACGTATTCACCACTCTGCCACAAACCCTGATTGGAGATTTTTAATGTTGCCAAGAAAACGTAGACATAAAATTTCCACAAGGATTACTCAAGCATAATATTTACTCCAAGAAGAGGATAGTCATCAGTGCAGAAAGATCATTAAACAAAGTATGCTTCATAATGTACTTTACCATGTGTAGTTTGAAGAAGGATCCTCTCACACCTCTCGCCTGTCCAATCCATGTTGTAAACTATCACAGACCCATGAAAAAATTCCTTCCATGAAAGTATGATCTTTACCACTTACATATTTTTAAGCTTGCAGGCAAATTAGTGTCCAGGAATGTTTCCTTCCTTGGATACTATAAACCAGTTAAATATTTTGCTTGTGAGTATTCTAATAATAATAAAATGTAGACTACAACGACAGATAAACTAATGAGATATATCACAAGTATGGAATTCTCTTTGATCTTATTTCCCAATTGAACCGGAAATAACAATGCACTGAAATACCCATAATTGAGACTCGCAAAATAAAAGCTGCAATCAATTTGAGGCCTCGCAGAACAGTCGACTAGTCAAGGGATTGTGCGGTTTCAGATGGAAGTGTTATTGTGGTTGCAGTCCACTATATATAGTGCACAACCAGGAAGGTGCTACGAAAATGTCCACTCAAACAGAGAACCAGACATCAAATACATTATTTATTAATATTTACTTTTTGCCAGTATATGGCAAAATCAGCATCAAACTCAACTTGTGTGTAACAAGCCGAGGAGACCCGAGTGCTGTTTATATGGCATTTGTTATGCACACCTGCTAAAATATGTGATATCTGTTGATTTACAGCATATATATGAAGTGGTTCTGCTCACTCATGAAAGGATATTATTATAGGGTCAGCTTGATAACCTCATGATGTTTCACCTTAATTGCACACAGAGTTATTTATGAACTAGTCCATCTCTCCATCCAGCACAAATATTCGCTCAAGAATACAATTCGATTTACTTTAATAGTACTTTTTCACAATTAACCATAACACTCAAATATCTGTGTATACAGAGATGTGTATGTAGACTGTGTCATATTCTGGTATATTCAAATAAGAGGGCTGCAACATAATTAAAATCAGGAGTAAAGTTGTCAAAAGAGAACAAAAGCTAGACCTGTTTTTCAGCTTTTAATGTTAAGTGGTGAGCTTTATCACAAAAGGACCCAATAAAAATAAGCAGGAATTATCTGGGAGAATTCAGAATATAACGCCACAACATGTCAAGGGATTAGACATTAATAGACAATGAGGTCATGTGCTTCACAATTATTACCCACTTGTGTGTATAATCCTGAACAGGCATTATCTCAGATGCAATGCTGGCAATATTTTCATGCGAAATCATGGAACGACATTTTTATGGAAATACTGCTTTAGGACATGATTGCTATAAACTTTACAGGCAGATAATTATATGTGATACAATTCATTTTTACTTCATTACAGCTAAAATATCATCATTACAAAACAAAAAGAAGCTAATGGCAATATTATGTAATTAATCTATTTCTGCTACTATTTGTATATACCTCCATATTACAGTAAGCACGGGCTTACCAAGTAACAACCTTCTTAAATATGTAAAAACTATGTGAAAGCCGTATGGGGCACTACACCTTTTATCACATTTGAAAGCAAGATGTATTGGAGTAAATGTTTGGCATATCTGTCACACATGACAAAGTGACATTGATTCTATACCACTCAATACTGGAAAAGTCCAAACAAGGACTGTAGTTCTGGATCTGTGAGGTTTTGATGAAGCTGGACATTGTATTACTTTATGAAGTGTTACCCTTACGATAAATGGAAGGGGTTGACAGATCATTCCACAAGCACTGTTTACATGATCAGTAGATCTTACACAGAGTAGATTAACAACCCTGTGTCCATATGGCAAAGGAGTTCAAGCACTCCTTTAATATCTTCTGTCATTTATTTATCAATCAAACTGTTCAATGAGAGATGGCTCTTCTTTCATATACTGTATGTCCCCATTAAATCTCCACAATGTGGCTCTTTTGATTAGGAGGTGAAGGCTGAACAACCTGTAGATTTCGAAGAAGCATGTCACAATGACAAAATATTATGCGGTTAAATTATGTGTTTGTATAAACTTAAAAACTTGTTTAAGAGAGCACAAAAATACTGAACCGGTCTGGTTTGAGGCCTCTTTCTTTCCCAGATTTTTTGCCTTTCAGTCAAAAAGATTGAACAGCTCTGTATATATAAAAAAAAAAAATCGCATCTAATTGGCGTTTTATATAAATTGTGAAGAATAACAGTCATGTATTGTGTGTGGCATGAAGATTTGCTACTAACAGAGTTCTAGTATAAAAGAGACTTTTTTTCTCCATCCAGGAATCAATCATCCCGACGAGGAAGGCAGTAAAGTCACTGCACCACTGAAAACACATTCCAGAAATACCTCCAAAAGGATGTAATGGCTTCATCAGCTGGCCAGCTTACTTTTGAATAATATCCTCCCGTGTTTTAGCAAAATCTATCAACTAGAACAGACATTCATATTTTATTCCTTTCCTTATTTTTCTGCGAGACAGCAACATAGTCTTGGCAGTCTCCATTGCACCCATTTTTGGATGTAAAATGAAGAACGAACACCCCTTCCAGCAGTTAAAATTAGCACAGAGTACATTCACAACAATACATAACTCAATACATAGTTTTCAATACGATACAATTAATAAAACACGAACAAGTGTTTGTCTTTGTGTATGTGAACTTGCAAAATATATTCTTAAGAGCTCCATTAGAATGAGCCACATGCAAGTGAAGCATAGCAAAAACTCATACCTAACACACTGTGATATAAAACAATAGCTGTAAACACCCTTCCCAGCTCACATAGTAATTTTATTACCAGTTGCATGATAACCAGGAAAGCAGTCTGAACTGAGGAGACTTGTTTACAATAAGCAATGACAGAACAGCAGCAAACCTCTTTTGAGCAGGCAAGTCAAATGCAGGAGGTCTTAAAAAAATACGTTCATCATAGTCACAACCAGATAAAACTGAAGGCCCTTCCTGTCCTGTGGCATGTGTGGAACAGGCTACAGCAACAAAGGTGTGCTTCTTTTCCATTTTTGAATTTGATAAATATCTGAAAAGGCTTTTTAGAAACTGGATTCATGCATGTGACAATACATACTTCTGGTGTGCCATTCAGTCTTCGCAGTCACCATTGCAGCACTGAAGGAGGTAAAACGCACAAACCAGTGGTTCCAAGTCATTTGGATTGCTAATACATGGACAACACGTGTGGTACTACTGCATTTGGTTTCAGATATTTCCATCATCGTAAAGACTGGTAATCTCTAAATTACTATGCTACAGTAATCCTCTAAGATTAATGTTCATTATCGTTTACAAGAACTTCACCTTTCTCTGCATAACTCCCAGAGACAAGTATTGGGTTTGTCTTTACTTCAGTAATGCTCTGCCAAAGCTCAAAAGCTACAGCAGGATCTCATGCAATCTGAGCTACTCCGTTTGGTGATCCCAATTTGGTTTGTTCACTAGAAAAGATGCTTTTGAAATATTCAATTTAAAATGTACTAAGCCATTCGGTTTATTCAGGAATGCGTTACCTTAAATTGTCTATGTTGAAAATATCAACTTTATATAGGACACTGTTTGGATAAAAAAGGCAATCACATTCCTATTATTGCAACTGGCAGCAGGAGCACTCCCTTGGCTCTCATGATTGTGGTACCCTTCAACTCCAAACAGGCATTTTCCATTCATTAGAATGGCTTTTGGGTACAATCACATGCTATACCGGTTACAAATTACAATTTAAGCAGGGCATCCCTCGCGTAATCTTGCGGGTTTAGAATTTTCCCCCCCATAGCAAGTTGAAATATTTCATTGTATAGGTAGGGGGCACCAACGCACTCTGTTCTCCAAACTGGAGTTTCAGTAGTCCAGTACTGTGACAGCTGCAGAAAATCCATACAGAAATAGCACATAAGCACACAACGCCGTGTGGTTTTCTCATTAGTATATTTCTAAATGAAAATGACAGTTGTTTGGATTATAAAAATTTTAAAAAAATGACAAAAAAACGGGAAGATGCCATTCATCAACACATGAGTATCTGATTAATCTCAAAGTTGGGTCCGAAAGGATCACAATCATTCAGCATCATCCTAAATCTATCTCAACTTAATTTCCAAGTGTTTCCTTTGGTCCTGGTTTCTATGCTGCGCTAAAAGTACCAGTTATAGTTAACTTTGCTAACTCCTTTTAAGATTTCATCCACTTCATTTCTTTGGAAGACAGTGAAATGGAAACTATCAATGGAAAATCAACAATGTGGTGGTCAGTGGCTTTTTCCTGCTCTGTGAATACACAAGTGGTGTACTGCTCCACTGCTTTCCAATGTGAAACAAAATTACATCAACATTCAGTTGCAGGAGAACTATAAACAGTTCAGGGTTCCCTCATTTTTTCTGTCTTAAAAGTTTCAAAAGCAAGAAACAAATGTATACATCATTATACATGCAGCCTAATGATCCACTGTCAAGCATGCTTTGCTAGAGAAAGGGGTTAAGTAAGCAGCAAGCTTGTGAATTCATCAAAGTGCTGTATCTGTGCATGTCTCCACTGGCTTCTCAGTATGCCAACCTGTTTTACAGTGTGTTCTGTTGTTCAGTATATTTACTATAGGAATGAGTCTTCCAAATACAATATAAATAATTTATGACCACATACAAACAAGAGTGAAGAGTTTCAGATTATATGACTTGTATAGGAATTGTCTGCCAAGGAATTTAGTTTTATACAATGTATGCTACCAACAGGAGACTAGTAAGAAACACAGGTCTTAAACTAATGAATGTAATCCCATATAAACTGTAGACTGAAAAGAGGATTTTTATCAGTTAACACTAGCATTCCAAAACTGTTCTTTTATATAGTCAGTTTGTCCATGTATCCGACTGAACACTTCAATAGAAAAGATACCAGGTGTGTTTGCTTTGAGATCTTTTCAAATATTCCTAAGTTTAAAGAAAAAAAAAAAAAAAACACACTTTATTACACAACACCTAACAATTACCACGAAAGAAATGCAATGGACTTTACAGATTACATGACATAGAAGTAATTATAATAACTTTACTAATCGTGTTAGTAAAATGATGGTCTGTGATGGTTTGAGCCATATAAGTAGTTCTACATTGTAGAACATTGTACAATGTTTTTAAATGAGTAATTGTAACACTCTGAATCAGAGGTTTGTCTAGGCTAGTTAAAGCTTCTAAATAAATGTATATTTTCTGGGACAAGTTTGAACTTTTAACTGAGCATTTTTTTTTCTTGTCCCTCATCCTAACGTCTGTTTTTATCATCTGCCCGTCTGGTCCCACTCCGATTCTCCAGTTACACATCAGGACTGACTTCCATTAATGCAGGCTGAAATCCATCAAATCAAATAGCACCAACATCTCTGTAATACTACCACTACCAAGGGACCCACCAGCACAGATTGCAGCTGAGATAAAGTGCTGAAAAACCACCAAGCATTGCAATCTTAGCAGCCACTGGGTAGAAGGATTCAGAAGCTTAAGCCTTTCCTCATTGTGAGGTCACTGCAGTAGAATACACTTGAGTGCAGTTACTGCATCGTTACACCTGGCAGACAGAAATCCATACAGAATTGAACAGACGTCTTCAAACCAATTTTAACATGCAGTGCTGTACATCAATTGTAACATTTTCTTATACAGGAGATAAACCATCACCAGGTTATTCCCAGTCAATCTACCTTGTACAGTACAGGAGACATTGTAATCATTCTAATGGGAAAAGATCATGTTTTTTTTTTTTTTTAAGTAGCACACTCACTTGCTTACCTGCGGTTGTAAATTGCACTACCACTCATTTCTAGAGCTGCATTCAATCCCACTGAGGTAGCCAGGGCATCCCAATTGAGTTATTGTATGTATTTATTACGACTGATTATAGTAAATCATCATTTCAGTAATGTACGATTTTGCACAAAGTACTGTATACAATTCTGCACAAAGTACGGAAGAGGTACTGTATTGTGACCTGGGATTGCATTGAGCATTATTCACAATTTAAAATATAAAAGCTTTCAAAGTAAAGCATCCTTCCAATAAGGCTCCCAGCAGTACAGTGCTGTTCCTATACTGAACACAAATACACTACTGTCTAATAAAAGATGAATATAATGTGCTCAGTAAATCTTAACTTTATGTACTGCTATTCTATCAAAGACCGTACACATTCTTTATAAAACACACACATTATGGTAAACGCCTCTTGACTCTGCATTGCATTTCAATACAGTGTAGGTTGAATGCAAGGACAAGCCAGAAGTGTGGCATCAAAATATCTGCAGGAACCAAATGAGTAATTGTTAATTTATACTTCAAATATGAAATACCATTACTTACAATCTACGTAGTGATGGAAATACATATTATAAAAGACTTGCTAGAATTATTTTACCACGTTTCCATAACCCGGGTATGTGCTCAAGTTGCCCCCCCACACCTCCGTTTCCATGTTTTTAAATTACTCGAGTTGGCTCCCAATTTGGACGGGAGCCCGAATTATCTGGTCTGATTTCACTCCTCAGGCTGGCCTGAATACCAAAGTCTGAATTCGGGCTGGAAGGAAAATACATCACTAAATGTCAAATCAAAAATGTTTTAGGGGGCAGGAACATACCATATAACGGGACATTTTGACTGGTATTAAAGTCGTCGTATTTGCTACCATGGGGGATTTTGAATTGCCGTTTTTCACTTAGCACGGTCACAAAGAAAAATGCAACGCATTTGGCTGTTACTTAATTAAACCCTTGTAAAAAAAAAAAAAAAAAAAACAACAACACACAAAAAATGGTTAACATAAAAAAGAACAGTCCTACTACAGTAACAGGTGTAGTTTACAGTGCCTCTGGGTTTCTGATCGCATCAGATCAATTCCAGATTTTTCAAATCCTTTGATGGAAATGTCCGGTCTACATTTAAATCACTGCCATTCTCACATCCACTTTGACATATGACACATTATTTCCCTTGTCCGGCACTTCCTTCTGTTCTGCATACCAGTCTGCCAGAGGTATATGTACTGCATGAAACAAATGCGAAAGACTATCTAGATGGATTTATCTTTTAAATCATTGACAGCTTGACTGTAATACCGTCTACAGCGAATGCACGTCTTGACCTTTAACTTGCAAGTATTTCCTGCCCAACGTGATAACTCGGGTAACTTGGAAAACCATGGCAATGCCTCCTTTTTCACCAACTCTGGAAGAATTCAGCCCAATTCGGGTGCACTCAAGTCGACTGTCTATGGAAACAAGGTATTTGATTTTACTCTTATAGGTATCCGTATTCATGTTTGTTTGTAATTGCTCTTATTTGAAATCATTCTCATCCATGTATCATACTTACTACGTGCTCATACTGGACTTTACTCGTGTAAGCAAATATTTTTAATATAAGTTAACTGTTCTTAGTCGAACCCACTCTTACATGTAATTACTTACTGTATTCTCTACTTTTTGCTCTTATTTGAATTTAATCTTTTAGCTACTGATTTTATTGTACTTTACAACTGTTCTTATCGGTAATATACTCTGTAATGTGATATTCTGAAATGTGATACTTTGTACTGTGATATTTTGTAACAATTATAAGTCGCCCTGGATAAGGGCATCTCCTAAGAAATAAATAAAAATAATAATAATAATAATAATAATAATAATAATAATAATAATAATAATAATAATAATTTTTTGTTTGTTTTATGTACTGTAAATTGACTTGCGTAAAGGCATTTTCAGTAACCAGGTAATACATTACAAATTGATGTCTGGCCAGCAGCAGATGAATAAATCACAACTCCCAAGAAGGTTGGACTTCCCCATTAAAAAGACAAACATGGAAATTCTAAAAATCACACAATATTTGTCGACCAGCATTAAAGGGGAATGGTTTATTCCCAATATTAAGTATGCTCGTTAAACTTTTTTTTATTAATATTGTGTACGGTCTAGTCCAGAAGGTCAATTTCACATTTTGAGCACTCAGTTTAAACTGAAGTCCACTGAAATGCTCTACGCCTATCATGATGCATATATAACATATCCCGGAGGAGTCGAGCTGCGGGTGGTGACCGGTTAATGTAATTTGCAGCTGTAGAACACCGCAATCCATAAAAATTACACATTTCAGACTTGTGAAAAAATGTTAAGCAGATGTCCTGAATAATTTTCAATAGTGATGAGACCTGACTAGTTTTCATAAGCCCCAGGTTTCCACTTCTTTGTTCTTCACCGCCTTGCATTCTGCAATTATTGCATTACTAATTTACATGGTGATCAAGCAGTAAGAAAATGCTGCGTTTCATTTACCTTCCGCGATGCAGTCATTACAGAACACCACAAGAGTCTTTTTCCATATAAAGATCTCCATTAGATCACTATGCAAAATGACTCCACTGCTTAGAACTTAGAAATCAATACCATTTCACAGGGGTGGGGGGACTCAGTTGTCCTGCACCCAGCTTGGTTTTCAATAACAACCTTGTTGAAGATTAGATAAACAGATTACACTTCTCAGAGCTACTACTCTATAGTCTACTAGTAACAAGTCTCCCCTGATGATGTAGATCCTTAATAGGTTACCTGCTGATTTAAAGACAGCAGTGTTAATTTACCATGGCACCACTGCTGGTAATTGATCGTTTTAACATTCACAAGGTACAGCGAATTTCTTGCCGAGCATCACTGGGCAATTTGCATCTATATTGTTAGGCTCTTAGCAGCAGGGTGTTATCAGTCACTGAATTTGGAGCAACACTTTTGGGTTTAGTGCCATTCCCAGAATAGTGTGCAATGCAGTATTAATATAATAATGTAAATATTGATCACATTGTCGGGAATCGCTAGAAGCAGCATAGCAAAGTGGTATATGAAGGAATTACAGTTTAATAGTCGGTAATGAAGATGTTGCTGTAGGAAAGCTCTGAAAATCAAGCAATTCTGCCAGTTGGACTGTTTCATCAGGGAAGGTTACATTTAGTGCACACACTATTTGCTACATTAATAGCACCAACAATAAAGAAACCTTATGTGTAAAGTACAGTAAATCGCCTACCTTGATCACAGGCAATAGGGTAATTTCCACGAATTGGAAAGCCTCCAGTGAGTTGGTTTCAGTTCTTCTTGCAGTATAGCTCTGTCTTGCTTTGTCCTTGGTCTTTAACTATATTAAGAAAAGGAAATTGGTTGAGATGCTCTACAGCCATTTAAAACTAAGACAGTTCATCAGGGGAATCTTTTCAGCATGCCTGCTCATATCTCAAGCATCCTATCTCAGACCCTGAACAGGGAATCTGTCTGTGCAGCAATATCAGCACCCCTGTTCGTCAACATGTACTAACAGATTTTATCCATCTCACATCGCCGATAGGATCTCATTCTCAACTTCGCATTTCCTACAGTACGTCAGACTCACGCCCTTTACACTGATAACACTTCACTCCCAAGTGCCAACTTTCTCAAAGGGGATCTAAACTTGGGATGCTTTTATTTACACTTTTACTCTATGTCTAACTTTAATAAGCATCTGCAAGTGCGACAAAAAATAGGTCAGCTGAGTTTGACCATGAACATGTACCACTGTATCACTCAGTGTATAAACTAGGGGTGCAACAATAAAATCAATGCATCGATTATTGATCATCTGTCCTTAAACTTCCCGAGCTTCAATTACATATTGGTGAATCGATGCATCAAATTAGAACCCAGTTTGAAGTCTCCTGTTGCCGGTTTGCATTTAAACCTTGAGTGTGTGAGAGTGTGCTTCTTTTAGTGCTAATTACGCTGGATTAGCGCGTTGCTAGGATATACACTTTAGGCCTCTACATTTGCGTTGGACAAGCCAAATCAGAAGTAGGCCTATTGTATTCACGTTTTCTTGATGAAACAATTAAGGCAATACATTTTTTTTTGGTTTTTTTTGTTCGATTGTTTTAAATCTTTTAAATCTACCGATTACCTTATTTTGTTTCAAAGCATGTTGGGTTTGGATTTTATGGCAATATTATAGAAGATGCTGAATTTAGCACAATAGTTAAATTACTCAGGATTTGTGAGATTAATTCAAATGTTTTGCTTTTGGACATAAAATGTTAACTGTAACAAACAACCATAGTTCAGATAGAAATTACTTTTGTTAAAATATTGTATTTAATTATTATTACAATGTTAAAAGGGACATCTGATGCGGACGCATGCCTATACTTTTCAAGTACTTTGTATTTCTTTTTTATATAAAATCGGAAGTGTTCCAATCTGAATGTAAGTTGTGCTTTTTTGTTTATTATGCACAATTGTGTTTTTAGTTAATGGATCTTAAAAAAACATTTGTTCTTTGTTTCAAAAAATAAAACATCAATGCATCGATTATCGTTGATAAATGCCTATACGATAATCGAATTTAAAATTAGGGCGCCGATTGTACCTTTAGTATAAACTGCCTGACACCATTAAAAATATCCCTTTACTGAGTTAAGAGGATAATCCAAAGTGCTAATTACATCTTCTGAGTTAATTAGCAAAAGTTGTAATTACACTAACAAATGTAATCTGATTGGGCAGTAGCATTAAATTGATTCGCTGTGCATAGCCAGGAGACTAAAATGTGCACACAAGCTGTGGTAGAGTGGAGATATGGACCATGATACACTTTGAAATCAATTGAGATCAACTTCTTGTACGTGACTTCGGAAATCACGTTCAACTTTCAGCAGCTGGTTTTAATGCGTAAGCAATGTTTGACCCCATTATTTAAAAAAAAAAAAAAAAAAAAAAAAAAAAACACACACACCACACATAAAAATTACAAAATAAGTTTGTTTGTTTTCGAATTGTTACCCGCGTTTCAAACTGATGCTCCAGCGGTGTACCGAACTGAATTGAAATTAAGTATGCGTTAGAGCCACACTTCATTATATTCCATGAACCAATTGATTTCATACTGGCAAACTGAAGCGCGCTGCACTTATTCCAAAACAATCTCCCACAATGCATTGTAGTAATGACAAAACCGGGAAGCGAGTGAGTGTGACTGTATGTGTTTGTTTACGTTTGTTATCAATATTGTGCAATTGTACCAGTGAAAAAATGTACCCACTCTATCACACAGCATTCCGTGTTCTCAGGTGATCAGTGTAGCATTGTGGGACACACGATACTCTTGAGCATATAATTTGCATACATTAGCATTAAGTACAGTGAGGTACAGTTCCCTGCTGGGGCGCCGTATGAAACCAAGGCGCACCAGAGGAAGGTGCGCTAGCGTCGAAAGAGCATCAAGGCGTACTTAATCGTTTCAGACGCCGCTCTACTCATGTAGTTACTGGGGGCATAGTACATATTTTGTGCTTGAATTCAGTTCGGCACGCCGCTGGAGCACCAGTTTGAAAACGGGGGTTAGTTGTTGGTTTTTATTACATTAACAGAAACACAATAATGAATAACAATGGCTTTTATTTTGCAAGCCTCGATTAAATATTCCCTATTTGGAGCCTCACGTAGAGTATCTAGCTACCCAGAAACATGCGATCTCACTGTGTTGCTAGACTAATTCATTTAAATTTGTTTTTCTGATGAGAAATGACAGACTAAGTTAAAAACATGTCTTCTTGCTTTTCAATAGAATAGTTCTCAATGCATAGATTATATCACTAAGCATAATATACAAATGCATGTCTTCAATTGTATTCAAAGGCTTTTGTGAAGAGTCTTTTGAATAATATTGTCGAAATTCAATTAGGAAATTGGTTGCAGAATTCCCCTCTAAAGATTAACAGCTTTTTATACCTTTTAGAAAAACTGAGGCACTCATAAGAAAACAGGGTCCAATTGGACAGTACTACAGTTGTATATGTGTTTCAAAGACACTAGCATATTGCTGTTTGGCCAAAAATACATACAGTACCCTCACAGGAACCGTGTGCCATTCAAAACACCTCCTTTAAAAAGAATTGCTAGAGAAAACTGTATGTTTGCAGCATATATCAAAATCTCACATTTGCCTAAATTAATAGTTTTCCATATTCCAGAAACTATTCAGTGATAGCAAGTGTATGTTAAGTAATATGTGTTTCATAATCATGGCACTCTGTATGCTGTAGTTTTTCTGCTGCCAAACGCATTTAATCCTGAAAATGAACAGGGGGAATTGTGTTATTTCAACAGCAGCATTTCAGGCATTTGAAAATGATGGGGAAATTGTGCCAAGGGGCAAAGCTGCATAATTGAAAGAACTAGCTGACCGAAACAGCCTCACTCAACTAATCAGCAGTTTCAGTTGATTCAGCATGTTTGCCGAGATCATTCACTGTCTTTGCAAGACACGATTTTAACTGCAGTCTCTCTCGAGCAGCGAGTCGGATCTGGCAGAACTGCAGGGTTGGTCGGGGACCTTTGTTTGCTGACAGAGGCAGTCTAGCACTGCAAAAAGCCATGGCAAAGCATTGGCTTAATTTTCATTAAGAATGACACAGTGTATTAATAAAAGGGACGTGTGTATATTACAGCGGTAGTCATAAGCATTGACACACATTTTGCCATGGGTGTTGATTTTAATTAAAATTGTATGACACCAAGTGGAAATATCAAGGTTCTTGGTATATCCCCAGTTATGAACCCAACTGAACACTGCTGGGTCGGGTTTAAGATGTAGGGGGAACAAAAGACATAAATGTACTTAATAGAGCAGCTGTGTGCATATTACTCATGTAACAGTAAGAAAAAAATTACAAAAATAGGTAGGAAATGTTAGGAAGGTAGGAAAGGAATACTGTACTTCAGTGAAATGGAAACATATTGCATCAGTGTGTGTGTGTGGCCTTACTTTATTTATTTTTAGTACTGGGAGCAAACACATATTGAAAAATATTATGTTTGCATGTACTCTTATAACATTTATAAATGACTATCAAAAAGATATTACAAAGGAAAGCCATATATAAATTATATCTTAAATAGCACACATTCTAGTATGGGGTTCTCGGTATATTCTAGTAATTATTCTTTTTTTTGGCTACTTTTAATTTAAAGAATAAAATTGGCTTGAATACTGAAAAAATATTCCAACATGAAAGCCTCCATGTTCATCCCAGCATTCTTAAAGAACTCCAGTTGACATGGTTTAAGACATCAGCTGAATTAGTACAGTTCATGATACTGGGATGACATAGCAACCGAGTTGACATGCTTTAAGAAGCATCATACAAGCATATTAATATGAAATGCAATATATCCTCGAGATCACGCAGCCAATTCTCCTGCAGACATTTGAAGTTGTTTTTGCAAGCAAGATATTTTAGGTTGAGATAATTTCACATTATTCTTAGATAAGCAGCACAGACAGAACGCGGATTTAACATCCACAAGACTAAATATAAATCCCCCGTCTACCCCTTGTCAAAAACAAGGACGTTTTGTCAGAAGTGGACAAGATAAATAATAATGGACCCAGTGTACTGTCTCATCTGTCCCGTAGAACTATCATTGTAGGTGTTGAAATAAATCAGGATTAACCAGGGAACAGAGCACCGCAGAAAACAGAAAGAGAAAAAGCAGCAGGAACAAACTTGTTCGATCAGACACAAACCAGACAACATTCACCCATCCAAACTCTGATAATGGTGACAGAATGGGTTGTTTTCATTTCAACTGGATGACACAATTGTTAGTGCAGCACTTATTTATTTTTAAAACTTTTGCTCCAAAGCCCGAAGGACTTTGATTTGAAATACTTCTGTGTGATTAAATGATGTAGCTGAGAACAAGGAAGCCACTGGTGGGTTGATTTGTCTTTTTAAAGAAACAGTACAGAAACACATTTTTAAATCCTGTTACAAACACAGAGCGAGAAATAAAATGCAACAATGTAGTTGGCTGAGATTTACAGTATAGGCCGAGGTTCCTATGCAACTCAGCATGGTTTTTACTGTAGATTTTCTATGAAGCAAATGTTCATACCATCTTAGAAGATCCTTGTCAATTTCTAAGCAGTTGTTGGCATGACTACAGAGCATATAGGCCTAACATGTGTTTAGGCTTCACCAACAGACAAAAACAGGATGAACAGTTCCCTAGGCAGCGGGTTACAAAACTGTAAAGCCACCTGTAGCAATATAATAAGTGGCCAGTGTAACTGGTGACCTTGCACACTCAGACACTGGAGAAAAAGCAGCAAGAGGCTGAAATAGAAAAGCAACAAAAAAGAGTGCTTTCCCAAGAGCAACCCTGTTCGCTGCATTAACTTGGAATCTGGAAGGTACAGACTATCAACCGCTGAGCGTTGAATCTGAGTGTAAGGATTTGCCAAGTGGTCATAGATGTAACTGCAGGTAAGCAAGGAATGTTGTCCTTTTGCACATTGAAAGTTGCTGATGGCAAAGTTTGTTTCTTTTGTTTTAAACTGTTTATTTTTTCACTTTTTGAGGCGTCTCAATTTTGCTGGTTTAAGAAAAACCTCCTGACAAATTAATCTATCCATTTCTAACGTAATTTATTGCACTCACTGATCGCCAACTTCACTTGATGTATATATAAAAAACACATCGGAATACGAAGATGAGGTGGGTGGGACGCAATTAAAAAAGAATATTGGAGTGTGTACAGGAGGTTACTTACCACTGCTGGTGGGCTGAAACGGGATTGGTGGCACAGAGTCAATAGGATTTATAGCATTTTGGTTCCAGAAGTAGTGTTAATAGAATTTCCTTTTGGCATAGTCTTGTGAGATATTAAACCTGGCTGAATAAACCCATATCGATCATTCACACTATGGTACAGTTCTTAATACAAATATAGCCTCTGTTTGTTTGACATTAACTTCTGTTACTATATGCAGCTAGCCTCTCCAAAAACATATTGAAATAATTGTATACTGTATGCATATACCCCTTGCAAGACTGGAGCACATATATTGACAATGAAAAGTACTAAAAGGCTGGGACAGCCAGATTATGTTTTTTTCCCCCCTGAAGTTCAATGAACACAAGCAGTAGAATGTGCGCAGATTAGAAAGCAGTGCATTTACATGGAGATTTTTTTTTTTTTTAAATAATGCTGGCTAAAAAAAGAAGTCTGTAAATTTTGACAAGACAAATGTTCCTTCATAATGTGTAAGTTACTTAGTATTTGTTTCACATAAGAGAGTTTCAGTTGGTGGCAGCTTTGAAGGTGATGCTTGGTATTGCATCAAAAGGGAGCTGTAATATATAAATGTATTAATATACCCGTAATAAAATTTAAAAAAAAAAGAAAAAGGGGAAAATTATGACTACGTACATATCTTGTACTTATATCACATGGTTAAAGCCATTTGTTGTGTTGCTTAGTAATATTAGTAGCACAAAGTGTCATTGTGTAGAAATTGCTTTTTGCAAGAATTGCGTAACTGAATTTTGGGAGTTTACCACAGGTTGGGAACCACTGCTATAGGGGATGGGCTTTCACCATCACACCAAGGTAAAACATCTAAGAAAGCAAAACAATGCTTTCATCAATGAAAAGACTCCTATCCAATAAGGCTGTCTGGATATGTAGCATTGATCCTTGCAATGCCAATTCGATCCGAATTTAGAGATGATCTGCAGTAATTAAAACAGGATATTATCTTTTGAAGATGGGTACCCTGCTTTATGTCCATATGCTTCCACTATTTCTCACTGGGCATATGCACACCCATTGGTATAATACAATTTAGCATTAAGAGAATCATAGAAAACAGTTGTGTACAAATTCTCTCAAAAGACATGATCTCAAAAGAGTGTAGTCTGCATCACTGATATTGTGAGAAGTTAAAACAATGCAGAGGTGAAGCAGTTCCTTTTACAAGCCACTCATAATGACAACTGGACAGAGAATGGACCCCAGTACTGACTATTCTCTTCCCATAAACTGATTGACAGTTACATGACTTCACAACGCACATGCTATATTATCAAAGAGAAAAAGGAGAAAAAAAGCACTGGGAGATGTTCAGTTAAACAGTAAAATGTTATAGTAGGTTCTTTAAACTCCTGCATTAAATGTTTAGTCACAATTCCTCTAAAGTTTTCTCTCATTAAATCAGATTATACTGTGTGTTTGATACAGAAAGTCTAAAAGGGAAGAGTGTCGCTCACAAAACAGCATTCATTGAAACCACACTGATCAGACGCCAAAATTTTAAATGACGAAATGTAATCTTGACCCCACTCCAAACCACACTTGGAGACAGAGCAGGCCCCCTCTCCTGTCTACTTACCTCACAGGACTTCATGATCATAAATGGCAGTCTGGAAATGGGACCATACAACACAGCTGTTTTAAAAACAACCCTAATATGGGGCAGCATTATGAAGGTAATCAAGTGTGGCCATTAACTCTTACTATACTAACTGACAAAGCATTGGGTAGCCTGACAGTAGGGATGGGGAAGGCCAGCAACTGAAGCACAAAAATGTATCTTTTTGATAATTATAATAATTGTTATTATTTAGTCATTTAGCAGACACTTTTTAATAAGGCCTTATGATAGTGCTGGAACAAAATATTCTTTCAAAATGTAAATAATATTCAAATATTCTTTAATTTTGAATTGGCTGAAAAACAAAAGTAGAATTTGTACAATCAAATGAAAATGGCCTGTTCAAGGAGAGTTAAACTACAGTAGAAAGTGAGTTATTTATGTCCGATTCCATTTTCGTTGTACGACATCCCTTTGATACTGCCATTTATACATTGTTATATGAACGAATACAAACATGGTCATATTTCCAAGTTCAAGATCTGGAATAAATACAGTGCCCTGTTTTACAGTTCTCATGTTTTGTAGATGAATCAGTTAAATTTTCAGTGACAGAATAACAAAGCTATATAATAGATTGGGTACTCTCCAAAAAACACACCATGCCCTCAGGTGAAACTGACGTGCAAGTACTGTTTTACATTGGCAAATGGAAAATTGTAATTAATAAGGTTCATTTTAAGCTTGCTATCTGAGCAAACTTGATATGGGTATGAAATAGGAGTATTATATCAACGTTATCTAACCCAATGTAGTCTTGTTTTTTCACTTTGTATATAATTGTCTGTTTCATTCATCATATCCTGGTGACTTCAAAATGCCTCAAGAAGAAGAATATATTATTTTACACTCTGATATTTCATACCCATCTGAAGTTTGCTCAGACAGCAAGCGCAGCACAGGAACCAGGACCAGACACAGCTGGAAATTAAGCACATATAGACTTCGGACAGAGGGAAGGAGACACTCCTCCACACAGAGAGTGGTGAGGGTATGGAATGGGCTGCCTAGTCATGTTGTTGAAGCAGAATCACTTGGATCCCATAAGACCCAAACGTGACAAAGTTCTGCGAGCAATCAACTAGGAACCGAATGAGATTAGATGGACCGAATGGCCTCCTTTTGTTTGTAGATTTTCTTATTTTCTTATATTTATGACCTCAATAGAGCTGTGCAATCTACTTTGGAGTGTAACCATTAACCTGTCCTGCTGCAAAACTGGTATTTCTTACCAATGTATTGGTTACGTCCACTAGGGGCATGGTGTTGTAGAGGCACATGGTAATTGTTCTGAGAGCTCGACTGAGGCCACCAGAGTGCTTTAAAAACTTAGCAAGATTTGAAAACTCACCATGCAATGCTTCACTTAAGATCTAAAATCGGGTTGAGATCATAAGGCTTTAGAGCAGAAAGCTCAAATCATGAATTCTGAGGTATACATGAAAAAACATTTAGGTATTTGTCAATCATGATGTATTTTTTTTACCTCAGAGAGCAAGCGAGTCACTATACAAGTCAATGTTGATGAATTATCTGTAGGTTTCAATCTGAAGCTTCAAAAGTTTCAATCAGTGTGCGACAGCATGCGGTACGGACTCCCACTTGTAAGGTAAATAATTCATATTTTACTGAAGACTCTTAATAGCTATGGACTCAAATGGAAAGGGTAATGTCAAACAGATATTGAAAGGGGATATAGTTTATGACACATTCTATAAAATCTTACCCATTGTACATTCTCATTCACTTTATAGGTTTTATATGTGCAGTCTTAAAATACATTGTCAAAAATGCGTTTTTATAAAATAAAAACTAACTAACTAACTAACTATATATTTATTAAGTACAATACCAGGGCAAAGAAACCTTACATTTTGCATGCCTTACTTTCAGGTAGTCTGTTTCACTTCTCAGGTCATTTCACCTCAGCAGCGTCTTCAGGGTGAAAGTATGTAACTGGCTGCAAAGCAGGTCTGTAATGAACCCCCTGCAGGGTTTACAAGAAACACCTTACTTTCCTGTGCTGTATTTGCTGATGTCCAGCAAGAGGCACAGCAAGATAATGTTCTGTAGCACCCTAAAACGTACATCAGCCAGGAAGAAGGTGTTATGTGGGGTTGAATTTCCCTCTTCAGGTAAAAACTACCTAAGAAGTGCAAAGTAAGACATGCAAATGGTTGTCTTCCTGTAGCACAGTACCAGATATATATTTTTTCTCCATAACATGCTTGCTATAACATGCGTTTCATTCAAAACTGCAGAGTATTATTATTATTATTATTATTATTATTATTATTATTATTTATTTCTTAGCAGACGCCCTTATCCAGGGCGACTTACAATCGTAGGCAAAAACATTTCAAGCGTTACAATACAAGTAATACAATAAGAGCAAGAGTAATACAATAAGAGCAAGAGTAGGCTATAAGACCTTGAATGGAAGTGCACATCAGGTATGATGTATGTAATCATGTAATTAGCTATAACCCCTTTACGATATTTAAGTATTAACAAAAGGGCACCAACAGCAAATGCATAAAAAAAGCCAAACTCATATGTACCCTGCAGTACTACTACACAGGAGAAGATTTGCTGCATCAGTAAACAACCTGCCTATCCAGACATTCCGAGTACCAGGGTTAACCACAGTGTTCTGGCCACCTACAGTGCCTCATGATTCGTGGAATAGTTAGAAGTACTAAATAATAAAAAAAAAAAACATAACTGCCAAGTTCAGTAACTGCAACCATAAGTTCAGTAACTGCAACTATAATTGTTTCAACCTTTCTGTTTTGAAAGAGGACAGAAACTTCCCACTGTGTTATTAGAGACTTAACAAATACAATTAGAAGGAACCTCTTTAAAAAATCACAAGGATAAAAACTAAAAAGTGCACGCACAGCACCCAAGTTGTGGTTTTGACTTGTTTAAGTTAGACATTTTGTAACATGCCATATTAGCTGAAAAGAAGCTGCAGTTATAAAGGGGGAGTGGGTAGCACTGCAAAATAGAGCAGTACATTGTAAAAGGTGTACTATAAAATAAAAAAAATAATTAAAAAAACTTAAAACAAGTTTAAATTAACTTCAGGTTGTCATGTATTGGATAAAGCTGAAAGATTATTTTATAATTAGCTTTAGTTTAGTAAGAACATAAGACAACGTACAAACAAGGATGCCATTTAGCTCATCCAGTTCCTAGTAGCGGATTTATCTCAGGACTTTTGTCAAATTTGGTCAAGGATCCAAGTGATTCTGCCTCAACAACATGACTAGGTAAACCCATTCCATACCCTCACTACTCTGTGTGGAGGAGTGTCTCCTTCCCTCTGTCCTAAGTCTATCCCCACTTCATTTCCAGATGTATCTCTGGTTCTGGTTTCTGTACTGTATCAGTATTGTTTTAGGTTAGTGCCCACACTACTGTACTTCAATCCTAAACCTTATAAGGATCGACTAAAGTATGTTGTACATCCAGCAATACCCAAAAGGATTGTTAAAAACTGTCTGTAGGTGGTTTTTCAAATGCCTATTTAAATAGTAGACTGCGTATGTCAAGCACTTCAATCCACCCAACCGCTCGGAGCAAGAGGCAGAGGATGACTCAAGTCTGCTCGTGCAGGGAACTGTTTATCCTCTGGTCTGCCATTTTAGTGAACTTGTGTGTGACATCAATGCAACATGAACAAGGAGAGGTGACTAGGAAAGGCACATTTACTTTAAGGTCAGAAGTTTATGAAAAGATTTTTGCGGAGATATTGAAGTGCATGTTGCCTTGGTACCATAAACCTTACATTATCCAACTCTATTTGGGATTTTCACCCAAAAGGAAAAAAAAATTGGGGTGCTTGGACATACCTAAAATTAGACAGCAAACATTTAACAAACTGAAACGGTTATATTCAGCAGGTACATTGCATTGTGCATTTAGCAGCCATTTCAGTGGCTCTGTGATTAAAGGGTTTAATTACATAGCACGCAAATAAATGTAGGTTTATATTATACATGTATATGCCAAAACAACCAATTATATGAAACAATTAGACAGTAAGTAAAGGGTGTCAAAAAAGTAGAAGCATGACTACATTAAACTGATTGTAAAATATTTTTTGAAGCCCTGACTTTCAGAACACAATAATACTAAAATAAATGCAAATCAATGCACAAACATTGACAGCAAGTCTTTTGTAGCAAACGTTTTGCTTTTGTGGATGAGGAAGAAAAAAAAAGTTACAAGAAATAGATGTCTACAAATTATTTATTTCAGAACTCAAATCCATCATTTAAATGCCGTTTTGCAAACTCTAAGCGATTGTCCTTGTGAAGTTTTCCTAAGAGTGGCTTTTTTCTTGGCCTGCGACCATTGAGACCGTCACCATGTAATACTCAATCTAAGGTTGAAATGGAAACCCCAGTCCCACTTGTAGCCAATTCACTTTGAATATCTTTGACAGTCAATCTCACATTGTTATTAACCTTCCTCACAATTCTTCTACTTGTTCTTGGTGAAAGAACCTTCTTTCTTCCAGACCGAGGGAGCATTGTGACAGTACCATGAGTCTTGTACTTCTTGATAATAGAAACAATAGTTAATTGGGATACTCAAATGCTTGGAAATATTCCTGTATCCTTCTCCAGCTTTATGACAATAAATTATTTTCTGCCTAAAGTCTTCAGATAGCTCTTTACTTTGTTCCTTATTGACTTACTGGTAATGACAGCAATCATCCTATGCCTAACCCTTTTATACTCTAAGAATGTTCACCTACAATCCAGCATTTTCTAGACTTTTCTAGAATTGGATATTATCATATTTAAATTTCTAGCACCTTGTAGACAATACCATCATAGCATCAAAGGTTATGAATACTTCTGAATTAGCATTTTTGGAATTTGAAAAAAAAAAAAAAAATTCTGAAATAAATTGTAGACCTCTACTTCTTGTAACTTCTGTTCCTCATCCACAAAGCAAACCTTTTGCTACCAAAGATTTTTCCTAAAATTCTTTGAGAAATTTCTAGAAATTATACATTTCCATTCGGGTATGTAAACTTTTGACTAAAACTGTATATAGTTGGCTATAACAAAACGTAGGTTACCATGATCTACTCTAAATCCACGGTGTGTGGTTTTCATAACAAATGCCCAAAGCAGCTCTAAAGATAAAGCCAATACTAGCCCACCCAATCAGAGGACAGGTCTCCATGTCCTATATTCAGATACCCTGAAGAACTTTTGCTAATGAACGTCCTTTCCAATTTCCATCACAATCGAATGAGTACTTCCTAAAGATGTGGTGTACCACAATCACCTTTTTACTCAAATTAATTGGTGTATTTGTCACGGTGTTCTTCCACAGCAGAGTTTTCTGTGAAATTCTACTTTATTGAAAAGCTGACCTTGTTGTGTGTTACGTGCATTTACAAGTTTTTTTTTAAAAACCTCCTTGACCCTGTGATCCAAACAGGTAGGAGAGTATATGCTGTGTATTTTAGTGTAAGAAACAAAGCAGAAATTACACTAATGATAATAACATACAAAACAACACCACATCAACTGAATTAAAGTTATTAGCATCATGAAAATCTAAATCACCACAGCCTAGATCCACCATATGCACATACACTTTATTAGAACCTGTCAATAATCAGGGCTTCAATTTAAGCGCGGGATCGCGGGAATCTCGCATTTTCCAAGTTGCTCCCACATATCTGCAACTTTCAGTGCAGGAAAATCCCGCAGAGATATTTTAAGACACCAAGCTACTGTATTCACCCAATTTAGAATGCCTGAAGTGCTACAACAATCTCTAAAGAAGTGGGTGTCAGTGACAAAAGCACTATGAGCCACATGCTGAGTAGTTTTGGTTAAAATAAATAAATAAGCAAATAAATAAAAAGTAGTGCTGGATATTTTAAGTGCCGCGGGACTTTATTCTCTCGTATGTGATTTTGGCAGCTATCTTTAAGCATTATAGAAACTCCGTACACTGCAGTATAAGTAAACAGTTTTGAAAAAAAAAATACGATATTAAGTCTATCTAGGTGTTGTTTTGCAAGCGGTGACTTTCCTTTTTAACCCTTAAAACTCAGCCCAATTAATTTTGGTTACGTACATATTACTCAGGTACCGTAAAAGACACCTACCTGGTTCATGTTCATGTTTAAAAAGTACAGACTCTGGGCTTTCCAAAGACGTATCAGTGTGTCTATGCAGTACTCCTAGCCGGAACTACGACTGTCTGAAGTTAAGCCTCTCATCATGTGACAGAGTTCACAGCTTAGGTTTCGTTTTGAGTCTATTGCTCTGTCATTGTAGCAGTTTGACTAAAGGGGCGGTATCGTTGGAAAGCTTACATATATTCTCATCTTTACCACATATAGTATGCCTGATCCTGTTGCAACTTACATAATATGAAAGGACAATTTGTGGCCTTTCATTTGATATGTTACATGCATGCAGTACAAACTATCCTGTAGTTAAACATACATAAATGAAAAGAGTGAAAAAGGCGGAAATGTAAACAGTTAAAAAAAAAAAGAAATGGAGCACTGGTTTAAAAGAAAAGCACCTTTTTCTTCTGCTGCATGCAAAAACATCGTCAGGCAATGGCAAAAGCAATGGAGAGTGCTCCGTCTCACAGTGATGAACAGCTGTTAGGTCTCCTGAAAGCAGCTTATTTTAAAGCAACACCAGTGTGAATTATGATGCAGTAAAATATATATAGTTTTTTATAGGCAAAAGTGCCTTTTTTTGCCATTCCCCCCTAAAATTTTGGAATCCCCCCATTGGCTGCAGCATAGGGGGGAAAATCCCCCAGCACACAAAAATGAAATTCAAGCCCTGATAATAACAATAACACTGTGTAACAATTTTTTTTTTTTTTTTTGGTTCCTGGGTAGTAAGTGTAATTTCCTAATTGCTTATGCCTCAAAAGTATAGAAAATGGCTATTATTCCCCACAAACTTTGCTTTTGTGACCAGGACAGTGATATTTTGAAAAATTACCTATTTTCCAGAACATTCCAGATAGATTCAGTGCGGAGTAAACTTGGAGTAACTTCTAGAACTTTCCAGTAATATAAATTGTAGTATAAATACAGGGGCCTTAAGCCCACCAGTTCAGTTTAGTTCCAGCTGCCTAAGTGGATACATATCTGCATTTTTCTGAGATGGCATCAAGGTCATAGGAGACTTCAAAATGGTGGCATTCCTGATGGGTCTCCAAGGCGGTTTTACCAAGTTTCCCTGCTATCTTTACCTTTGGGACAGCAGGGACACCAAGGCGCACTACCACAGGCGGGACTGGCCACAGCGGACCAAGTTCTCTGTGGGGAGGAACAACGTCAAGTGGGAGCCACTGGTGGACCCCCGGAAGGTGCTGATGCCACCACTGCACATCAAATTGGGCCTTATGAAACAATTTGTCAGAGCTCTAGATAAGGAGTCGGCAGCCTTCAAGTACCTTCAAGACTTCTTCCCTAAGCTTTCTGAGGCAAAGGTCAAAGCCGGTGTCGTCTTCAGACCACAGATAAAGAAGATCCTGGAGTGCAATGAATTCCCCAAGAAGCTCACTAGTAAGGAGAAAGCGGCTTGGAACAGCTTTGTCGCAGTGGTTCGGGGCTTCCTGGGCAATCACAAGGCCGAAAACTATGTGGAGCTGGTTGAGACTCTGGTGAAGAACTACGGCACAATGGGATGTAGGCTGTCCCTCAAAGTCCATATCCTTGATGCTCATCTTGATAAATTCAAGGAGAACATGGGAGCGTACTCGGAGGAGCAAGGCGAGTGCTTCCACCAGGATATACTGGACTTTGAACTCCGCTACCAAGGACAGTATAACGAGAACATGATGGGAGACTACATTTGGGGGCTGATTCGTGAAAGTGATTTACAGTATAATCGTAAATCTCGAAAAACTACTCACTTCTAAATCTTTTGTAGTCATTTTTGTATTACTTTAGTATAAATACATGTTAATTTGGATTCATATGTTGTTTTTTTCTGACTATGTGAACAAAAAGACACAAATTTGCCAGTTTTCTCATTGGAAATAGGTCAATTTCAAAATATCACTGTCCTGGTCACAAAAGCAAAGTTTGTGGGGAATAATAGCCATTTTCTATACTTTTGAGGCATAAGCAATTAGGAAATAACACTTACTACCCAGGAACAAAAATTGTGTTACATAGTGTAATAAATGACCTGCTTTACAGCCAACTAACTTAATATGCAAGAGGTACATTTTTAAAGATTATTAGAGAGTACAAGTTATTTTCACGGTCTATTACTGCCTGGCTACATGTAAAACAATGTCTTGTCATTTTGACCTTCAAGTAATATGAAAAACAAGGCTTATCTTCAATGAAATGTGTAACTTGTTGTTTTTCCTTTCTTTCTAAGAGCTAATTACACAGACAGGCTTACTTACAAACTGAATCAGGTATACATCCCTATGTTTTTTTGCTAGATTACTCCCCAATTAAATGGAGATCCTTCAATTACAGCTATTATACTTCAGCATTAGAACTGCCTAATTGTTGTTTTAGTTATAATAAATGTTTGATAGGTATATTAGATACGTGTTTGCCTTTTTATTTATAAGTGCTAGTGAACCAGTTGCAAATATTAGCCGTACTTGATACAATAACTATAACATATGTCAGTGATGGTACTGTAGTTTAACATGTAGCCTATTCATTTTAGTATCTATCTATCTATCTATAAAATTGCTTAACTTACATGGTTAATAATTTCACAATGTACTCTATAATCAATTATTATTATTATTAGTATTTATTTCTTAGCAGACACCCTTATCCAGGGTGACTTACAATTGTTACAAGATATCACATTATACATTTCACATTATACAAATATCACAATTTTTTTTTTTTTTTTTTTACATACAATTATCCATTTATACAATTGGGTTTTTACTGGAGCAATATAGGTAAAGGGTACAAGGGTACAACAGCAGCGTCCCCCACTGGGGATTGAACCCACAACCCTCCGGTCAAGAGTCCAGAGCCCTAACCACTACTCCACACTGCTGCCAATACAGTCAATACAGTCTTATGTTTGTTCCTCATTACTAAAATTCTTAACCACTAAAAGAGGACACGGATATAGTTAAGGTATTTTTAATACACAAAATGTAGTAAATGTACCACACAAAAAAAGATTAGTTATGCAATCGGTTTGTGTGGTTGGGGGTTTTCAGAAAAATATTTTTTTCAAATGGACAAGTGTACAGTACTGCCACCATGTTACTGAACATGTGTATTAGGTTAGGATGGCAGCTGTATATTTTTCAATTTCAGAAAATTCCTTCCAGATTTTGAGCAGTTTCTACATTACAGTAAATGTTATTGTCGGAAATATGAAAGGAATGCAGATGAAGTGTAAATCATATGTATAATTAATGGTAATTAAAAGGTACTGATTTTGCCTTCTGCAATGTCCTCAAGACAAATGTGTTCAAATCATTTTTCATCTCTCTTTTTCATGGAAAAACATTTTAAAATTACACTGGCAAGGGCGGTTCTCCTTGGTGATGTCAGATACCTAGAACAGCCCAAGCCCACACACGCTACTGAAGACAGCAAGAACCTACAGGCTTTACTAGGAAGTACTATTCATAGTCACACTGTCATGTTCTTGGGAGAGAGGGAAGCATGTTCCCATTTTATAAGTTCACATGTTGTGTGTCTCATTATTATAAAAAATGTCACCTATTGCAGTTTGGGCGAGAGAACCACAAATCAAAACTGAGCGGTTCTGTCTGCTAAAACTGTGCAAAAGGTGTTGTTATAATAAGAGACACCAATGATGTATTAACTTATTATAAAATCACAAAAACAGCTACTATTAAACATAAAAAGTGTTGTTTTGCGATATGTTCAATGCACTGGATGAGATGTATGCATAACATAAGATGTATTGGACTATTAATCTGTACATTTTTCATATGCCATTTATATATTTTAAAGATAGCATGGATCATTAGTACTTTGTGTCATGTTTGGTAAACAATGAAGATTCAGTCAGGAACCATACTGCAGTTATGAGACAGTGCTGTTTGTGTTCAGCCTTAACGAGAAAGTGTTATTGTAATGCCATTTTGACCATAACCTGGCCATGTTTTTTATATGCATTACCATGCCACTCTGGGCTTTACAAAGTTTACCTATGATTATCATACTGTGTTATATTACATGTTGCTATTATAAAAGTTCTTTATTTTAAGATATGGGGCTTGTCATAAACCTGTACCCCCTTGTACTGTAAATCTTGTGTCCCCACTTTGTTGACCCCCACATCCCCCTACTTATGCTATATACCACAGTTTAGTGAAGTACAGGCGCATCTTGTTAAACAGTTATTTTGAGAGCTTACTTTTCTTCACGGTTTATTAGATATTATATAAACAAAAACAAAAAAACACATGAAAATCACAAAACATAATCGGTAGCAGTTTTAGTTTTTCTCTGTAGTAATACCTCAAAAATGAACAAAGAATAATAATAAAAATAGCAATAAATAGCAACATGTTATTACCTGTGTTGCTGTACACATCTATAGCCCGTGCATTATACATTTTTCCAGATCATTTTCCTCTAGTATGAATGTTGTAATATGCCCTAAAATCATTTTACATAGCCTTTTTACTCAATGAATTTAGGTTTATAAGTGCATTTTAATAAGCTTCTGTTCTGCACCACATCACTCTATGCAGTTACCTATAACTCAAAAGCATAACTGCAATAAAAACACAACTCTGCGAGAGTACTATAAATCACTAACAGATCATAAAAAATAACAAATCACTTAAAACAGATTCTTCAGTGCTTTGAAATTTCCAGCTGCACTTGTACCTTTCCTTCTGAAAGGAACTGATTGAAGTACTGGTTGGGTACTTGTATAATGCATAAGATCAAAAGGGACCATTTTGTTAAGAAAAATGTAAGTTTGTATTTATATCAACTATAAAACACACTTACTCTTCATTCAAGAACCACTTGGTGAACTATAATCAGCTGTGTTGTGCTTTTAGTCTTGTATCACAACACAAAGGATACTTACCTCTATTACGATAAGATATATCAAGAAACAGCACTACAGTACAGAAGTGCTAATCTGGATGCAAGTGAATACATTTCCCAATATCCTTTACACTCAACTGCTCAAACTAGGGAGATTTGTTTCATTATTTTTTTAATTCCCTGGGAGGGCTCCAAAATAATTCGCACAAACAGGAAATGTGTGTTAAGTGAATTTGTATAATAAGAACTTACAATAAAGGGTGAGGCTCAAACCTTGAAGTCAATCCAAAAACACAAAACCATAAACCTAAAACTATGATTCTCTAGCATTGAAATTGTTATTTTTAGGTTCCTTCCAGTGAGGCACACACTCCATTTAAAACTAAGGGGCACGCAACCACACTTAAGATTCTGGTTTGTAAATAACAGCTTTGCAATTCAGAATATCCCTCTGATCCATCTCATCAAAACCAAACTTCTTTTTAAATGTACTTTATTTTTCTTAGGGTGTTTTTTTTATTCAACTGGAAATGCTTAAATAAAACAGCCTGAACTACTTTAGTGTTTATGTAGTAAGTTATACATGTGGGTTTGAAATATTGTTACAGATAGAGCCATTTTCCTAATCAAATATCGGACTGGTAATACAATTCTGCAATAATTGATGTACTGAGATGACTATTTTTCAAAAGCAAGAGAAGGAGAAAAATTGACTTCTCAAAATCCTTCAAATACAGCTAAAAACATATATTGCATATTATACACAATAATATATATTTTTACCGGACGTAAGTAAGGTGGGTCTTAGCCAAGGACGGTTTAATTGGCGTCATGACCAGGTGCTGGCCTTAGCATTGGAAGACAAGCGCAGCATGACCAACATGTTGCCGCCAATGCCAGCAATATGACACATGAAGAACAACAATCCTCCATTCAGGGGAGCAACCTCCAAGAAAAGGTATTAAAACCAAAACTCATCTAGGACAACTGGAAGCTGCTAGAGACTGGAAAATGCTTGCAGATGTTGGACCACGTCTTATTTTCCCAGTTGAGATTGCCACCACTAACCTTCAACCCGATATTGTCTTGTGGTCTGGCTCAGCACGCCTTGTTCACCTGGTAGAGTTAACAGTGCCATGGGAGGATGCTGTGGATGAGGCGTACGAAAGAAAGAAACTTCGGTACGCTCAACTAGCTGCTGAAGCGGAACAGCGAGGATGGAGAGTCCATGTTTACCCCAGAGGAGGTGGGTTGTCGAGGATTTGTGGCACACTCCACAACATGTAAAGGAAGGTAAGTAAGCTGGGCTTAGCTGAGTGGGGGGTGGAAGAGGGTGATGCCAGAATTACTGTCAAGCCTCTTAAGGAGTCGTGGTCTAGTCGACGAAACACTAAGGATGGAAGGTGCCCACTTGAAGACCCCAGAGAAGTACCCGATTCAGCTCAGTCCAGACTGTTGTCATGCTGATGTGCTAGGGAGGCTGCATTGTGGTTGATCCCTGAAGCCAGCATTGCAGCCGTTGTGTGTGCCGATTCACCAAAGAGGCAAAATAGGCTGATCCCTGGAGCCAGCATTACATTTCAGCCATCAAACACCAGGAAGAAGGATATCTACATCGTCAGATGTAGGGCAGCAGTGTGGAGTAGTGGTTAGGGCTCTGGACTCTTGACCGGACGGTCGTTGGTTCAATCCCAGGTGGGGGACACTGCTGCTGTACCCTTGCGCAAGGTACTTTACCTTGATTGCTCCAGTAAAAACCCAACTGTATAAATGCGTAATTTTATGTCAAAATAATGTGATACCTTGTAACAATTTTAAGTTGCCCTGGATAAGGGCGTCTGCTAAGAAATAAATAATAAAAAGGAAACGCAGATGTACTACATTAGTTTACAGTAAAAGAAGCTATGTCTTAGTTGTAATGGAAATCATATATATACAGTGCCTTGCAAAAGTATTCAGAGCCCTGACCAATTCTCTCATATTACTGAATTGCAAATGATACATTGAAATTTCGTTGTTTGATATTTTATTTTAAAACACTGAAACTCAAAATCAATTATTGTAAGGTGACATTAGTTTTATGTTGGGAAATATTTTTAAGAAAAATAAAAAACTGAAATATCTTTTGCAACGATACCTCACCCATTTTATTTGCTTGAGACAAACGGATGAAAAATTGATCATCTTTCTGAAGTGTTCTTTTTAAAAATCTACTCAACTCAACAAAATTGTAATTAAAATTCCTCTGCCTAAATCAGGGCAATGTCACACCATTTATAAGCCACCATGTGCAGCAGTACTTGAGCCAGTCCTATTTTCTACCCTGTCAAGCAGGAAGTTAAATCATCAGGACAGCATCTGTTGTGACAACCACAGCTAGTGGGCTGCGTGCTCTGTGCTGGGGTTGTTCCCTTTGGCATTACAAACAGTGTTGGGACAAATATTTCAATATTTGAACAAACACAAACATTTATTTAGAGGGATAAACTGACCGTATTCACCAGAAGTATCAAACGTAATGTACAATGCTAATGTATAACAAAAGAGACTAACAAACAAAACCAAAAAAAATCCTTTATCCTTTGTAATTTAAACAAAACATGTTTATGATATTGGTTTTGCTGTATAACTACCCTACATGTATGTTGTGGTTATTTTTCTGTTTTTTTCCCCCCCTCGTGTTTTCCAGTGCTGTAAAATGCTCTAGAAGAAAAATGCATATTACCATGTGAAAAACATGGGAAAACTGCAAAATGTATGTGCAAAAATACTGTTGCACATACATAAGGGATGTAGCTAATGAAAGTGCTAAACAAGTAAGATTTCGACCCAGAAGCTGGATACCGAAGTTGTTGAACAGTTTGCTGGTATTAAAATAATGCTTTCCATTTCTGGTTATCTAAAATCAAGAACTACTTGGTGTTGTTGATTGCATTAAAATATTTGGTTAGGTTTAAATAATGTGTAAGAGAATTACAGCAAACCGGTCTTTTTAAAATGTGGCCCAATACACAAAAGTGAATGACCTGAGTGTGCAGCATTTGATTCACAACATGCATTATTCATTCTCTTGAATGATTAACTGTAGTGAGAAGTGTACTGTACCTATCTGTAGCAGGAATAGACATGCCCTAAAAACAGCATGCCATTAATTTAGGTTATTACAAGCAGTATGAAGTTGAAAAATGTAACCTACTTACAACCGCAGGTAATTTTTTCTCTCTGGAAAAATCCCCTAGGAGATTACCATCTAAGATACAGTATGTATCAATATAAAGAAACAGAAATACAAATACATGAATAAACACTGCTGAAAAGTATTTAAGTAATTACTTTTTTCGTTTTAAAAGGGTTACTTTTTTCATGGCTCCAAAGTAAGTTTACGTTTTAACCATTTTTAACAGTGTATCTTGCCAGGTGTGTATTCATTTGAATAATTTTACAATGTTCTCAGTTGCGAATTATTTGAGATGGAGATATTATTATTAAAATACTTATATAAAAAATAAAAAAAGAAGAAGATGACCCTTAAGTGATAGTCAGACCCAACCCAGCTTCCAGACAGGGTGAGAAAGCAATCAAAAAGGCAAACAGAATTTGTGGGTATATTTATAATTTGTGGCCACTGAATTAAAGGAGTGGGAGAGACGCATGAGATTAGCTGAATATTTTTTCAATGAAAATATCTCAGATTCAGGGGGTAATTATGAGCATGGGATTAAGGTTAATAGTACAAACACTTGGACTCCTCCGGATGGAAAAGATAAATGGTAAGATATGTATATTGAAGTAGTTAAACAAGAAATAATTGTAGGACTAAAGAAAAGATGTAAACTTAATTTAACCAATATTGAAGAATAAGCTATGACTGAGTTGTTAAATGATGATGATATAATGATAAGACCAGCAGATAAAGGCTCAGGAATAGTGATAATGAACACAGATGACTATATGAAATCTGTATAATGTGAATTAAATAATACAGATACATATGAAGAAGTTAAAAGCAATAAGATCAATAAATCGGTAAAAGAGGTTAAGGAAATTGCAGACTGACTATACAATAAAAGGAATTATATCAAAAGAATTAAAAAAAAAAAATACATGCAGCCACATAATGCAAGAACAGGCCTAGCAAGAGGAAATCCTAAAATGCACAAAGAAAATCACCCTATGCGAATGATAGTCAGTACAATTGATAATCCAACACACATAATAGCTGAAATAGCATAAAAACAACTTAGGTCGCACGTTGAGAAATTACCAAGCTATGTTAAGGATACAACACAATTTTTAAAAAGACTTGAATCACTAAAACACAACCTTCCAGAGAATACAATTTTATTTTGCGTGGATGTAAAATCCTTGTACCCAAGTGTCCCTCGTAAAGAAACTTTAGAAGCTTGTCAAAAAGCACTAGATAATAGACTAGATAAATCAATACCAACAGCAGAGGTACTGAACATGATCAACGTAGTTTTAGAAAACAGGTGTTTTACATTTGTTGATAAGAATTACAAACAAAACGATGTTACAGCAATAGGATCTAAATTAGGAATGCATTTTGCCAGTACATACATGGGGAAATGGGAAGAACAATTACTTTAGAATACATTCGGTTTGTAGATGATATTTTTGGGGTTTGGACACATGGAGAAGAATCTCTTTTCCAGTTTCATAAAATGGCAAATGAAATACACAGTAATATTAAGGTGGACCTTCGATGGACAAGAAAAGAAATAGAATTTTTAGATACCATAGTAAAACTTGAAGGTGGTTCAATTGAGACTGACCTCTTCTGTAAACCTAGTGACATGCACCAGTATTTACACAGGTCCTCTGCACATCCGATACACACTTAAAAGGGCAATCCCAAAGGGTCTAGGAATAAGAATACGAAGAATATGCTCAAAAGAAAGTGACTATGTAAAACAAAGAAATGTATTAAAAACAAATCTTAAAAAAAAGAGGATACAAAGAAAGAATTATAGAGACGGAGTTAAGAAAAGTGGATAACCTAAAAAGAGATGATCTACTAGATTATAAAAATAGAGATAAAAAAGTCCCATTAGTAATGACTTACTCTAAACTTTTGCCCAATATTTCTAAGATAGTTTGGAAATACTTGCGGATTCTACATAATTCAGAAACATTTTGAAAAATAGGCCCCAGTTGTAGCATTCAAAAGAGAAGCTAATTTAGGTGATATTTTAGTTCACAGTAAACATAAAAGAATAATTGACAAAATAGGTTCTACAAACATGTGCACCAGTAGATGTAAAAAGTGTGTAAATACATGGACAAAAGTAAAAATATAATTAAACATAAGAACACCACATATCTACTAAAAACTAATACCTAGTGTAAAAATAGCAATGTTGTTTATGAAATCAAATATGTTGGAGAGGCTGGAACTACTTTATATAAAATAATTCATAACCACCTTTCATTAATTAGAAATAAAAAAAAGGAATGAACCAATAGTACAGCACTTCACCAGTCAAGGACATGACATACATTATGTAAATTTTGTAGTATTAGAACAGCTAAAATTAGACAATCCGACATATAGAAGAATAAAAGAAAGTAAATGGATAAATAGACTGAACACGATTATGCCAGTTGGAGGGGGGGGGGGGGGGGGGGCAGGACGGTACTTGTTTGAAGTCTTTGAAATCTGAAGAGGATTTGATAAAGGTAACCCTAACCAATACTTTAAGCATAAAACAGAAACCAGGACCAGAGGATACAGTTGAAAATTAAGTAGAGATATACAGGAAAGAGGGAAGGAGACACATCTTCACACTGAGAGTGAATAGGGTGGAATGGGTTACCAAGTTGTTGATGCTGAATCACTGGGACTCTAAGATCCAACTTCACAGTTTTGAGATAAATTAGCTACTAGGAACTGGAAGTGCATAGATGGGAAGAATGACCTCGTTTGTAAATGTTTTTATATTCTTAAACTACACATCTGAAGAGATCGCTATTAAAGATTAACTGGTTGCAGATATAAAAACTGCTCTTTGACAAGTGATCTTGGTCCAACAAACCAAGGTAAACGTGAGCGAACCAATTAGCCTACTCCCAAAGTTGTTGCCTCCATTTCTGCAGCATACAACAGTAAACAAGTGTAGTGCCTGTTCATGCGAGATGGCAGGCTGGAGGCTAGTGGAGCTCAGGCCTCACAAAGCGGCATTCCCTTGAGGGAAAATGTCTTGTTTCCTTGTGCAGATGCTTCTTCTGCCAGATGTAAAGTGTGGTACAGCTCCATGCATTGCTAGTATAATAAATTAAAACTATCAAAACAAATCAGGACTTCTCTTTCTGAAACAATGTCTGAAATGTACAGGGGCTCTAAATAAATTATTGACGTTAAAAAACATGCATTCATTCATTAACACTAAGCTTACATTGCAGTGTGTGTGTTTAAGATACCAAGCTGTCCTTTCCTAAATATATGTACTAATTACCCTGACAAAGAATCACGTAGCTGCAAAAATTAGCGAGATAAAATACTGTCGTACCTATTCCAACCAGGAGCGGTCAAATTGACCAATACATATAAAACATATTATAACAATTAAATGTTGAGGTATTATTTGTATTGATCAGTCGGGACTTGCAGCCATGTATTGAAGTTTGATTATATCAGTCTGCATTCCTCAAGTGAGCAGTCTCTTGACATTTCTATTGTTTCAATGAGCCTCCTGATAGCCCATCAATCAGCCTTGACAGCTCACGGTACCAGGCTGTCTGTCTGCACTGTGGTTACTATAAAAAGTCACTCGTTTTTCTAAGAAATTCATTGTTGCCCCAATACACACTGAAAATGGATCGGTAAGACGCAGGGCAGCAAAGCTGTGTTTGGAATTACTGCAGATGTTACCAAACAACGATTGTGATGCAGCAGAGACGGATCATGACGAATCAGGCTCTGAAGCAGAATGGGTTTGCAAAGATGAATCTTCCAGCAGCAGTTTCACCGAGGTTAGCAGATCCCGTGGGAGAAGAAGCAATCCTTTGGCATTTGGTGCCAGAAGCCTGGGTTACTGTTGATAGCTGTGCCAAATGCCAAAGTAAGTAGGTAAGTGCACTGCATATTCTGAAAAGCGCATGATCTGTGTGATTTGTGCCAGCACTTATTTGTAAATGATTGTAAATGAAGCCCATTCTGTTCAAATGTTTATTTATTCATGTCATTTCGATAGCATGTCTGTGTATAAATGCATAGCTTCAGTTGCGTATATTCTCTTTGGTTATGTAAGCAATATAAACCCATTTATTTATTTATTTTTATACTTATTTACATCATTTCAGTTGTAGTTTTCTATGTACAGGATATACCCATATACACATTTCTTTTCAAATATTTGTTTATTTCATTTTTTGAGGTTGCGCTTTATGTAACATGTCTGTATATAAACACATTTCTGTCATGGTTGTTCTAGGTATGTCTATAAATGCGGTCTTTCTAGTGTTAAAGATCTCTTGTGGTCAATGCCAGTCAGCTGAAAAGCAGACATGTGCTGAGGGAAGACAGAAAGAAAACCATTGTAACATTTCCACAAAACATGAAAGACAAATATATAGCAAAGATTTAAAGAGTTACATTAACCAAGAATTACCCAAAATAAGATAAGCATTCACTTGAACCCGATACTATATCCACATCCTTTGCTGCATTTATACAGGTAGAATTACCATGGAAAATGTTGGACCACATTCTAGCTAACTTAATGGAAATAAATAGCTTTTTTTTCTTTTTTTAAACCTGGGGGGGTTCTGTAGTTTTCACTATTTCTATAAGACATTTGGCTTGCAGTAGGAATATTAATACAACATTAATCTGGGGGGTATTTGGCAATTTAGATTTTTAAATAATGATACCAACATGTAAGTCTCAAAAAAATATACTTATACATATATAAATAATGTAATAGCTTGGCAGACTGAAATGTACAGCAGTTACTAAATTAAATGTAATAGTCAAACCATTAGTGAAATGCTGACCTCTGGATTCCCTGTCGAGGTTTCTTGCAGGGAATTAATCTAATAATCAACGGTTCTGCCAACACAACAACTTCTGTAAGACAACAAACATATGGTAGACAGGCTAACCTAACCAATACCCTGGAAAAACTTTTATGAAGCGTTTAAATGTATTGCTTCCACTCTAGCATTTCATCGTAAATGCTTGCTTTTGTGTTGTTTATATAAGCTTTAAAAGTAAAAGAATAATAATAATAATAATAATAATAATAATAATAATAATAATAATAATAATAATAGTGTTAACAAGTAGGTCTGTAACATACGTTCCTCACCATGACTATAAAGTCAAAATCAGAGCGTCAGTTTGATGAAAAAGTTGTTGAGTATGACATATATCATCAGTATTACAGAACAGTATTGAATAGCAGTTAGTCACAAATTGCTTAATCACAATTTCATAAGCTATTCTCCAGATATATAAATCGCTACCCAATATAGCAGACACATTCTGTTAATGGCACGTGTGCAACACACAAACCTTAAGTGTATTTATATTTTAGTTTTTCATTCTTGATCTAAATTTCTATAAAACGGTTAATTTTAAGCAACATTTTTGCACGATAGTACATTTTGTCACTGTCAGAACTGTTGCATGAAACTGCTAGTATTAACCCTTTGCAGTCCATTTATTAAGTGCGTGTCAGGCACGTCAGGTCCAATTTATTTTCACACGTGCAGTTAATTTTAGACCCACAGTCAAACGGGTTTAAAAGGCCCTGCATATCAACAAAGCACTCAATAGGCATCTTCAACCCTGCCCCACCCTTTCGTTCGCTATAGCTTTCACCTATGTAAGAAATAAATAATTATTATTATTTTTATTATTATTATTATTATTATTATTATTATTATTATTATTATTATTATTATTATTATTATTATAATAGTCATACATACCGATCAATCATCTCCGGATTACTCGTTTTATCACCAAACTCCTTAATAATGCAATCCAAGTATTTATTTTATTACTATAATATCTCAAAAAAGCTCTGCAAATGTCCGTGATGTTCTCTGTGCGCTGATGCAGTCACAGGCAGCTTGTTTCCTTATGACCGCCCATATGGGATGCCAGGGGCAAGTATGACTATTCATGAGATACGCCCTTTTTTTTTTTCGATTTGTCTCGGCTCCTGTCGCTCCCACTCGGTCACTGAATGGTTTTCTAGGCTTTTTCCGGAGAAAAAACGACTAGAAACCCGTTTTTTGTGTTTTTTTGATGATGTCTGACAGGGTCCGACAATGGACCTGATAGGAATAATTGCAATGTCAGACCAGGTCCGACATACGACCGCAAAGGGTTAATACAGCACCTCTGGACTTCCAGGCGCTTGTGTTCGGTCAGATTGTTACCGTCCTTCTCACACTTGTTTAAAACATGTGATATGCCATTTTTCTTTTCTCTACAGACTGAAGTCATGGTGCATTCATAAATATTGACACATGTTTTTAAAGGGAGAGGCAGTATTGTTTGTGTTACAGGCACCAATGGAGCTTAACCCCCAAAAAATGTTTTGTCGCATTAGCAAAAAAGGAAAAAAATGAGAGACAAAATAAGTTGCCCCCTCTTTGGCCCTCCCACTTACTATCTTAAAAAAGAGCCCAAATGCTCGGCCTCACATAGAGGGTCAAAACCACCAGAGAAAGCAGTCAGTCATCTGGGAGAGGTTGTGTTAAAATGATAATATTTTAAATCATGTCTTTTGATCACTGTGGTCCTGAGGAATGTACGAAATCTGAACTAGACCCGTTTCAAGTAGGGCTGACTCAAACAGCATTGGAAAATGCCTTTATGTAGAAATACCCCCCCTTTCTGCTCTCTCATGATCTGCGCCGGTATCGGTGAACGCTATCCACACTTTGCGTTACATGGGTTGTAAAACCACGGCGGAGGATGGTACGGATTTGCCCTACACAGCCAAAGTAGCTTTGATTAGTGTGGCCTCCATATTCAGCTAGGTGGATATCACTCTGGGAGACCACCTGATTAGCCAGAGTAATAACTGCTATCAAATCGATGCTGAATTATAGCAACAACACCCTGTCCACACAATTTTCTGCGGGTTTGTTTTACAAAGACACGCTAGGTCAACATGAAATGATCATCCTCACCGGTGCAAACACATTGTATTTAAAAAGTACTTGCTTAAATTCAATTATTAAAAAAAAAAAAAAAAGACCCAGAATGGTTTTCAAAGGGTTGGTGGGGGGCTATGATAATATTATTGCTAGTCTAATGGGAGATTAAATATATATACTATATTTTTAAAATTTGGTTGGTAGCTTATTCCATTTCGGAAACTTAAGTGTCCACAGTTTCTCACACCCAGTAAATTCTTTCCACTTACAATGACGACAGTGTGGAACCGGGTGATGAAAGGGACAGGTAAGGAGAGTTTTTCAACCCAATCGCATCGTCCAGGTCTTGGCATGACTTTAATTGTATTGTGGTGTGCTGAACAGGACAAGATAATAAATGATTCAGTGAAGCCAAACTACTTGATAGAAATGAATTATGTGATGATAGAAGCATCTCCATGCACCACTGCTTTCCATTACAGACCCTGCTCATGAATTATTGAAGAATGCCAACAGCTTCACAACACAAGCTTACTATTACAGACTGGCTATAGTGTGGCTAGGATTGTGCTAGAATACACTGCAGTGCCCCATCACATTTTACAAACCTGGTGAGTTTACCATTCAAATTATCTTGATAATATCCACTAAATAAAGCATCTACTGTCTGACTGTACTATGAACAAAATAACCATTTAAAATCAGTATAGATCATTCTTTTATTTTGCTTTCCTTAGCTACAGCAGAACTATCAGGTGACATAACCTTTGCCTAAATGATAGGCGTGGCAAGAGGGTTTCAAAGATTGAAGAATATGTGCCTGCAGTTGAAAATGTAACAAAAAAAGTGGAATATGGCTCAGTTTCAGAAAGTTGTAATACAGTAAGGTATTCCTGTATACCATGGAACTGGTTATTGGGTGGTATGGTGATGGCTCCCATTTACACTACTATTTATATGCTTGTTATAAAGGCAGCATCAAAAATGAAATACTACTGAATCTTTTATGGCTGGTTTCATAGATGCATATTCACATTAACTCTGTTACCATGGGTGAAGTACTGTAGTCCAAGATTGCTCAATTTGGGTCTGTGAAACCAGACACCTGGATCTAACTAAAGCATTAAGTAGGTATTATTGCTACAACAAAGCATTCTGGAAACTGTACAGTGGCATTTACTAAGGGTACTCTGATACTGTATCCAAAATAATGTTGCACAATTGCATCTTTCTGTTTCAGAGTTGCACTGAGTTTTGATTCCAGATACTAAATCAGCTAAAAAGAGCCAACTAAAATATTATGGTGTTGAAAACCCCCATTCCGAGATGAAAGACAGTCAACAGTACGATATGTTGAAAGCATTGCAGCCCTCTTAACTATCAACTGGAAAACACATTCTACACCCTGCACAACATTAAACCATACCACACACCTCACAAAAGCATGTACTGGATGTTCAATGCTTACAAAATCAATGACATTTTTATTACAGAAGGCTTCAGTAAATACTGGGATGATTCCAAAACAGACATGCTGGGATACATTTGAAACTCTCACTGAGAGCTACAGAAAACGTTTGATTGCAGTGATTGCCTCTAAAGGTTGTGCAACAAAATATTAGATTAGCGGTCCCATCATTTCTGTCCATGCCATTTTCATTTGTTTTCTTATTTACAATATTATGTTGAATAAAAAATCAAAAGCAAAGTCTGATTTCTATTAAATATGGAATAAACAATGGTGGATGCCAATTACTTTTGTCAGTTTCAGAAAAAAAAGAAAATTGTGCATTCTTCGTTTTTTGTGGAGGGGTACCAACAAATTTGAACACGTCTGTATATGCACAAAAAGGGAACAGACTACCCCAAATCCCCAAGAAAAAAAGACAGACAGTAAAACATATAGGGGTGGGGAATATTCAGGTATTTGAATAAATAGAATATACTGTAAAGATCTGACAAAAGGCAAAAAAGGACCAAAGTTCACTAAGAGTGTAACGATTATGGATTAAATTGATGAGACTTTCTTTACATGGTATAAAATCTGAAGATATTTTCATGCTTCTTGAACTGTAAACCATCCTCCCTTTAGGTTTTGCATTATCAAAGGTATGCAGAGATATATGTTGTTTCTCCTTTAAAGCTGCACCCTCCACTTTCATGAAATTATTTGGGATATTGCTTTACTATAGTTGCTTAGAACTTAATTTCGCCACTTTTATGTAATGGCTGTTACCACAAAGTTTTTGGCATTTTGAAGGTAGTTCTTTTTCAGAGCTCTGCTTTAATTTGCTCTGCTTGTAGTGTTAATGTTAAATCTGGGTTAAACGTTAGTTAAGCCACTGCAGAGGAAACATTATCCCCCAACTTGTTTGAATTAAAGACATGATAATATCATGGTGGTCACGAGTTTCACGGAACCTGTGAATTCTGCCATTTATTTACACTCACCGTTAAATTAGGAAGTGAGCAGTACATGTCTTTTGAAGTGCAAAGTAAAAGCGGTTAGCAAACGTCAAACAAAGGTGAACACTTACACAGAACTTAAATATCATGATGCCAAGAATGAGCAGCGAGGCCTTTAAAATGAGTCTACTGTTTGAATTCACATCCAATATGGAGCTGGTCGAGACAGCAACAGCAGGGAAGCGCAATTCATTACTAAATGAACTGTTATTCCAAATGAGTTTGTAAGCTCTATTGTGTAAAGGCCAGAAAATAGCCTTTGAGTAGTCTGTCTTGGATAGTGGCCAGCTTGGAAACATAGCAGCCTACGGGCTTTGATCCAAGAAAAATAAATAAATAAATAAATAAATAAATAAATAAATAAATAAATAAATAAATAAAATGAGAACAAGCTCTGGACAATGCTGGAAAAACACTAATCTGGCATCATGTAAAAATGAACAAAAAAAATATATTTTAAAACTATAACAAGTTCACAAGCATTCATGGTCGGCAGGAATGCTCCACTGTCCAGTATTTTGTTTTTTAGATTAAGTTTGTTGAAATTTGATAAAAAATGGTGTTAAGAATGGCAGGGTTGGGGTTAGAATCCCCCTCCCTGATAAGACAGGTGCGGAATGTGGCCAGGTGTTTATTGCTTTATTGATTGTCAATTATGTCTGACTATATTGGCTTTGAAGAAAACAAAAAGTGATCCCCGCGTGTGAAAACGGGATCTTTATCTGACTAGGAGAATAGGATTTACTTTAGGAGATTTTTATCCCGCAACAGTTTAGGGAGGAAGTGTCAAGGAGATTGTTCCTGAAGCAGGACCTTTTTAGTGGACTAGTGCTCGACCAGTTTGCTCAACTTTTACTTTCTAGTTGTTTTTGAACAATGTTTTTAGTTGTGAATGTTTTGTGTTTATTTAACACCGCACTAGGATTACTATTGCTGGTACCCTAGTGGCAGCTACCTGACACTAATTGATTTTCATTGTAAATAAAACCTGAACGCCTGTGCCGGTGTGTCAATTGCGATCACTCTCTCTCACACTCTCCCACAGTGGATTCACACACCTCTATTTCAGACCTCAACAGACTCCTATGTTTTGGCTTGTGTGTTGTGTGCTAGCAGAAACAGTGTTGATAGCACACAGACAAAAATCAATGTTAGATTTCACACTTGTCCAGGACAACTGGAAACTAAGATCAACAAACTCTTCCAAAGCACTCAATGGTATGTGGGACAAATGTATTATAGAGTTCTCAGTTTAACTATCCATAGCAACATGTGTATTTTCAGTCATCCACATGGATTCAGGATCATTATGGGTTGTCCCCTTTTAGATGGGGAATCGAGTCTCCTATATATCTTCCTTGTAAGCAGTTCAAGTGCATGCAGGTTCAGAAGCATTGCGGTCTTAACTTATCAATAACAGAAGTTCTTAATCATGGTTTTAAGATTTACAGCCCTCTGTGCCAGCAACATGAATCTCCTTTGTTATCTGTTCATATGTATACATGTTATTGCTTACCATCTCAGCTTTGGCATAAGAAACTTGGATTCAAAAGAATCAATTACAAAAAGGATTACGTGCACGTATTAACATAGTAATAGATGAAAATAGTTGGATTTGCTGCTCATTCAGTATGGCAATAATGTGCAGATGCATTTATTTACGCTGTACCCATACATTTGCTGTAGAGAAAACAGGTACAGCAAGTCATCCTAGCAATGTGTGGTACACAAACCTTCAAGAGACAGCTGCACATTTAATTAAAATAAAAAGTGGAAAATATAGAAGCATGATTTCAAAACCTCCCCAAGGCCATTAAAATGACTACACCAATCATTTCGTCAGTGGTATACTACAAATGAAAACATTTCTCAGAAAAGTGAACACAGTTGACATGTATGCAATTTTTACTATGGCTATAATGGAAATGTTTTCCAGATATGACATTAAAGCATGTATGTCGAGCATTTTCTATAGCACAGTCTGTCCAAAACAAATAACGTATGTAACAACATTTAGATCCTGTGCATTTATTGAATAAACAGAGTTGGAAGATTCAAACAGCCACATGTGTTAGCTACTTCTACAGTAGGATGATTGACATCATAAAACAAGGACTTAGCAATATGATACTGAACTAAACTCTTCCCTTTGCAATCTCCTGACCCAAGATTATATGGCTACCACGCTCGCTCCTCCGGCGCAACTGGCTGGTCCACCTTCATGACATTCTGCAATCAAAATCAAACATTCCCTTCACCTTTCAACCATGATGTCATTCTATCTTCTCTCATTCACGCAAAAGACAAACTGCATCTCACCCTGGGAACTCTCAAATCTTATCTAGCTGGCATTCAGTCGTCTCTCATATATATCATCCCTTCCTCCTCCTTCTTCCCGTCTCCCCATCACTACTGATATTCTCTTGCATCTAATCACAATCCTCAGTCAAGGTTGTGTTTCTTCTTTCGATGATATAGTCATGGAATCTCTGTCTTTGTCTGGTTTTCTCCACTGTTCTGAATTTGTTGTCCTCTCTCCTTTCAGTTTTCCATCCCAGGGTCTTCCTGCAACCGCTGCATTCCTGCAACCGCTCTCTAGTCCTCGAGTCACACTATCTCCTCTTTCTTCGTATCTCCAAAACAGACCAGCTCTGCCAGGGTCACTTCATGTTCCTCTGTAAACTCAACTCTCCTATTTGTCCTTATTTCTCCCTGGGTCCTTATAGGTCCAATTTATTTTCACACGCGCAGTTAATTTTAGACTCGCTGTTTAAAATAATTTTTTTTTCCCCACAGTCAAACGGGTTTAAAAGGCCCTGCAACAAAGCACTCACTAGGCATCTCCAGCCTCGCCCCACCCTTTCGTTCGCTATAGCTTTCACATATGCGAAGAAATAAATAAATAATAATAATAATAATAATAATAATAATAATAATAATAATAATAATAATAATAATAGTCGTACATTCCGATCAATCAACTCCTGATCACTCGTTTTATCACCAAACGCCTCAATAATGCGATCCCAAGTCATTATTTTATTACTATAACATCTGAAAAAAGCTCTGCAAATGTCCGTGATATTCTCTGAACGCTGATGCAGTCACAGGCAGCTTGTTTCCTTATGGCCGCCCCTATCTGATCCCAGGGGCAAGTATGACTATTCATGAGATACGCCCTTTTTTTTTTTTCCCCGGCTTGTCTCGGCTCCTGTCGCTCCCACTCGGCCATTGAATGGCTTTCCCGGCTTTTTCCGGAGAAAAAACGACTAGAAACCCATTTTTTGCGTCTTTTTGATGATGTCGGACAGGGTTCGACATTGGACCGGATAGGAATAATTGCAATGTCGGAACCAGGTCCAACATAGGACCGCAAAGGGTTAATAATATTTCAAATTTGCCAGTTATATCTGTCCATCTTACATATGTTTTTATAAAATGATCATGGTGTTCAACCAGCTCTGATGATGAAATGCAGAAGGAAACTATCTTTTAAACTGTTAATTACAGAAAATAGACAATATATAGAGATAACTATGTTCCCTGTTTCGGAATATTTTTTGTCCCACTTTTTGTACCCCGTTACCATGGAATGACCCTTAAAATGGTTAGCATCTCTTATATTACAAATGGTTGCTACAAAAGGCAAAGTTGTTCAAACTTGTTTATTTGGGCCATATATGATCCAAAGAAATTATCTTGTCCAGTTATACTCATTGAAACTATTCTTGCTGAGTCCTTTAAAGTAATTTTTATTTTTATTTTTTTGTTTTGCAATGAACATGAAACCTATCTTGAAGCTTCTGGCAAGAATCCATTTTCAAAACGGTTGCACTACTGTAAATGCGTTAGGCCTACTTGTTGCTGACTACCGATGGTCTGTTCTGCACTTCTCCCTGGGACAATCTGTATAAAATCTATCTGTGAATTAAAAAGCAAATGTGCACAAACTGCGGCTGTCAATTAAATCACACTTAACTTCTGCGATGAACGTGTTCATTTCTTTGTCTTATTTCTTGATATTTTCTTTTTTTTTTAAACTTATTGTTGTATTAATACACTGAGTTTTTCTCAGCATCTAGTTTATTTGTGCGCTGCGCCGATTGAACAAAAACAAACAAACAAATAAATAAAACTACTTTGCAATAAGTGTCTCTTCATGTCACATCTGATGTGAGATAGTGATGTGCGATGTAACAAAAGAATCATACCAAACTAGCATCGCCTGTTTTACACAGAATATTCCAATTAGTGAATTTCGACTCCTATTGCAGGTACTTTTTTATTTTTATTTTACATACATCTGTATGTATTTACATATCAGTGAATAAAAACGTTTTTGGTATATTAATGCTGACAGTCTATACATTACCGGGACCTGAAAACTTATCAATTCATCTCAACCTGACAAATACTGTGTCGCTAAAAGAAATAATAGTCATGTATAACAATTTACATGTGTGTGTTTATATATACTGTATTTAACATGGTTTCAATTACATTAAAACACTAAATGCTCATACCTACAGATTGAATTGCCTATGCTCTGTCTAGTGACTAGTATAATTATTATTAATATTACTATAAACAATGATATGCAGTACATTAAAAGGAAACTGATAATATACAGTATAATTTGAAATGCATTAAGGTGAGTGATAAACTGACTACATTGTGATTTAGCAGTTGTTTCAAATAATTTAACAGCAAATGCAGTAATTTTTCTGTATAATTCTGTGTAAATAAATATAAAACTATAAAGAAGGGGCAATAATATTAATCCAGAAATAGGACAACAGGCTTTTTATGCTGGGTTTGCTTTTTGGAGGAGGATAATAATACTAATAATATTACTAAGAATAATAATAATAATAATAATAATAATAATAATTTCACTTATAGTGCTCTTCATGCAAGCATTCCAGGGCGCATTACAAAAAAAAAGGAAAGCACATGGGTAAGTAGCTATGTGGGGCTGAAAATAAAGCAATTAATCCATCAATGAATGTGTGAGGCTTGGAAAATAAAAGCCCTGGTGATCAACAATCGTTAGATTTCTACAATGCAGACACTGAGTTGCATTATTTCTACACACAATAATGCAGGCCATGTATCTCTTTGTTAGGTTTTAAGTAAACTTGTTCCATGATTGCTCGAGTCCAGCCTGAGTGTGCCCTCAGTACCAAATGAAAGCCTAGTGTGAAAACTGCATGAATCTGCCCCTTTGTGCTTTAGCTTCTTCCATGCACTCAAAGATATGTAATGCCAGCTGACAATGCATCATGACAACAGACTTTTAGCAACAACTTAGGACTCTTTGTCCCTTCTGACAGCTGCCCATACAGATAACATAGAACAGACTGCTCCTCAACAGAGCTGATACAGCTAAGGGGAAGTGATCAAATATATACATTTGAACAGATAATGAAGGGGGTGCATGCTGATGGCACAGAGAGCTGTACATCTTTTAACACTTTTAATAAGAACTTATATCATTGGCAAGTTAAGACCACAAGCAAGGTGTGTAAGGCAAACTATTGGATGTTTCGCAACGATAATAGGAAGCAACAATCTAACCGTGGCAATGTTTACATTCAAATTACTATGCAGATATCCTATAAAACACACAATCTTATAAAGTTATATTTTTATTAATGTATAGTAGATTGACAAGAATATAAAAACACGAAAAAAAAGTATAAAAAGATTTGTTTTACAAAAAGTGAATTTCAAAATGATTTTACTTTATTATTGTTTTTTTAATTCTGATCAAGTAGTTTCCATGTTTGTTGTGCTCAGTACAGTATATCCCTGTCCACAAGAATATATCCTTCACAGGCTGATAATTAGCATTCTTATCCTATCTACTGTTGTATAATAAGCAATTTAGGTCAGTGAACGCAGAAAAAACAGCACAGCGATTCCTCACAGAGATGCTAGAATATGGATCTGATCGACTATTTTACTGCTCCACATAATCCAGCAAGCAAGCACTGAAGCTACTAAATGCATTATTATTATTATTATTATTATTATTATTATTATTATTATTATTATTAATCTACATTCAGAGATCGATGAGCACAACCAGCCAGGCAATCTCATCTAAAATCAGTAGGCACCATGAGGAAAATGTGGTTACAGTACATGGTGAGCAACTGCAAATAAAGAAGGGATTTGGTATTCAGGGCAAGGGGTTTTACTAAATCCCTGTTGTTAACAGTGCATGTATAAAGACTTATTTTTGGAACAAACGGATTTCAGATCAGATTCTGCAGCAGCCCTTGCAGAAGATTAGGCCAGCATGCATGAGAAAGTTCGATTAAAGAATCTCCTTGGCAGATCACTCCAAGCCAGCCAGCAGTCATGAGTCAGGATATGCCTTCACAAACAATCTGTGTGTAATGCACTGGTACTACCTTGGCCTTGTTTACGTTAACAGTGTAAAACTTGGAAAACTCGCAGTGAAGTTGAAGCAGCTTCAGAATACAGCCCTTCAATTCAGCTAGAAAAAACTGACAGACCGATTCAGAAAGACAGGGACTGAGGTCTAACGCCCTTGGGGTTTCATTGTTAGCCGTCTACCACTATATTTGGAAAGCAATTGTTAATCCCCAACAGCACCGTCAGTTTGGGAGCCCTGAATTGGTTGCTACAAATCTGTTACAGCCTAGTGAATGCACTGTGCACAATTTAAATTTGTGCCTGGTAATCATAATGCTTGGTGTGTTGGTATTTTCATTCTAAAAATCATACAAGGTACAGTAGTTCTTGTTGGTGCTAGAACCAAGAATACATTTAAGTGGAACCTTCAAGTAAAATGAAAATCCTAACAGCCATTGAAATTAATAAGTGGACTAAGAAGGATAAATACAGCCTGAAATATTAGTGTGAGTTAATTGAAGTATGCTTTATAATGCTCTTACACGCTGAATACAGCTGAATACATTTTATAAAAGGGCACACCCTAGCTCAGTTCATAACTATGTATAGTCACAACAAAAGGCTTCTGAAAAGGGATCTGCAATACAATAAAGAGTAAAGATAGACTACTTACAGGAGAATTATAGTTCAGGGCAGTCTGAAGCTTGAAGATACAGTCTGGACAGCTGGCACTGTGGCAGGTGAAACAGCAGGGTACCCTGTGTGAAAACAATAAGGAGAGTGAGACAACAGCAGAGCATTTGATTCTGCACTGCCGCAAGTGTGGGACACACACAACAGGACAGCCATGATAAAGGGTAGCACTGTTACTGCGGCACAGCACAGACAACAGCCAGGGCTACTGCAGAGAGACGAGGTAAAGGTTATGAACTATGATCCTGCACATTTGACAGCGATGCAGAGGTAAGAATGTCATGTCTAAATGGGTAAAAAGCTAAAACTGCGTATGGGATAGTCTGCACAAGAAAGCTGTGTTCATGGAGACTGTAATCTATCAATCTGTCACAATACAGTCCTGTAAGGGGCTACTGGAGCTGCATAATCTATAATGCTCAAAAAGCACATTATTTTTATTCTGCACTATGTCTAAATTATTTTTTCCCCCTCATCTTGCCAAATCATGAGCTGTCTCAATGTTCCTTTTCCAGGAAAAAACAAACATTTAATCCGGATATCTGCTGTAAATCTGCCATTGACTTAATGACGTCAAACATATTGAGCTACCAACCAGGAGAGACTCTGCATTAAAATCGTGTACATAATATTGTGAATAAAAAATCAATAAAGCTTGACAGTAAAATAAAAACAACATCTTGTCAATTCATCGGATCTTACATCACCCATTTCACAGCAAGGATAGAACTGAATTTGCAACTTGCCCAAAGTTAAAACAGTGATTCAATGACTGCACTGGTATTCAAACTCAGAATGATGAGGGATTTTTTACAGAAAATTGTTCCTCTGCCCATCCTACAGTAATTACTGTATTGCAACATGGGGACACTGCTCTGCTTAAAGGTCAGAATACGGTCACTTTTTCCTCAACGATTCCGGATGAATTAATTGCATTTAATGTACTACGATGCTATACTACGTCATACTGCGGCTAAAGCCCAATAGCAACACACACACAACCTTGTAATACAGCAACGGGAGGATGCAGTGTATTTTATTAGCACTGCAGTCAACAGCCCCATAGGATATCCTTGGGCTACCGTCCTTTCTGTTCCGACAGCAGATGGGAGGGCCCAGGACAAAGCCTTCTTTCTTGCACAAACAAATATTCAGCCTGTGACAGAACTCACAGGCACACACTCAGGGAAGACAGTATTTCAAAACTGCAAGGTCAGAAGGCCGTGCCAGAGACCTGTGAAATAAGAAGCAGGCTACTGTACTGTAACCAACTGTAAATGTTTACTCTTGGTCTAAATAGTACATTAAGGCCCTGATTTTACACCAAGGTCTTTACACCAAATTGCAAGTTGCACTGCTTTTTGAAAAAGGAATAACTAGTTTACAGAAGGTTTTGTAACCGTTACATTTTCCTAAAAAGGTCTCATCAAGCAATACTAAAATGAACCTACAATGTCAATGTTTGTTGTTATAGTACATGAAGGGAATTGGAATCTTCCCAATGAAGAATGCACTCATCTCAGAAAGAACACACTGTTACAGACAGAAATGCACTTTACAGTAATTGTCTGATTTTCGTAACCTTGGTCCACAAATTCTTATGTCTGTGACTGTATTTGGATACAAAAATCAGATGACAAATATACCTTGAACTTATTTACCGCCTCACCAGAAGTTGCGAGACAGTTTAAAAAATGGCAAATGAAAAAAAAGAGCACCGTATGATGTGAGATTTTATTAAAAAAATAAATAAACACACACACACACAACCACAGGATCAACACAGCAGCTCTTGAGCCTCTATTTAAAAGTTTTAGGACAGCAAAAAGTAAACAAACCAGATTATGTGCGCACACTCATAGTGAACTCTATGCCATCTGGGTCAAAAAGGCCTTGTGCTGCTTTAGAGCAAGTCAGAATCTGAGGAGACAGAAAAAAGGCAAGCACGTCATTCTGAAATGCCTCGCTTAATAGTGCCCAACTTGCTGGAAATGTTGTGTATTGATTTTTCTATGTGCGTATATATATATATATATATATATATATATATATATATATATTGTTACGACTTTGTTCTATGGAATGCAATAAACGAAAACCAAAATGGTGAGCTTTTTTCCCCCCTTCGTTTTATAACACCATTTCCATGTTTGTTTTATTTAGACTATCTAAAGTTATATTTCAGTTTTCATTTGCTTGTTCAGCTACTAAAAAGGCACATGTAAACCTCATGTTATTGGCATTCAGAGGGCACAATGAAGGCACCAATTCCTCAAACAGAGGTAATTATTGTGGAATTCTCCGATTTCTGACTACAACAGTATCTTGTCAACAGCCACAGTGTTCTCGGGTACCTCTAACAAGATTCAGAACAGCTTCATCTCTGGTGCCTCAGGTTCTGCTAGATGCAGAAGTATTTTCAATGTAATGTCTAGTTTTTGGTCCCAAAATGTTCTACTACCGCTAGAGTGCAAGGAACCGAAGTTGCCAAGCTCCCACCAAATGTGTATAGATATGGCAACAAGATAAACATTGTGGTCCCTCAAGAAATGTCAACTTGGTCATGCAAAAACATTTTCAAAAAAAGTTAAAAATATTATTCAAACCAAGTTTCCAGTGATTGTCAAGACTTTACCCTCTGATCTTGTTAAATGATGCAAAAAATTGTAACATTTGTTTCTATTTTCTGCCTAGAAATGTACATAATTAAATTGAGAAGAGTACAATACACTGGTATTTGTTTGATTTTACAAAAAATATTTTTCCAAGATACATTTTTTTTAACTGTGCTACTGATGATCTTTAGTATAGTGGATAAACATAAAAATGAACAAATTTTAAAAAAAATATTGAGCAGTTTTATTTTGCAATTTAATCTTGTGACAATACCGTGACCCAGTTGACGAGAATAAGAATTGACACACATATTGAAATTGATTCATGATTTTTAAATAAATCAACAATATTAACATATAGAATCAAAAACAGAAATATTTAAAAAATGTAACAGTATCAAAAAACTTTAACTTTTCAAGTAATGCTTTCATATTTAAAATAAACATTAAAAGACAATAACAATACTAGTGTAAATATACATAAGCCATCACAATTTTTACTCTCTCAGCTCTATGCTAAGCTTTTCAAAAAGAAAAAGAAAGAAATCTTGTATGACAAAGAAATACAATGTACTGTACTTTATTCTCACTTCACTACCATTCTTTATTGAAATGCAATCAATTAATTCAGGGAATGAAGGCAATTTTAAACAAAATGCATTTAAGAAATAAAAAAATAGAACAGCTTACAGAACAAGAAGACATCTTGAAGTAGAATGAATCATTGTGAGTGGGTAGAATGGTATTGTACAAGCACAGCAGTAATTCAAGTACAACTAAATCACATTTAAATCTCTTACTACAGTACTTGCTGTTTCAAACCTTAATAAATCCTGAGGGGTGTAAATAAGCGTTTCATCCACAAACTGATCTTCAGTACTGCCTGGATGACTGCAGCCAAGTTTTAAAAAACAGTTACAATTGTTTCAGGTTAAATCAGCTGAACACACACTGCAGAACACTACCTTCATAATTACAGTCCCAGTGAATCGGAGCAAGTAGGGGAAGATTTAAAAAGAAAAAAAAATTACAGAATACCCTCTACAAGGTTTACACATCCATTACCTTTGATGTCTGTATCACAGTGTTATATCATCAACTTTTTTGGGTCATTTTTTTATCACATATCATAGATCATAAAGAAACTGATGGGAATACATTTCTCAACATTTACTCAGATGCATTCCTCCCTATGCTCCTTCCTGCAGTAATGCCTCTCTCTCTCTTGGTAAACATTTCCAAGTAAAAAAAAAAAAATTATTATTAATAATAATAATAATAATAATAATAATAATAATAATAATAATAATAATAATAATTAAAAACAAGCAATTCCCTAGTGGATTCACCTATGATGGTTGAATAAAAATATCCAATATAAACAATTGTGTTTTTGTTGAAAAATATATTACTGCGATATTGACAGCACAGTACGGAAAAAGGTCAAGTAATGTGTTTCTGTAACACTTCAACAAATTTAGAGATACCAAAATATTGTCCAAGGTTTTGTTTTTACTAAGGAGTTCAAACGGTAAACGTGGATTAAAAATATTTTCTAAAATTTGAATCTTGTGCACTGTGTTTAAGTTTAATTTAAATATGTTGTTTTAATGTTTTTTTGATGTTGGATACACACACTTTTTATGGAGCTTATGGAGAAATGGTACGTTGTAAAATCGACTATCGAATGTTTTTTTATGGTATTACAATAGATTACATTTTAATGCTAATTTACAGTCCTCCTTTATGCTTTTATGCTTACCATTGTTTGTCTAAGGGGATCTATACGGTACGTGCTTTGAATAACAAACCAAGGTTAAAATATGACTTACAATACTGAAAGTAAAATATAAAAACATGAAATGAGCAAAACATTAAATTTATGGCCGTTTAAACAACCAGATTAACAATGGGTTTAAACGTGTAGTCAATTAAACATAGATTTACAGCTCTAGTTTTTACAGAGTACAGAATACAATTGGTGGTCTTTACAGTAAGGGCTTACAATATACATTGCTTCATGCATATACTGCAGTCAGAAACTGATGGAGATTCCAACTCAATTTAACTGGAAAAAGCCAATAATTCTATAGGGTGTGAGCCTGAAAACAAATAAGAAATGCCATTATCTAATATTAAATTGACTTTTTTTTCATTCCACATGACTAATAATGTAAGTCCATGTCTTGACAGCTTTAAACTCGCCACTGAAAAAAAGAAATGGACCCACATATCATGGTGTTTAAACCCAAGACAGCAATTCCTAACAGTTAATGAAGTGAGGTTCCACATAGGGCTTGAATCCAATAAAAGGGCATTTCATCCAGCCATTTCTACTGTCGTTTGCCCCTATTGGAATGGTTAAGAGGCTTAATCTAAGCTTGCACATTGTTAGGATAGTGAATTTACTATAGCACTTTCCTTTATATTAAGCAGCTTGGATTCTGAAGAGCTTTGTTGCTAGACACTTGCTAAGCAGTCTCACTTTTTTCTTAGGGTTTTGTATTTCATACCTTTAAGGATGTATTCTAATCAGCTAGGCAAAGATATTGTAGTTTGGGTTAATAAGTGTCGTTCACGGTAACCTTAAAATTGCTAATGTGTTGTACATTACATTTTTGTATAAAAATGTTGCAGTACTAAAGTACTAAATGTTTGCTGGAATGGAGGTACAGTAGTCCTTCATTAATACAGACACCGTTATGCTGTACATTGGGATATGCCGGACGCAGTGTAATAATAATATCCAATTAATCATGATGCTCTGTCATGGTGAATTGCAGAAGAACAGACACAAGCAGCTACTAAACCACTAAGATTAAGCACATGATTAACATAAGGCATATAAACTCACACCCTACAGAGTTTAAACCAACTGCATTTGATTGGTTGGAAAAGGGCAAGAAGCTTTCAGAAAAAACAAGTTATTCCAGTGGTTCGAAACACATGTGGACTAATATTTAAAACTTGGAATCTGAAGTCTTTAATTGCTTTTGAAAAGAAAAAAGTCCGACTCATACCAACAGTAGCAGGTAGGCTATGTAATTTACTTCCAGCCAATCGTACACTACCATTTCCCTTTGTCAATTTAAAAATGATTTATTTCTGTGTGCAGTATATGTCAAGTACTGCATAGTATCATAATGTGTTAATTGTGTAGTACGTAGGCTACAGTATAGAAAATGCACTGAAATCATTTAGTCTCAATTTAAAATAATATTGTATTATTTCCACGTTGTGCAGTAATGTGTACAATGCAGCAGCACGTTGTGTTACAGGTAGCCTGTTGGCTAAAATAAAAAAGGTGCGCTAGCCATTCATTTGACTACAGTACTGTATACTGTAGAGGCGTTGCAAACGAAAACAGGTTACTGCTGCACAGGCATCTTGTGTAAATCAGGGCAGGCCTATGGTTTTCTGACACCACCCTGCTATATGTAGGACGGTATCTCCAGTCCAACAACTGTATGCCTCATGTAAGTCTGCATGCTTGGGTGATGGATTCAATACCAGACATTGGTGGTAGATACTGTAAACAACTTCATTTGTTGAAGACCATTGTTGAAAACACAGCTAAACTGACATTGTAACAACCAGCACTAATCTTGTACAGACTAAGTGCTTTGCTTGTAGCAGCTACGGTAGTCTCCGGCTAAATCTTAATGAAAAATTCTACTGTAGTCACTTTATTAAATGTACCACACACACAGCTGCATGTGTTCAAGTCAAGGTATTCAAATCAAGGTATGCAAGCAATCCTCTATATTTCACGTCACATGTTATGTCTGTCACACACTATTCAGGGAGCCAGGAATGTAGTCAGAGGTAAACATTACTCAAAAGCACGACAACCTTCAAGAAACCAGGCAAGCACTGACATCTACTTGTGTCCAACACATAACTTGAAAGGCAGTGTTCTGTACATAATGTACAGTAATGTGTGTTTTATTGCACTATATCTGGAACACCGTAAAAAACATACCCTAAAAGTTTTACCTGTGTGCGATTACCTTTTCAACATCATTTTTGGTCCCTCAATTAAAACTATAAATGATGTCACATTAGATTTAGTTTCCTAAATGTTTAAACTATAAAAGTAAACCCATTAATACGTTTGAACCAGGCCAGTAGGGGCAGCTGTTTGATTTTGAACATGTATCTGATGCTTTGTACAGTATGAGTCTTAAAATATTGGTTTTAAAGTTTTAGAAATTGAAAGAAAGGAAGCATAGCAAAGGAATATGCTTTCTAGATACAAAACACTGAACAAATTGACATGGCAGCAGAGGAGAGACATACAAATACTGTATAATTACAGTACAATTGTTATAAATCACTAACACAATATGAAGACTGCTTAAAAAAAGAAAAACACACCAGGAACAAACACTATGTTCAAAGTGTTTAGTGAAGAGACCTGTCTGAGCAATGCAATGGCAAGGTCAAGAACATTTAGTCTCATTGTGCAAAATCAACTGCATACCAAACTGAGGAATCACACTGACATGAATGCAAGAAATGGTATAGAGAACCACTTACAAACTCAATTACTGTATTTCAGGGAACAATCTTATACACCTTCAACAAATAGTCTACCTACCCCATTCTTTAGAATTCCAGAATGAATCACTTTGAATACATCTGTTATTGAAAATGCTGGGAAGCACCTAAAAGCATTAAAACTGCCTCCTAGGTGACTGTGGAGTGAAAGCATGTATACCATACACTTCATTATCATACCTATTGGTTTAAAAGACTAAATCGTGAATAGCAGGTTTATATATTGTAGCAATGACCAAACATCACTAAAACTTCAGCATGCTTTATTTGAGTGTATTGCTTTAGGTAAAGCCATGCTGGATCATATTATTCACGTACAATCATGAGGGACAGAGGTACTTTTTCCATCTCACTCAGTTGAAATGAAAGATATTCGTTTAACCCCGGGGGAATGCAAATAATATGTTCTGGTATTGTAATGTATCAGATAAACCGAGGTGGCAAGAGAGTGGAGCAAACCATGCGAGAGCAAATACACTGTAGCAACTGGAGTCTGCATGAGAGACAGACTTCATTTCAATACCTGTTTACTACAGTAAGTTCCTGTCTGTTCTTCTCATGACGTGTGTTGGGTAGAGTCCGAATGAAGTCCCAAAAGTACATTTCTGGTGTTTTGTAGTGGTATCAAAGAAAGGGCATTCAAAACACCATAACTAATAGGCTTTATAATTTGGTCACAGAGCAACAAAGCATTCACAAAAAAATGACACAGCAGATGTGTTGTTTCAACTAGAATGTTTGAAAGCAACTTCTAAATCAACACATTTGTCATTAAATGTATTTAGTTTATTTTAGTACTTCTTAAACTTTCAATTACCAAGTTAAAACAGTTGACAAAAACAACATTTTAAATCAAAGTGTCCTTTTTTTATGGAGGAGCTGTTGGCAATTTAATCATCAGCACTGTTCACAAGTACTAAGTTTCAATCAGTTTTCCATTGAATTTAAGTTTATTTTTGTATTTCTAAATTCTGTAGTGTTTAATAGTTACAGATGACAATTATCACTATGTGAATTTTTAAATTATAAAAATAATCTGCAATTAAAATTAAAGTTATTAGTGCACAGTACAATAGTTGTATCACTGTATGCAGCATCATATTTTTGTAATAAAAAAACAAAAAACAAATCAGAAGCGGAACATTTGTCTTCTAAAAGAAGTTGATCTCTTGCCTTGTTCCGAGCCATCTTTCATTTGATAATTTGTTTTGTTCCCAATCACAGCAAACACTCTTTGCTTTGCTGTTAAGTGACCCTGATAAGAGCTACAACAGAGATCTCAGGCATTAAACATTTCTGAGCTCAAACGCAATTACAATGTCTGAAAACCACCACCAATAAGAAATGCCACTTGTTAGGGGGAAACAAAACCAAACTGCATTTTTAACTCCTGCCAAAGAATTAAAAGGGAGTGGGGATGCCAACTGAAAAAAATTAAGTGCTGGCAAAATAACAGCACTGTTGAAGTCATCGATCTCTCAACACATTGGACTTACTTCCTACTGAATCTGTTGACATGTTACAATAAAATCATAAAAAAATACAGGACTACGGTGTGACCCTATTAATCTGGGTCACCAGCAACAAAGACGGTTGGATTTTTAGATTTTCACCACACTACAAGTCCTGGCCCTGTAATCCTATCATTTCCTTTTGGTTACAATCTTAAAAATATTCCACCCTAGTGGGGGCTCTGTGATCTAAACAGATTTACAGCACCCAGTGCGGGCTCAACTAGTTGAAGCACGCACTGCTGTGATCTCTCTCTGCAAACTATATTTAATAATGAAACTACACCACAGATGTCCGTGCCCGTCCCACACAAAAAAAAAAGCTATTTGTGGTAGACCAGCTTTAATACACACTTTTGATGGTAGTGCACAAAGCTCGTTAGAAGCCAACCAAAACATTTTGGGTAGTAGGCTACAGTTTGCACTGCTTTAAGGAATAAAAAGTGCCATTGTCTTGTAGCATTTTAACTACTCCAATAACCTTGCTTTTTTGTACTTAGACAGCAGAGAGAATAAGCAGACCAGCAAGGTCAATTTGAAGGTTAGAAGCAGAATTAAAAATAATAATACAAAACATGTCTCATGTGACTGGTTTTATCCAGTGGAGAAAAACACAACTGTGTACTATAGTCATGAAACCGATCTAAAACGGACACACAAGTCTTAGGAGGAAGGACACAAAGCATGTATCATTTTATTGAGAGCATAAAAGATCCCTCTACCATTTATTACCCCCCTGCACCCCCCCCCCCCCCACCCTCCAATATCATCTTACACCACCACTCACCTGTTCAGTCCTGGTTCTGCAAGGATATATACTCATACCTGTACTCATGAGATAATTATCCTTTCTAAGATTGCAAGCAGTTCCCAGTTTAGGGTATAATCCCCCCTATAACTACCCCCCCCCCCCCCCCCCCGAAATATGAGTTCTGGCTATGGGAGATAAAAGCATCTGTCAGCTAAAGGATTAAGAATCAAAGCCATTGTTTTAATGGATTTATTTGTATAAATTTAGAACGGTAAATTATACTTCAAGACCAAATCACTAAATCAGAGGCACGTTTCATCTTTTTATTAAAAAAGTCAGGGATCGGACATTGTCCAGTAACATTTGGAAAGTGGAGCCTCCCACTGGAATGCTGCTTCATATGTTATGCGTACTTAATACCGAAGATGTATGGGTTTTATAAAACCAGCTGTAGACGAAGAGCTTTCAAGTATCCTTCAAAAGTACATCTGCACTAGTACCACATGGGAACCAAGTGCTGTTGGTGGTTATTAGTAAAGACTTTAATTAGCTTCAGAGAAAAACATGCTTCTCTTCAAGAAGACTAGATAAAAACATGCTCATTTCAAATGCTAAGACACCAAGCCCATTTGCCGATAGGAATTAATTAACAGTCATTTATTTGTAAAGAGAATGAATTAAGACAAAAACCACACTGGCGTTAGTCCTCTTCCCTGCCAAAGACACCAAGAGATCAGCAATTCTTCCATGAATTAGGCTATTTATTTTGACACAACAGTGTGAAAACAGGGCTTCATTTTAAGACTTGTCCGTTTGCCCGGGACAGTCAAATGTTGACTGTCAACAGCGCCTAACCTCAAATAAACATTTGTTTTAGGTCGCACTGGCGATCATTTTAGTCTGTTACCCCTCCCTTACAGTGTACTGTCTACAATCATTGTGAACAATAACTCCAATAGTGAGATTGCTATCATTGTTCTCTGGTGCACTAACTGGCTGCCATCTTGCTTGCTTGTGTGTCTGTATGGTAAAATCCATTCTTTAGGTATAATTCTATAGTTCAGGAGTGTGCAAGTCATATCGTCCGACAACAAACAAGATTTTCATGAGGGACAACAAGTTTTGCAGTTATACTTTGCCCATTGGACAAATAGTTTATTTTTCCTTTGTGCATTCTGTTGCTAGAAAAACACTCAGGGTACAGAGTTACACAATTTTCTGAAAAACTAAATTGCGTACGTCTAGCACCTACACACAAATATTTTATATATAAGTATTTACGTCCCACCCCTATCACTTCTGATTGGCTAACTGTGGAAAAAGTTGATCTTCTATTGGTTACAAAGAAACCCAGAAATGGCTGCCAAGAGAGCCTGGCAAGACGCAGACTCCTCTTTTAAAAACTTAAGGTATTATTTACGTTTTTTCTAAGTTAACAAATGAGTGATACTGTTTTCTTAATACAAGAACCGGACATTTAATTGCAGCAATCCAGTAAAGTTAAAAAAAAAAAAAACCACACACACCACTATAGGTCACCAAGGTATTAGCGGATTAGAAACAAACAATTGTGTTGTATACATTTCTAAATTGATTTCTGAGTATTTTGTGGTCAAGCGTGTACTTGTTAGGATGTTTCAATAATAAATAAATAAATAAAACCACATGAAGTTTACCGTTAGGAGGATTTCAAGACAAACTTTCCCTGGCTAAAAATGTAATGTTTTTTTCTTTTGATTTTATAGTCTTGCTAACCTAGTTTGCCATTTACCATATTTAGATATTTTTTAGACTGAAACGCTATATTAAAACTTTAAAACAGTTTAAAAAAAGTATATAATAGAAAAAAAAAAAAAACATTTCATCTTTGCAGAACTTGATGAAGCCTACTGTAAATAGCGTGTGCATTTTGGTAGAAAAACAGTAAAAAATGCAGTGAAACTTGAAAGGTTAAAAATCTGGGGTTCAGTAGTTACAAAACTCAAAAGAACCCAATGCGCTTCAACAGATAGCTTCAACAGAAGGTCATTTAAAAGCGCAGGCTTTACGCTTTCCATTGATGTCAGGCACACTTTCTACCACCCTCTCATTCAGTGCTCCAGTGCAAATCAGTAGGTGTGTTCAAGTGCCTGTAACTCAAAAACAAAAAACAGCTAGGAACACAATCCAAAGAGGAGGCTTGGGGCTTTCCAATGATATCTCACATGCCTGGATGATATGTTCCTAGAATAAACTACAGTGTCCAGAATACAGTGGTGCCTTCACTTGCTTGGAGACAGTTGTGCGCATTAGGCGTCTTATCCATTTTGTATAGCATAAAGAACACATTATACCAAACGATGGCTAGAAGTAAAGGAAAAGCAAACTAAAGTGTTCATATACACATTTCCATTCATTCATTTACTCCAGTTGTTAGTTATATGCTGTTTTATTGCTGGGTTCTGGTTTTACCCCAGGTTACCAGGGGCAGAGTGCACCAAGGAGGCGTAAGTGATGAGAGAAATTTTTGCGGAGTCCATCAAGCAGACAGAAGACTTATTCAGGTCATAAAGGGGTCGTAACTGTACGCCTGCTAGCGGGCTAGGAAAAAACATGGACAAACCGCTCGGGTCTTTTATATCCATGCACCACTCCTACCCAATAGTGTAAAGGGAATTGACGCATAAGGGTCAAATGTCCTGTATTTTACCTGTACACCAAAAAAACGTGGGGAAAGGTGGGTGGGTAGACAGGTGTGGAGTCCACTCTGAACTAGAAGAGACCCATTTACAGGTAAATTCCATCTTCTTACCAGTTCTTCGTGAACCCACCGTATACCAAAGAATAAAAAAAAGAAAGGGAGGGGAAAAGGAGAAATGTGAAAGCTGTTTAAGACGTATCCTATACAATGGATAAGACCGTGTGAGCAAACTGGTGAGAGGTGGAAACATCCAAGTTAGTGTTTCATGGAAGTGTGAAAGGAAGACCAAGTTGCTGCTAAACAAATATCACCAATAGGAACATTCCTGATATTTGCCCAGGAAGTAGCCACGCCCCTGAGAGAATGAGCCTTGACGTGCTTCACCAGCGGTCATTCTTCAAGTTCGTAACAGAGCTCGATACAGTCCTTAAGCCATGCTGCTATCGTCTGTTTTGTCACTGGTCTGCCCTTAAGGAGAGGGGCAAATGAGATGAACAGCTGACCACTTTTCCAAAGGGATTTGGTCCTGGATATGTAGATCAATCACGCCCGTCTGACATCCAGCAGATGCAATTCATTATTCTCCTCTGACTGATGAGGGAGTATCTAGAATACTCATGAATCCAGTAGATGTTCCTGCTGTCTGCTGGACATTCAGAGCCACTGCAATACATTTCATTAAGCCCTCTGAATCTTTACAATTTAAAGGATTGGAGACATCATACTCCATCAGAAGGAAAGACTGCCTCAAATTCACCCTCCTCTATTTCTGTAGAGGAGTCTGGCTGTGTGAACATTTCATTAGGAGGCCTAGGTGGTAACACGTGATATGGTTGTTCACTGAGCTGCATAACAATCTCAAATACCATAGCTTTAATGGCTGGGGATAGGACTGTCAATCCTTCTGCCGTATTGAAGCCAGGCTACAAGGACGTCACTTGAGGAGCAGGGGGTGGAGACAGTGTTAGGTCACTCTTTGCCTTACGCTTCCCCGATTGGCCGGAGTGTCTCGTAGGGGAGTGTTTCACCCCTGACTTCGATGTTACAGAAGTTGCGGGGAAGATGTCAACAAACATTTTGCGCATTTAGTGGAGGCTCCAGACGGAGATATAGGAGCTCCACATTTCCTACAAACCATTGTAGCACAGCCGCTACCATGTAATTAATAATAAACTCCTTCCAAAGAAGGTTACCGATTATCCAGCGCTGTTTGTCCTGATCACACAGCCAGTCTCCGCGCCCGTCTCCAGTGGCCCAGACCACGGAACAGAGTCAGAACAGACACTATGGGTAAACAATGCGGTGTGCAAAGCAGAAAAACACTACACATGTCGGCAAATTGTATTTTTGCACTTTCTAGCAAATGCACTGCAACGATGAAGTAAACAAGCAATAATGAACTCCCTTTTGATCAGCTTCTAGCACATTCATGTTTTATGTGTTATCTTTGCTGTGACTTTTTTTTTTTTTTAAACAAAGTAATATACATGGGAATTCACTTAAACAAAAAGAATGGAAGAAACTACAGTCAAATTTAATTTTCCCAGCGCGTACAGAGTAGTTGGTTCACTTCCGCTTTGTTCATATTGTTTTTAAAAGCACACAATTACAGTTTTGTTTTAAAAGCTAAAAAAAAAAAAAAAAAAAAAATATATCACAGTAAAAAAAACGCGATACATCAATATTTTTATTTTACCCCCGATATTTGGGATCGTAGGATTTTGGTATCATGATATAGCGTAGGTGTCGATATACCGCAGAACCCTATTGTGGACCCGACAAATGCCGGGAGGGATTATTGTTCTAACAAAATCACCATTGTCGTCAAAGCCCCCTGCTGATATTTTTTTCCTTGATCCCAGATAACCTAACACACAAAAAAACAAATGGATCAGTCTCTTAAAATGCAATAGAAGTACAAACGGTCAAAATCACAAATGTTTTATTTTTAACATTTATTTCGGATCTTTAAAAATCTCTGTAATTTGAAATGGATGTTTCAAATTGAAATTCGATTCCAGTATTTCTCCCTAAGGACTGTACACTATGCAGTGCAAATATCTGTAAGTGCGAGTGTAAATAAAAACATTTAAAAAACACTAAAAAAAAATAAAGTAATTTGACAGTGTGGACAAATCACAAATGGTCCATAAAACCATAACAGATGCTGCCTCAAACAGAACGCTGGCTCGTAGGGGTTGTGTAAGATGCCAAATTCAGAAGTGGCATTTCAGCCAGCTGCTTCCTGTCGACAGTGCAGCGGTGCGTTAGCAAATCAGCACCAGGTCCGAATGCATTCAGTTTAGGACCAAGCAAGAATCAGGTTTCCCTAACCTGCCCGACTATTTTAACCCTGTATAAAACAATCAAGAAACAAAACAGATTTGACCAAATTTAATGTCAACAGTACACACTAGAGAGCTGGTCTTAGAATGGCCCAAAGTAATTAAATCAAATGCATTCGAACAAATGCTGATGGGACCACATAATAAAGGAAAGGCTTAAAGCAGCAGTCCCTGAGCTGCCTGCAGGCAGAAGCAAAAGAAGGAAAATATTCTGGTATGAAGGCAACAAGAGATCATCAGCAAAGCCCTGCGCGGACACAAACACAATGTATCCGCATCCGTGAGACTTTAACTTTACCCGATCCGCACTCCTCCTGATACATCCATCCGCATCCACAAAAATGCACACAAATTGCAAAAATATGTTTGAAGAGGTTGGGATTGAGGGGAATATTGGACGTGTGTGAAGTGTGTGTTGTCTGTTCAGCAGCCTGCGTATTGAGCTGCCTGCTGTCACAGAGCACGCCTGGACAATTGGACAAAAAAAAAAAAATGACACTGAACTGAAGCCTTAACTATAACTTTTTTTTTTTTTTTTTTTTTTTTTTAATTCCAGGCAAGTCATTCGTGAAAATGGCTGCCATCGCACCTAACACAACTAGTGCTAAAAGTGCCGTTTTGCAGTATTTTACACGCACTGACAAATGTTTCTGCATTAGTAAACTGTGCTCCAATAAAGTGAGTGCCAATCATGGCAATACCAACAATTTACGGAGACATTTACAGGCAAATCACAAGACGGAACTTGAAGCACTTTCGAGCGAAGAACAAAAACTAAGGCGGAAGACGCGCCACAAGATACAACCCCACAGGTAACTCCAGATTTGGTTCTATTAATTTTTTTTTTTCGTCCAGAAGCAACAGGCAACTAAGGAAAGTACAAACAGGTGACCGTGTCAGCTGACAATGTGGTCACATGTTTCTACTCTGGGCTCGCAGTGGTAAAAGAAACTGATGGCTTGACAAGGTAAGATAAACACAAGCTGAACTTTGATCAGCCAAATGTTAATTATATCTGATTCCGATCCGCGGCTATAAAGCAGATATCTACGGATTTGGAGAGCTTTAATCATCAGCCCTCCGCTCTACAGCTCGTATGCAGATCAATGGCTCTGCTACCCTCATTAGCAGACCAGCTTAATGCTGAATGAAATCAGTAGAGAAGCCTATTGAAGTTATACCGTAACTGCATCTATCTGGAAAGCTACTTGCCCAAAGCCCTGCATGCAGTTTACTATTAAAAATTTGTCATAGCCAGTGCCTGTTTGGTTATATATATATATATTTTTTTTGGTAAAAGTGTGCCTGACCCATAGCCACAAAAAACAAAAAAAGAATGTCTTTTTAGAATACAGATAACAGGCAGAGTAGGATGCACCCAAGCATAGAGCAGCAACAAAAAATAACTGATATTGGTATTTTTTTTTTTAATATAACTGATTTTTTTTTTATTATTATTATTACTATTGATACAATTGTGTTTTCAACAGTCATTTAAAGCCAAAAACAGAAAACAAATGATCAAGATGTTTTTTTCCTTCTTGAATACAATCTACCTGCCCTGGATTTGTGTATTGAACTCCCATTTGAGCTACATTTTGACAAGACTAATTATCATCAGCCATGTAAAGCGAGGCACAGTATATTACAATGGTGCTTTCCATCTGCTTATCTGTTCATTTTTCACACTTTGTATCTCACAAACTTAGTTCACTTATCCGACAGTGACCCACTAACTGACAGACAAGAACTGTGATAACCAGATTTAAGTCACACAATGCCAAGCCAGTACTGTTTGACACCTTCACAACAGGAGTGGACCCGTTGATCCACTAGATGAACTTTTGAACAGTTAACTAATTTGGAACCTCGGCAAACTGTGATGTATCAGGAGCACCAAGCACAAATCATTCAGGTACAATCTTTGTTTTATTTTCAATATGAACCCCTCGCCTTTTTTTGGATATACTATGTCTTTGGTAGAAGCTTTTTCTATTTGGCCGTGTATTTTTTAAAGGCTGGAATATGATTGGTTTACTGAAAAACAGGTCATAAATGGCGTGACGCCATATGGGGGAAGCAGAACAGTGGACGCCATGAGGCCTTACAGGGCTTAAGTAAAAAGTAATGACGCCAAGTGAAAATATAGAGATGAATGAATTCAGTATGAACTTGGTTACTATTGCTGGGACACACATGAAAACAGGTCAAACATGCCCAGCTTCTATTGTAATCTTTCTTAAATAACCAATGATCTGATTTGGACATTTTGTAGAAATACTGTACAAGCTTAGTATCTAGTCCTACTGCAACCCTAAAGAGCATACTACCTGATAATGACGGTCTCAAGTAGACAACAAATATCTCCAGTGGAAACAGGGGCATCTTGCTTCTGTGATTTGGGCTTCTGTAGCACATGTGTTGCTTGTCCCAGTAGGCTTCAAACGTCTGCAGACTCGATCCATCATTATCCACTTGCGACTAGTTGTGCCATTCCAGGAACACTCAGGAGACTACCCTTGATGGACGTGCTGGTAAATGCTAACAGGTGCACAGATACACTCACCACTGTCATGCCTGTTGTGAAGTCACCACTTTTCTTTTTATTTAGGTTTAGCGGATCATGACATCACATTACCACAAATTTGTAAAAAAAAATGTTTGATTTGTATTCTCTTTTTTTTTTGACCAGTCAGTGTATAAACAGCAATAATAAAATGTGTTAATATAAAAGAAATATAACCCAAAGTAAAGCTCAACCCGATTCCCAAGCTGCTCTTTCCTGCAAATTGGTTTTCAAGATAAAATCATATTAAAAGTACCACATTGAACTCAAGAGCAGCAAATCTGATAAGGCAACATGTGGCGGTCAATGAGTGTCACAATGCAGATTTACACTTCAGTGCAGTACATTGTGTACATACTAAACACCGCTCAGCTAAAATACTGGGCAATTTGGACCAAATTCCACATTCTGTAGAAAGACTTAAATCAACACTTCTGATATGTTTTACCGAGCAAAAGCAACTAAACGACATTCAGCTAGCTATTACTGAACTGCAAATAAAGCACGTCTGAAAAAGACAACACTAATTAACACCTGTTCTAAAAAAAAAAAAAATAACACTGCTCATTGCTGAAATGCTTCACAAAGATGCTTAAATAACTCTCAGTGAACAACAAGGATATTTCAGATAAAGGTAAGTACACTTAAAGTTGTAAAAATAGCGATACTGCCATTGCTTGTTCAAATAATGTATTGACTCAGGAGTTCCATTATTCCACTTGTAGCATGCCACAGTAATGCCATTATCCCTTAAATAATATATATGCAAAGTAAAAATGCAGAGTACAAAAGCAGATGTTTGTATGTTGCCATCCAAGATAGTTAATCGGTTGTAAAAAGATAACTCATCTTTGTTTTCACAGGACTTGCTGCACAGATGTGATTCATATTTTAGGTTTAAGACAGGTGTTACAGGATGTTTTTTTCATCTGATTGAAAGAAGAAACTGCATCCATCTGGTTCATGTTATACTGCAATGCTCACATACATGTGGAGTATAAAATAAATGTACTAAACAACAATATTTTAAAAAGATACAAAACAGTGAGATATTATTTTATTTAAGTAGAATTTGTGTTTCATGCTTTGGTTCCTTCACACAGAAATAAAAAATGTGCTTTCCAAATTGGGCAGAAAATGAGAAAAAATAATTGCAAATAATAAAATGTTAGCCGATGTCCCGAACCATTGTGAAGCTGCAAAACAAGCGAAAGAGATACTGCAGAGAAATATCTGGAAACTGCTTTAAATCAGATGCTTCTGTTAACAGGCCAGTTTATTTTTATTAAGGTAGCTTAATTTTCGAAGGTTCGTTCGCTAGCCAGAAATGCAAAGACTGTTTTAAACCTTCGGTTCGTCAGGCACCATTCACGCACTATGGTGTATTTTTTTTTGTTTTGTTTTTTTCCCCCTCTGTAAACAGAAACTGTTTGACAGTGTGTGAATACTATAAATCACAAATTAAATGTCACTCGCATCTAAAATTGGACCTTTTGATTTGTATAATGTGTATTACTTAAACAAAAGTTGTTCTATTAAAATCCACTAACAAATAGATATACGTAGCAACTCTATATGACGTCGCTGCCGTGTATGGAGCAGTGTATAGTATCTGCACTGAGGGGGTACCTATAGCGGTTGTAGTGCTTCAGTAAAATATGTACAGAATACCTAGTGTACAAGACTGTGTAAGAGAAATGCTATTGTAGAATATGTTTGAAACATATACACTAACACTAATCATTTCAATTTAAAAAACTGAACACTGTCCACCCCTCCCCGGTCCAACTCGTGTTAACAGAGACAAACCTTTAATTTCTTAATTCACCATCTCAACGGCAAAGCATCGTATAGCATAAACTGTATTGAAAGAAATGTCTCGTCTTGCTGTTTGAGATTCTTTTGTTAAATGCCCCCAAAAAAAGTTGAATGCAAACTGTGTGAGCAACTGTTGATGTATCAGAGGCACAACCAACCTCTAGGGTCACTTGACAAGCATAAGTTCATATTATTATTATTATTATTATTATTATTATTATTATTATTATTATTATTATTATTATTATTATAGTCGTAGTAGTAAAATGTGACTGTGACCGATAACCTGCTTGGAATGGTGACTGTTAAAGTTTGTTTTGCCTAAATCTGCTGCAGTTAGTGCTGCTGCAATGAAAACTTACTTGCAAGCAGCCTCAACTACTTGTAAACAAACAACGTGTATTTTTATTTCTATTTAAATTATATAAACATACTGTTCTATATATTGTATTTTTAAACTACATGTGAATGTTTTATTCCATGCATATAGAATACATGTGAAGTAATAGGATTTTCAAACCAATACAAACAAGTAGCTAAGGTGATGTCACCAGTAAACTATGCAAATTAGTACGACTGAAGGTTCGAACCTTCGAAGGTCAAAATGTACCCTTTGTTGCAGCCCTACTTAATTTACTGTGTACGTATTGAAATTTGTTTCGTATATCCGATTACTTTGTTGATGCATTCTATAGGCATATTGATTGAATTCAAGTGCAAGGACCTTATCCAGAATCACATGTATGTAAATCTAGGTGACATTTTAAAGAAGTGTTTCCTCTTCAGAAACTATTTTAAAATTCTGCCAAAGATCTCGCTCACTTTGAAGCCGACACGTTGATTAAATATTTGCAATTACGCAAACCACAAGCTCCAGTTCTAGTCAGATATGATCTACACGTGATCTGCCTCGTACCCTTGTGTGGAATATAATGGTATAAATGCCCCGTTCCCTTGGCTGCACAAAGGCAGTTTGTTTTTTGGTTTTAAACTTTAGATTTCGGTTTTACTGAAAAACGACTGGACGTTAAAAACAGTGGTAAGATTTAAAAATAATAAAAACTGAACTGATCATAACCTACTTGCATCCCTAGTTCACAGCTTCCATGTTTACCTGAATAAAAAGATTCAAGCAAACTGCACTGCAATTTTGAAAAATGTAACTAAAAACTTTCAAAAAAGGACTAGTCGAAACGTTTGTCATTGTATTTAAGGTTTATTTTAGTATTTCTAAATTAAGGTCATGTCAATCAGCACATCTCCTAAATTTTGATCAATATAAGACATGTACGAATAGCGATGCTTCTGACCTAGGCAAATATAATAAAGCTAACCAGTTTCGCATTTTTGTTTCCACGAATTACGGTTTCAGTTCAGCTTCAATGGACTGGACATTTTCCCACTCCCCATGTGAAATGGTGATTTATTCTGACAGTATGTAAATAAAAACTAGGGGGGGATGTTTAAACATGACTGAAGTAAAACTCGGAAAGTATGAGTTACATAACATGATGACTGTGACACTGCAAGGCTACCTGTAGGTGTGATGGCCTCTGAACATTGCTCCAGGAATCTCAAGTTGCCTTGAGCTGCCTTAGGCATGATGATACGGAACACATTTCATTTTGTATGCTTCTGGTTTGCAAATGTTACCCAATTGGTTCACCAATAAAAGTCCTTTACAGAAAAAATAAAATAAAATAAAAGCAGCCCAAACAGTAAAAAAGGTCAAAACTTAAACTGAATACAGACAGCTATACTGCATCAGATGCTAAAACAGTGGTAAGTAAAACTGGGGCAAATTAGCTGTGTACAGTAAACAGTATCTTTCAATGCTTTGGGGTCTGAAACCTAGGGCTGCAGGACATATTGAACAGCTGAGAAGGTGCTGTGTGCAACCTGTCCTCCTCCAATCTGTACACAAAAATAAATAAAAGGAAGCACATTAAGCTTTCAGTTTTGGGAAATAAATACTGTCCTGTTTATTAAAGCATTAAATTACAGATTAACCTTACAACACTCTTATTACCATGTAATCTACATAATGTACAATTAATTTACACAGACATGATTTAAGAGAGCTGTTGGATTAATTGTAAACAAACCCCCCAAAGCCGTGTGCAATGTTTGATTTCGTTTGGAAGGAACTTTGAATGGAAATGGGCCTTTTTGTGGGGAAAAACAAAGAAAAAAAAACATAAACTACCTCTCGTTCAATATCTAAATGGCACTTTCCTTTCTGGGCACACCACCAAATGGCAAGAAACAATAAGTTAACATCCACTGTGGCGGTACAAGTGAACTAGTGTGCTAGTGTGTCGAACCATTGCATCAGAGTTCTGCTACGAATTGCTGCATACTAACCAAAAGCTACACAAAAGGGATCATGTTTGTCTCTAAATGACAAAAGAGTATGAGCATGTCAAAAACCACATGTCACACTGATTGTACCTCTGCCCTTCACTGGTTAGTCAAAGGTTAAATCAGGCCTCTACGCATTCCTACTAACAAGCTAATTTGGGACAGCAAACCATTTACTCAGCAATCACACTGCGACTGGTCCATCTTGGTCAAAATTCAAACACCAGTACCTGAATGAGTGTTTGCCTTGCTGTGACTTGTGTATTTACTTAAACACAAAGCTGTTCTATCACCATCCGTACATTCCCATAGAGCTGTGTACACCTAACACTCACCCAGGCATAAATGGTTGTATGTTTAGCAAATTTGTTTAAGGAACTAATGTAAAACCCAGTGAGCTGTACAACTCACACAGAAAAACCCACATATAATTACTATATTACTAGCAATGATACTAACCTATCAGCACTTTACAGATCTGTCAGGTGTAAGGATGCAAATGTAAGAACATCTTCTCAAAGCAGTCAGTTAGCCTGTCTCTGCAACTCCCAATCAACACTCAAAGTAATTAAGATTGTATTTGTCAGTTACAGGCTGAATAACACCAGGGCTAATTTACTACAAGGCCTAATTTACTATAGATTGAACCTACAAGAATCTGGGCAGCAGGTAACATTTACTTACTCTGAACCCCGCCAGCTGAAAAGATATGGCCAGTAAATTAGAATACAGAAATACTGCAAGAAAATGTACAATTAGTTATGAAAAATATAAAACACCTCACACACACACTCAAGTTAAAATTCTCACTCGGAAAGCTAGTCGACAATGATTTTATCGTTTATACGTTTGAATAAAGATGTACATAACACTAGATTAAATTATTATTAATAATATGACATACAATTACACAACATGCTCATGCATGCGTTTGATGACTCATGGCGGGATTGATAAAATAATAAGGGGGGGAAAAAATCAATGTATTGTTTCGTTTTAATTAAGCAACGGTATGCTAACCTAATTGAATTCAACCCCGTCAGTTATTTCATTCATTCATGGTGTCCCCCCTGGACGGCTCACAACTAATTGATACATTTAATAAATCTTAGTTTACAAATAAGATCTTTGTTTGTGTTACAAAAAGAATAACAACCAACCACTGCGGTTTTAATACAACGTGAAAGAAATATCAACAGCAACAATATTGACGTTCTTGGTATTGATGTGAATCCCACGTACTGCACCAGGGACCCAGAACACTATAGCGCAAGACATTACAAACCCGGCTTTTAATAACGTCGTTTTGTTTAATTTCACCAGCAGGAATAAATACTCTAGCACAGGCACGTAAGAATTGCAGAACTGCATCCCTCTCTACCCTCGTAACACACAAACAGTAGTACCCCTAGGCTTACCGTGTCCAGTTGTCTGTAAGGAGGAGATGGTCCTAGATCTGGTTTAGCTCCTCCGCCATTAAATTTGATCACACACTTACACACTGCCTGCACTACACTGCCGATGTTGCAACTAATCTCTCAAATCTTACACGCACCACGTTGAGTCCAATCTCAGACTGAAAGAGTACGGCCACTCTCACGGATTCTCCCCTCGCGAACGAGCATCAACAAAACAAACGGCACCTGATTGGGTAAGGAAGGAAACATGCGCGCTCCCCGGCAGCTCCAAAAGCTCCAAGCCAGAACGCGCACAAGGTCTTTGACTGGGCTTCTTTCGTTGCAAGCTGTCAGCCCATTCCCCAAAGCTGATTGGACAAACAGGGAGTAAGGACAGAAATAAGCGATTGGGTTACAAGAGGCTTGGCAGGTGAATACTGCTAAGCAATTGGCTGCGCTGTGAAAAAGCAAGTACTTTTGTTTACAGTGAGCAACAATTAAGATTTAATATCATTTAGCTAAATGGAAAATGTTTACTGCATTGAACTTACAGTTTAGAAATAAATAAAAAACACATATATATAAACACATATATAAATATACTGCTAGAGCACTACAAAACCCTGGAGAAGTATAGAGGAGAGTGTAACCAAACCAGTGATTTATTTTGTACTACTTTAGAGCTGTGTGTTCACAGTAAAACTGCCCTATTCATAGAGACCTTCATACAACTGGGTACAAAATGATGAACCACCTGCTTCAGCAGTCCATTGAGTTACCAGTTGTTAGGACGCTTGGGAGCAATGGCAATGACAGAGAATCACTTTTTTCCAAATAGTAAAGTACAGCTAAGTGTAATAAAGCACAGTGGTATATGTAAATATTGTCAAGTATGGAGGGACATGGAAACCATGTTAAAAAAAACATGGCAAACCCGGGTAAACTATGATAAATGCATAGTGTATCCATGGGAAAAGTGCAAAGATACTGTGGTAAACTTTCCAGGGCTCATATGGAAATCCTCCTTGTGTACTGAGAAACATCTGAGGTGGAGATGAGTGCTGGTCTGTACCCTGTGCATACAGTGCACCATAAACATAGAAGCATGCTGCGATTCTAACAGCATGGCTACAATCTCCATTCGCTACCATCATTGGTTAAACTACTGCTTAAATCCAGTGCCTGCCTGCTCCCAAAATGTCCCAAAGTTATTTCTCCCCTCCTCCTCCCCTCCGCCTCCCTTGCAGTGGTATCTCCCTTCCAGGGGTTCAGTGTTCCATCATCCGGCCTTGGTTGACAGAGTAAGAGTCTCACCTCAATTGATGGTGACTCCCAGGGACCCCGAAGGTCCAGGGCCAAAACTGTCCAAATCACTCCTGCATTCAGTCCAAACTGTTCACTTAGTGCACAACAAAAAAAGCTGAGGCATTGCTAAGGCACTTTGCAACAGTTTCTGTGCTACCCCCCCCCAGGATCTATTTTTTTCTTCACAGTGTTTTAATGCTGATGTTCCATAACAATCACACTTACTGTTTCGTTTGACTGCCACACAAGTAGAGCATTGGTGTTACTACTCTATTTCTGTTATAATTGTACATTGTTCTATTAAAATCTTTGCTAAAGCATTTTACCAGTGCATAACATTACATTATTTATATTATGTTGAAGAAAGCACTTCAGTGCAATGATAAAATATAGATTTCAGACTGAAACAAAAGCATATAGAAGGTTTATCCCTTATAAAAATGTATAACAGTAATTTTCCCATGCTTTTACCATGGTTGTACTATGCATTTACCGTGGTTTGTCATATTTTGTATATGTTTTACCATGCCTGTCTGGGTTTTACGATGTTTACCTATGCTTTAGCATACCTTTACTATGCGTTATTACACTTTCATATGCTTTTACTTTTTTAAAGTTTCATAAGGGATGATAAGTGTCAGACACAGTGCTGCCAAATACCAATTACAAATACAATAAATAAAATCTCTATAAATATAAAATTATATTTCTTTTTTTTTTTTAATCAAGTAGATGTAATATTGAAGCAAAAGCTATAAATCCGACCCATTGCATACTTTTCATTCTTCCTCAATTACATGAGTTATGCCCATTACTGTATCAGTGGTGCTAATTTCTCTGGGTATCTATGCACAACAAATATGCTAATGCTATTATTAGCCTTTTAAAAGATGCATTTACCATTTTAATCAAATATTCGACTACTTAAAACATGGGTCTATGCATCTGATTAAACAAGCATGACACTTCATAGCATTGATTGTTTTGAACCAGTATGACACCACAGCGAGATAAATCTGCCTTCTAGACCCTTCAGTGTAAGAGCTTGCAGTACAATATTATTAGCATTTGTTGGTTTACTACATTATCATACAGTTTATTGTCTGTTCGTTGTATCAGAATGCTGTTGTAATTGCATTTCTTTCATTTTTTACAGTAGCTTTAGCTGTGTTTCCATGTACAGCTGCAGCCGATCAATATCTAGGAGATTTGAACCGGGATTCTGACACATATTGAGGCCATGTTTTCACCTGCCACTGGAACAACTTGAAAATTATTTTAACTCAGACTTGTTAATTTCCATCAGTACAATTTTAATTGGGGCCCTGTCATCCGATTAAGGATTGCAGGCTGGCAAAACTTGATCTCTCCATCACACTGATGGGGTAAGTTACTGAAAGAGTGTCCAATACTAAGGCCAAGAGAGGTGGTTTTAAATCTCAGGCTTCAGAAAAAAAAAAAGTAGACGAAACATGAGGGCTGTGTAAAGATGATACTGTCAGGGAAATCATTTATAAATGTGTAATATCCGGTTGCAGATTGCATTGTAGGCTATAGACGGAACCAGCCCCAGTTTCATTTTGGAACAAGATGAGATTGAGTTTTACAGGCTGGTTTGATGGTTCAGATGGGAACGTGGCCTAAGAGAACTCGTTCTTGCCCAGGCCCTCCGACGAAGGCAGAACAGATGCTATGAACCAATTGTACCTGAATCATCTAGACTTTAACATCTAGTGCAGATTTCATTGAAGACTGCAGATGGAACCATCGGCTGCACCAGTTTGATATTGAACCAGTTTGATATTGAACCGGTTTGATATTGAACAGTTGACCAATACACGTTCCCCTCGTTTTGAAGGCATATGTGGCTCAAGCAGCTTTTACACTACGTGAACAGCTTACGACAGAGACAGAGCTGGAAAGACCAGTTCTCAGAAAGGCAGTTTTCCAGCTGGTAAACGTGAAACCACTTTCATACAGCTTTTAGGGAAAGACGGATTTCATTTGTACGGGTGTTTTAGGAAATTAAAATTCATATCCAACATAAGCGTGTATCCTCAGGGTTTATAGTTATTGTTTAGTAATTTCATATAAATCTAACTGGTGAAGACAGATCATTGGGAATAGCTTTTCTAAGAAACTGACTTAGCACTGAATCTTATACATAGCCATAACAACATTATTACCTCTGTTCCCTTGACTAGCCTTTATAAAACTAACAGGAACTTTAATGGTGCTGTACCAATATGCTGCAATGTATCATTGAAATATCTCAGATTTTAGGTGGATACTTGTCTAAAAACTGTTAACAACTGAACTTTACCAGCTCCAAGGTAGATTAAAGTGAAATTTGGCACTATATACAAAGCTATTTTAATGGAATAAATATGTTTTATATGGAATTAACTTTTCTAGACTGTTGAATTGTACAATTGTATTGATTCTAATACACTGCAGTAGTTGAAGTAGTGCAGTTGTTGCCATACAGTATTAATAATTTGGTCCTGTCTTAGACAATTCTTTCAATTTTTGAATTTGACAGTATCATGGTATAAACTAGTGATAATTCCCCTGGTGTTCACACTTCTCCTCAGACAGCACAGCCAGCATGGGACCAACTAGCTATTTATGGTTGTTCAGACTACTATACCAATTCAAAATGACAGTAAGTTGTTACATTTTGACTGATAAATTCCACAATGGAAAATAATTTATAATATTTGGAATAGACGGATACATACAGTGGCTCACAAAAGTATTCACCCCCCTTGGACTTTTCCACATTTTATTGTGTTACAACATGGAATCAAAATTGATTTAATTAGCAGTTTTTGCCACTGATCAACACAAAAAAGTCCATAATGTCAAAGTGAAAAATAAAATCTACAAATTGTTCTAAATTAATTACAAATACAAAACAGAAAATAATTGATTGCAACTCCTTTAGAGTTGCAATAGGCCTCTTGGTGGTCTTCCTGACTAGTGCCCTTCTCGCCCGGATACTCAGTTTTTGAGGATGGCCTGTTCTAGACAGATTCACAGTTTTCTCTTTCACAGCAATATTCTCTCCATTTATTAATAATGGACTTTACTGTGCTCTGGGGGATATTCAATGCCTTGGAAATGTTCTTATATCCTACCCCTGATTGGTGCTTTTTAAGAACCTTATTCCGGATTTGCTTTGAATGTTCCTTCGTCTTCATGATGTAGTTTTTGTTAGGAAATGTACTAAGCAACTGTGGGCCCTCCCAGAGACAGGTGTATTTAACCTGAAATCATATGAAACACCTTAATTGCACACAGGTGGACTCCAACTAATTATGTGACTTCTAAAGACAATTGGTTGCACCACAGCTTATTTAGGTGCGTCATAGCAAAGGGGCTGAATACTTATGCAATCAATTATTTTCTGTTTTATATTTGTAATTAATTTAGAACAATTTGTATATTTTATTTTTCACTTTGACATTATGGAATTTTTTGTGTTGATCAGTGGCAATAACTCCTAATTCAATCCATTTTGATTCCATGTTGTAACACAATAAAATGTGGAAAAGTCCAAGGGAGGTGAATACTTTTGATAGCCACTGTAACAAAATAGGTTGTTTGCAGAAAAAGTGAGAAATTCTCAAAGTAATTTACTCCAGAGTGTCATTAGCACATTTATGAAAAGACAAAAAAAAATCTTGCAAACCATAAAAAAAAATACGCAGGAATGAATTCAAGGCCCTTATGTATTCTTACGATGTTTCTTTCTAGTTTTGTATCTTCAACAGGTGTTTTTCTTCTTTCAGGAAAATGACACTGGAATATATTGCTTTGTGATTTTAACCCAAACAGCTTGTTTGTTACAAGAAGCTGATCAGATCAACAGTGCTGTATGTGGTATTGCAGAGAGCTTCCTTCTGTTGTGTTCATATAAATTTAGAAGCTCTTCACCATGTAAATAGCTTTCCTTCTTCTTTAAACAAATCTTTTAAACACACACATGCATTTACAGTATTAACAACATTGCTACATAGATACAGACCACTAAAAACAATGAAGACATGATTTCAAAGGCTTTTTGCTTTGGATTAAAAGGTTATCCTGCAATTATTATTAAAGCTGCATTTAAAAGCACAGTCATTGGGGCACATTACGTCTATTAAGCTATGTGAATTCCTAAAAATTAGAAAGCTGCAAAATGGGAGGGCAGATATAAGGGGGGATATTTGACTACTTGGGATGGCACTGAAGTACAATTTCTACTATTCAGACAGGGTCTGAAACAGCACTGACGCCCACATTAGGAGCTTTGCAACAACAGACGGAAGAAAACTGTGATATTTAAGTATTTAGAGGTACAGTATGCTAGTCCCTTGGGAGGGGGGTGTTGGTAAGCATTGCTAATGGCAAAACATGATGCTATTTGCTTTTTTAAAACTGTATGTGTTCTAGAAACTGATATACAGGCCTCCTGCAGACTGTAGGCCTATTACACAGTACCTTATGTTTGCGTTGCTATGACTTGGAATGTGTGAAGATCTGTAAAAAAATGAAGATAAAGAGCCAACAAACTTAAATACGTTAGAGCATTCCCAACTTTAAAACGTGTATTTGTTTCTCAAACAAAACAGCTTTATTTTAGCTATTCAGTTTTGTAAAAGAAATCGATACGCTAGGTGTCAAGATTGTATTTGGGTTTTGTCTCTTGAAATGATTAAATACACTATGTAACACAATTTTTGTTCCTGGGTAGTAAGTGTTATTTCCTAATTGCTTATGCCTCAAAACTATAGAAAATGGCTATTATTCCCCACAAACTTTGCTTTTGTGACCAGGAGTGATATTTTGAAATTTACCTATTTCCAATGAGGAAACGGGCGAATTTGTGACTTTTCGTTCACATAAAGTCAGAAAAAAAACAACATATGAATCAAAATGAACATGTATTTATACTAAAGTAATACAAAAATGACTACAAAAGATTTAGAAGTGAGTAGTTTTTCGAGATTTACGACTATACTGTAAATCATTTTCACGAATCAGCCTCCAAATGTAGTCTCCCATCATGTTCTCGTTATACTGTCCTTCATTCACAGCTCATCCAGGAGCCTCAAAGCCGTGCTGCTCCATAATGGTAACAAGTACCCGTCTCTTCCCCTGGCTTACTCGGTGCACCTCAAAGAGGATTACAACAGCATCAAGACCTTGCTGGACGCCTTGAAGTATGATGAGTACGGCTGGGACCCCCAGAAGGTGCTGATGCCACCACTGCACATCAAATTGGGCCTTATGAAACAATTTGTCAAAGCTCTAGATAAGGAGTCGGCAGCCTTCAAGTACCTTCAAGACTTCTTCCCTAAGCTTTCTGAGGCAAAGGTCAAAGCCGGTGTCTTCGTCGGACCACAGATAAAGAAGATCCTGGAGTGCAATGAATTCCCCAAGAAGCTCACTAGTAAGGAGAAAGCGGCTCGGAACAGCTTTGTCGCAGTGGTTCGGGGCTTCATGGGCAATCACAAGGCCGAAAACTATGTGGAGCTGGTTGAGACTCTGGTGAAGAACTACGGCACAATGGGCTGTAGGATGTCCCTCAAAGTCCATATCCTTGATGCTCATCTTGATAAATTCAAGGAGAACATGGGAGTGTACTCGGAGGAGCAAGGCGAGCGCTTCCACCAGGATATACTGGACTTTGAAAGCCGCTACCAAGGACAGTATAACGAGAACATGATGGGAGACTACATTTGGGGGCTGATTCGTGAAAGTGATTTACAGTATAATCGTAAATCTCGAAAAACTACTCACTTCTAAATCTTTTGTAGTCATTTTTGTATTACTTTAGTATAAATACATGTTCATTTTGATTCATATGTTGTTTTTTTCTGACTTTATGTGAACGAAAAGACACAAATTTGCCAGTTTTCTCATTGGAAATAGGTAAATTTCAAAATATCACTGTCCTGGTCATAAAAGCAAAGTTTGTGGGGAATAATAGCCAATTTCTATACTTTTGAGGCATAATCAATTAGGAAATAACACTTACTACCCAGGAACCAAAAAAAAATTAAAATTTGTTACACAGTGATATCATCATTATATGCATATTTTGTTGTGTTTGGTGTATTACAGTATGGTGTTATTCCCATTTTATATTGCGTGGATATGTTTTGTTATTGTTTTTAAATGTGCATGCTTCATAAGGACCTGCCTTACCTAATGTTATTGTTTTTAAATGTGCATGCTTCATAAGGACCTGCCTTACCTAATGCAGGTAATATCATTCTTGAATTCATTTTTATTCCACGTGTTTTATTTTATTCCACGTTAAATGACACATCCTCTACAAGACGCAGCCTTAGAGAATCCACAAAATACCACAGGTTATCTGGTATATACCATAAACCAATTAGCAGTTTCCTGTATGTACTGTAAGTCTAAATCATAGGACCTCAGATAAATGGAAGATTAGAGTAAGATTAGAGCACAATATCATCAAATCAAGGATGTAGTCTGCTTTCTAAAATACATCTGCATGCACTATAATGCATAAAAAAGGGTGAAACCAAACATTTATTTGTGTGGTCTAGTGGAATTCAAAGATTGTATATTTTCCTTAGGGTAAATGTTGCAGGCTTAAAATTCTTGTACTGTCCCTGATCACATCTGTAGATATTTCTATCAATTTATGTAACATATGTCATGGAAAAAGAGATTCACTTAATTACATTTTTCCCTGTGTTTTAGAAATATTTACAGAGACCATTATCAAATAAATATTGACAAACCCATTGTAGGGATACGTTATACCTGTATTGATTTGTAAAGTGCTCCCTTGCACTAAAACATTTGCCCTTCTGGAACACAAGTCAATCCCAGACAAAAATAAAATGGAAATTGATTATGTTTGATAAAGCATCACATGGAAAGCTACCATCCATCACAGCCCCTGGCAATACAGGGTGAATAGAAATTCCATTTCCATTGCCCAATGTTACAATCTCATGTGCATGCTTTCATGCATTCTCGTTGAGCACCAAGCTTTTGCTCCTACTAAAGTTTTCTTTAACATATAAAGAATCTGTAAAAATCTGTAACATAACATGCATTAAATATATAATATTAGTCAATCAACTTGACTTGAGTATGCTTTAATAACCATTTTAAAAATAAAACCAGGGGTCCCCAAGTGGCTAAAATCTTTTAACCCAAGGTGTTATTATTATTGATGAAATCCCCTGCAAAGTGGATGTAGTGGAGGCAGTTAAACCTACAAATATATGTCATGCTGGGGTATATAGCCAAACGTGTAGAGTACAAAGCAAAGGAGGTAATGATGAGGTTGTACAACACACTTATGAGACGCACTTAGAGTACTGTGTCTAATTCTGGTCACCACAGTGCCAAAGGGACATTGTGACCCTGGAGAGAGCCCAACCAAGAGCAACCCATATAAAAGTTTACCATAGTAAAATCAAATCAAAGTGTAGCATGCCCTTTTAACTATACAGACGGCTGAAGAGACTAAGCTGAACTAAACTATTTGAAACTAGTGGATGGATGGACAGGTGTATCTGAAACAAGTATGTCAGTAACACACATCCCGAAAACGTTTGCGACCATGATGTATATCAGCAGTATATACAGAACAGTATAGATTTAGTAATGCCGATTTCAGCTGTTGAATTGCAAGCTTGAATAAAAGCAATAAAGAAAATCACAGAAAAAAAACAATATGCCACGTCTGTCAAGAGAGCAGTGCCTTCATGCAATCGGCATGTTGGAGGCTGGACTAGGGCAGCGTACTGTGACTCACTGTCTTGGGTGCTCACAGCCAGCAATTTCAAACCTGGCAAGACGGTATAACCAGACATGCTCTGACAATGACAGGCCACGAACTGGGAGGCCAAGAGTCGCAACACCTGCCTAAGATCGACAGATCATTTTGCAACATCTTCGTGATGTCAGTTGTTAATCAGCACAATAAAAAGTCACTGCACCTGCTCTAAAACAGAGTTTGTCATTTTTCAATCACATCTAGTGAATTTTATCTAAATATAAGTGATAAGTTTCTTTTGATGCTCAGTATATCATGATAAAGTATATGTGTTATAATGACTATGAAATACATTCCTGTGTGATATACTGACGAATAGATGTCCAGACAGTGAGACACCTCCATATAACCCCCAAAATGTATTACTCTCAATAACTTATGCTAAACAATGTTAACATTAAGTTTCAGCACAATTGGATATGCAGTTTTCCTGATATATTGAAACATTCTGTAAAACCCAAGCACCTTTGTAGCCCATTTGAAATAAGATCCATAGTAGTGCAATGTGTATCTTGTATGCTTTACTTTGTCATCATTACTATAGTGTGGTTTATATTGTGGCTTCCCCCTGTACTACAATTGAAGACTGTTAAAATCTTGTTAAACCTTGGGATTATATATCTGATTTAAATTGGTAAATTTGTTAACTGATATTTAAAGCCAATTTTGAGTAAATAAACTCACTCTTAGTTAGTTTTCAATATATTCTGTTTTTATCATGTTTAATGTGTGTCCCAAAATAAAAAATATTACTGTGGACAAAAATATGATTGCCATTTATTACATTATTGGATGGTTGTGTACACAATCTGATTGTCATCAGCTGGAACATAATCAAGAAATATTACCCCATTCATATGAGCTAAAAAATAACCTTGATAATCAAAGCTTTGATCTTTACATATTTCCTCTTCAATGACAGACAAAACCCTATAGCTATTTCATCCCAAAACAGATTACCACTGGATGCAGTGGCATGTGTACATTGTTTCTTGCGGAATTCAAGACTCTTTACTGAAAAAAAAAAAAAATCAAATCAGAAATGGTGTCTGGCTGGAGAATAAGGAATGCAGCTTTGACTACAGGATTGTAATTGACTCATTTGAGTTAAGTTTTATTTTAATTAATTAGAAAAGTACCAAGAGACCCTTCTTGTTAAAACCTCACCGCTCATAGTATTAATGACAGGGGTGGGACTGGGACTGGGAATGTGAATGTGTGGAATTAATGTTGAATTAATTCAATAAGAACCCTAGGATCTTTTTATTTTGAATGGTTTACTGATTTTGTCTGGAGTTATCATATAACTGATAGCTCAATACATCGCTACTCTGTTTCTGTTTATCACGAAAGTAAATTCACATCTCAGTTTTATCGCCATTGAGAATTTTGGAATTTTGGAATGAGGACCCTAAACATTCACAAAAAACAGAAAATAAAAATAAACCAATTGAGATCTTCTGATGACAGTTACCCATACTGACTCATTCTAGTTAACGTACCAACTATGCAGGAGGTCAACCTGTTTAGGAATTCTCAGATTTGTACAGCATTAATAACACCATGTTACAGAAATAAAAAGCCCAATGCATGTTCCATTCCTAAAATGGATTATAATATTATTTAATAATTGTGTACTTTATCAGACAGTGAAATATATGTAATATAAAATATGTTACATTACTTATAGGTTATAATTGCTAATGGATCTTATTCTAACAGTTTAATACTATGCTGTGGTGCACCTAAAAACATTCTGGGTTGTCTATAAAAATAAAACTCTGACAGTGTAGTTTAGGTTAGGGATTACCTTAGTGCCGTTTAGGTTAGGGATTATCTTAAAACTACTTTATCTCATCAGCTAAACCCACTTTTTAATGTGGTAAAGCTTCAAGAACCGAGCATAATATTTCTTTATGTATATTCATTGTGTCAGTTACTCATTTGCCTGCTGATTAAACAGGGTATATTTGCACTTTTCTTCCTATCATCCTGCCTCAGCAGTCCCCTGACAGATAAAACAAATAAAAGTCTGAGGAAGCTCTGTGGAATAGTAGGGGGGGGGGTGGGGGGGTGGGGACGGACGACAGTACAGATCCCCCAGTGCTGCTTTGTTACTGTTTAATTGGATAAAAGAAAAGATTATAGAAACCTCAGGCGAGCAGCATAGATAATTGATTTCTAATGTTCAGCAGGAGTAAGAAGCACTCGTCTGGGAATCGCACTGTTTTCTCTCTGATCTGAAGAGGGACAGAGAAGCCTTGGCTCAGGCACTCACGAAGAAGTGCTGCTTCCTGAAGCTCATGAAACACACAGTAAACCAAAAAAGGCAAACAACCAAGTTCTTGGTTACTGTACGTATATACTTCCAGTCCTCTTTTTTTAACCATGCAGTATAAGGAATTGCAAGGTAGTTTGATGCTGTCTCTGGGATCAAGAAGAGTAGCTAGCATCTGACGCAGTATTTAAAAGTAATAATTCTAATGTGGTTCAAAGTGATGCATAGCATTCTAAACACAGGTTCGGCGCACAGAAGGTGTTAGACAGGCATTCTGTGGTGAATTTAGTATGTTAAAAGATCAAGAGAAAATACAAAGAGACCCTCAGGCACAGCATATGCTATCACAGTCTCACATACCATTTATACACACAGTGTGCCTCAACCCATGGAAGGACCAGCCCTTTTACAAAGGCAGAGGAGGCAAGTCTATCTCATGCCTTGGCCTATGTGAGTGGCAGCAAGGATTACAATTGGAGTCAATAGTGATATTCGGTTTGCTGTGTGGATACATTTCCATTAGGAACTGCACTGATACAGCCTGCCTTGATTTCCCATAAACTTCCGAAAGGGACATTGGTGGCTCAGCAACCCTTCACTAAAACCAACTGATACTACTTAGTATGTATTAAATACATCTTTCATTTGATGTGGAGCACATGTGTGACCTCTCATTTACCTTGAAGGTCAGAACTGTGATCCATTTGGCATGGAAACTATAATTGATCCAGCCATTGATACTGGAATGGATTGAATTCTGATCACTTACAACCTGGACAAAATTATTCAGTAGACAAGTGGATACCAGCCCTGCTGAAAATGAAACAAACGTTCGGCTCAGCACATTTAAGATACCACAGAACAGGGAAATAACGCTGGTCCTGTGTTTCATTGAATCAATTCCCAAGAAGTCAAACTGAGACAGTTTGTAAGTCACTGTGATCATATTTATAATACGACTGGTTGTATTGGCCAGCATGTCCACCACTCTACATAAAAAGCATGTTTAGTGCTTTTTTTAAAAAATATTATTATTATTGAATTTTGACTTGATTTAAGCATGCATGTTACAAACTTTCTGCCAGTGATTGTTCAACACAACATACCACTGACATAATAAAAAATGATACCATCCTGAAGAACAGGATACCAGACACATCTAAATAATGAGCATCTTCATGGACACATTTGAAGGTAGGAAATTGAATAGTCCCAGGTGGGGATAAAAAAGCAAATGTACTTTGATTATACTCCAGAGTATTTCAAACATTGAATGTTTAGAGCATTGTCTTACTTAAAAGAAGGGTGAGTCATATGGGGCCTTAGGGATTGAAACCTTAGTTGCTGCCAGCTGGAAGATTACAAGACAGATACACACTGCTTGATTGATACATAATAAAAAGGAAATGTGTTAGGGAAGAAAATCATCTAAGAAGAGTTCACCTCAGACCCTTACTGATCAGGTACCTTGAAACTTGTGGTGCATAAAAAGTTCCATCCAGCAACGACTCCACCAATTTATAGCTGCTCTATACTTCAATAATCAAGCCATCATTTTGTATACATTACCTGATTGTCTTCTCAAAGCTGAGGTAAAATATTAATTTTTCTTCTTATGCTTCAGGCACAAAGTGGGTCGACTAATGAGAAAACTAATCTAGTTAAACTCACAGCCACTATTAAAGATCTATTCAGTTGGTTAATTTCTGCGAGTATAAGTTTGACTAAATTGAGCTGGTACCAAAAATAATACTGTGATAATACTGTTAGAGTAACTTGATACAATACATAAAATACAGAATAGGGAAATGAACATACTTTATACCATAGGCATAATTTACACGGGGGACATGTCCCCCTCACTTTTTCATTATTTCAGATAAGAACATAAGAACATAAGAAAGTTGAGAGGAGGCCATTTGGCCCATCTTGCTTGTTTGGTTGTTAGTAGCTTATAGATCCCAAAATCTCATCAAAGATAGAATAATCTTTATGCACGCATCAGCTACAGAAATTGTCCTCCCCACTTTTGAAACCGAAGTTATGCCACTGCTTTATACCCTCAGTCGTAGCGAAGTTTGTAAGCTCAGCTTCAAACACCAGCACACTTATATAAGAACATTTGGCCCTTCACTGCTTGTCCAGTACCTAGTTGCTAGTTGATCTTGCTGGTTAACTTCAATCAAGTCCCTCTACAGCAATTCTACTTTGCTCTAGGTTAAATACATTCATATCCAAACCTATCAACCATTAATCAACGATAATATATTTTTCAGCATTACTTGGGAGCATTCACCAAGAAAAAAAAAAAAAGTCATCTAAGGTATTTCAATTTCAATCACAGCACCTGCATTGTTGCAGGGAGCACACGCACTGGATACACTGTGATGTTCAGAAAGAAAATCTCTTTCACCTGGCGAACGTTCCCAAGTAAAAGAGGAAAAAAAGTTCTAGTTTTTTTTACCTATTGTGTGTGAATAAAATAAAAAATAAATAAATAAATAATCAGGAATGTTAAAAAAATTGCTGCTATATGGACAACACCTGATACAAACGTGTTACTTATAAACACTGCAGGGAGTCCTGTAACACATTCCTATAAAACAGCATTTGAGTATTTGCAAAAAGAACCAATCAGAAGGCTTGCAGACAATATACTTATAGCAGATAGGGGGACAAAAATTGTAATGTAACATCAAATTTGAAGCTAGTTGCTCTGTAAACATTACTAAGAAGAAAAACACATACCAAATTTTATAAAATATAAAAACACAAAACATTATTTCCCAACAAAGCCTTTGAAAAAAATAATAGCCATAAAACATGTTTCTTTCCGAGTCCAGATGCACTTTGTTTCTTTAGCTGGACGAGCTGCTCATCTGTTGGCAGCAACACGACACATAACAAGCATGGTAAAAATGACAGAAGCCAGGAGGACTTTGCCTTAGAAGAGAAGTTTAAACCAGATTATTGCATCTGTCTTAATGTTGTACCTGGCCTGTGGTTTTACAGAGGCTTGTGTCAACAGCTGTAATATGCTTTTTAAATGAAAAGTCAATTAAAACCACATTCAAACAGTCATGGAAAATACCTTGGTCAAATGTAAAATGATTTCTTCAAAGTGTTTGACACATGTTGCTGTTTGGGTCTGCCACTGTATTCTCTAAAGCCCATGAGTTGCTTCCAACTGCCTGCAGAACAAAACAAGTGCATAATATACCAGTACAGGGCCTATATTATAATCTTCAAACAAACAAATGTGCCTATCTGGTAAAAACTTCCCAGACGAGGGCGAGAAGTGTGTGCATATGACTTCCGTTGTTTATTTTAATGACTTTTTATAAAATAACCTCAAGTACTTAAGTGAAAGTAAACAGTGGTGGCATTAAAGAAACAAATGAGAACACATTGAGATTTGACAGACCTCATATTGAAATGGCCATTTGCATCTGCTTGCCTGCTTTTTATTATGGCAGCCCATTAATTGGCAGGCACATGGAGTGCAGTGTTGGATGACTAGCATACTAGGGTTTGGTCCTTGTTTAATTGTGGCACATATTAGCGGTTTGAATGTTACCATGAGAAATGCATCTAAAATGGGGTCTTTATAGACAGATGGTTTAGTTGAAAATGTATTTGATGGTATTTGTAGGCTGAAAGGAGTGTTTTACAAGAACATTTCTTTCTGCCAGTCTATGGATGGCTTTGTTTAAGATGGAATGCTAATTATATACAGGCCAATTTAAGGGTCGTTGACAATTACCAACATTTACAGAAGTGTACAAAGAGTAAAATACACCACAAAGCTACCTGAGCTACCAAAGCTACTGTATAATAGCAGTGTGGAGTAGTGGTTAGGGCTCTACACTCTTGACCGGAGGGTTGTGGGTTCAATCCCAGGTGGGGGACACTGCTGCTATACCCTTGAGCAAGGTACTTTACCTAGATTGCTCCAGTAAAAACCCAACTGTATAAATGGGTAATTGTATGTAAAAATAATATGTAAAAAATAATGTGATATCGTCTAACAATTGTAAGTCGCCCTGGATAAGGGCATCTGCTAAGAAATAAATAATAATAATAATAATAATAATAATATATACACTGCCAGACAGTGAGACTGGTAATATTAAAAACCATAGAGTCGACAAAGTTAACCCCAGCCAATGCTTTAAGCAAAGAGACCAGGACAAAATGAGTTGGAAATTAAGTGGGGACAGACGCTTTTTTTGTGAATTTAAAAGGAGTTACAAAGCCACGTTGTCGATGTTGAATAAGTGGGATCCTTGAAGACTCCACTTGGCAACTAGGAACCATAAGCACATTGAGTGGTCCAATTGGCACTTGGAACCATTGCATGCAAAATTCAATTAAGTTCAACATGTCATTTTTGGCAACAGACAAACAGTATTGCCATATACAATATATACAATAATTTGTTCACAGAAGATATTGAATGTCATGTATATTTCTTAGCCATGTCTCAAGACCAGCATCATGTTTTAACCAAAATAACTTGCTTCATATATTAAAACATTTAGATGTAGCTGACATCACTGGTAAATCATGGGTTCTAGCTGGGTTCTTAGCTTGTGTGGTTGTATAAAATAATCCTGTAGTTCGCCATACTTCTCTGCACTTCACAATGGTTTTAGGTGTTACAAACCAATATGATGGTCCTTGCCTATATATATTTGTATTATTATAACTTTGTATTATGCTTGAAACTTTAAAAAGCAGCACAAATGTTTGAAATGTTTAACCATTTTTATTAAATACATTTTCCTTTTGTTAGAGGTCTATCCAACCTTATAATTAATTGCGCTCTGATTGGCTGAAAAATCATCACTGTCTTCCACAGTGGTGGGTCGTTATTTACCCGTCTCAAAAAGGAACCATTACAGTTACAAGTTAATGAAAAATGTAATCAGGTTACAGTAACATTACTTCCCGACACTGAATATGATTCTCAATTCAATGCACTTTGCTGTCTGTTTTCTGTGAAACCTGGTTAGGAGCAGCTTGAATAATTCTGTAATTGAATACAAAATTCCCCATTTATTTTATTACAATTACTTTTGTGTTGATTTCATAATGGTAATAACCATTACAATGTGCAATCAATAGCAGTTAATTACAAGGTTCCTAATACCATTGTCTTTTTATTGCCTTTAGTGTTTCGATACACCAAGCAAACTGGCAAACAACAGTTACACCAACAATACGTTTTTAATAGTTTTTGAATTGGCATTAACACCAACAATAAATTATTGCTATTGCATGACACACTTACTTGTTAATCACTTTCAACGCTGACTATCACCCTAATAAAGGCCTCTTCTGTTTACATGTTGCGTTTCCATGGAAACTATTTGCAGCAGAGATATGACCAACTGTTTCATCAGTTTTCAGAACATACCTTTCTATTTATCTATCCATAATGCAGGAAAGATAAGTAAAATGGATTGTGAATTAATAACAGCTAACATTTAACTGTGTTTAATGTGTGACCACTTCAATGTGCATGAAACTCATTTTAAGAAAACCCACTGAAATGTGTGTTTAAACCACAACAGATGTCTTGATAAGCTAGGGATATACAGTCTTTCACACTTTTCTCCTCAAGGAATTGTTACAACAATAAGATCAACAACAGTCATTTGCAACTAATAATTCCCTAAAGCTACCTCTGAGGAATGCTTTATAAAACCAAATTATCCTTAGCCTTTTACTTCTGCACAATAGCGATGGACTGTATATAAAAAAAGCTAAACGGAAATGGGTTTAAAGTACAGATTCTGGAGGGAATGCAATGCTGCATCAGCTTTTTTCAAAGGTCTGCATTAGAAAACATAGATGAGGAATATAACCAATTTAGATATATGAAATATGTTTTACATTACAATAGCACATGTTTTATACATATCTGTAAGCGATCAGGATTTGACAGCTGTTTCTGTAAAACCGAACTTACAACACAGATAAGGGTTATAAAAACATTCATGAAATCTTCTCTTCACTGAATTAGCTTCTATTAGATTATATCTATAATGTTATATGGTCGTAAAATAATCAAAGGTTTTAATATAATGGGTGTGACAGTAGCTGACCTGGTAAAGGCATGGTCGTGTGGTGTGCAGGGTGAATCATACAATCAGGGTTTGCGTCCTAGATGTATGATGTTGCAGACCTTCCCAGGGGATAGAGCTTTGCATAGGCATGGCGCTCCTGCAGATTATGGAGGCCCAGGAGCCCAGGCAGACACCTGCAGGACTGGTCTTTGCACTCCAGAGGCTGGTAGCTCACTGACATCTGCCATTGAGCTCCTGGATGTAAAGAGGTTGGCTGTGGGATTGGAGGACGCTTTTGTGGGGAATTCCTGTGTTGAGGGAACACAATTCAACATTCTAAATTGGGGAGCTGGTGGCAAAGCAGGAGAGGTTATATTTAGCACGGCAGTGAAAAGGTTAATGATAATTGCTTTTTTATATCATCACAAAACAAAAACAAAAACATACAGGGCCCTGTTCTGAAGTACAAATTGTCTAAAAGAAATAAAACAATCATACTGGTATAAAACTATCAAGCAATTACTTAGGACATTTCTGCCTGCAACTAAGTTGTTGTTCTCCAATGTTATTCCTTTGAGAGAGAATGCCTTTGCTTCAGAAAATAAGCCTGCAATCTTCACAGGCTGTTAATTGTAGATATGCAGAACTATGTGTGAGAATTCCAAGGACTCATACAAATGTAACACAGCTGGGTCTTAAGTATTCTATTGCTGGTGTTTAAACACACAATGTTTGCTTCTTCAGTTACTCCTGCTGCTAGAGTCAGCAAGACAGTCCTGCTAATGAGATGTTACATTGCAGGGGATCTGCCCTTGTAACACATTTCAGATCAATAAGTAATTGCATGTGGGGACGACCAAGTGGGTTATTCGTTGCTGCTCAGATTTGTATACTTGTGGCAGACCCATGCTAAGCATGCTGTATTCCACGTGGGTGGCTGTTCCAAAGTATATTTATTTTCCATAAGGCTTAGCCGATGCAGAAAAAGGTACTGTTAAGGGAAATAAAGATATTGATGTTCAAAAGGAATACACTGGTGACACAGTATGCATGGGTACACACCCACACACCAATATGAGTACTGCCATAACCAAGTGCCAAAAATTCAGTTTTCTTTGTTGAAACTGGGAAGAGGTGTTAACAGGTGTGATGAATATGTCTGAAATGACGTTGGGTCAAAAGTGGTGGAGAAGCTACTACAAATACTTTACAGAGAGCAAGTCTGGTAAGATAATAAGCTAGCTAGTTGTATATCAGCCTATTATAAACCAAGTTAAATTAACTAAAATAAACAATGCTATTTTTTCACATACAATGTAATCTGTTACCACATTTAGTTCCTGCCTGAAAAAAGAATTACAAATCAGTGAAAAATTTAATCAGATTGCAGTTATGTGTTACATTTAATGTGCTACTCCCCAACACTGATGGTGTAATATCACTGGGTGGCCTCTGTAGAATACACAATATAATAACGACTATCAGTTTACCTGGATTATAGCAGCAGGGTAAAATGATTGAATTACAGAACAAACCCTTTCTGTATGCACTAGAATACAATCTAGACTTGACCTGAATCTGTGCAAGCTGAAATATGCTGAGAGCTTCATGGGGTTATAGTTGGTTTGCACAAACAGCAAGTTCAAAGTCTACATCACACTGTTAAAATATTGAAGAAACATTAAGTTACTTGGAGCTGCTTAAGATTTTTTTTATACAACAATAAAAAGTAAAACAAATTTTGTGTGGATCCCAAGTTATTCCAAAATAATAATTGACATAACTATTAGACTGAAGGCGCGTAATACTTCCAACTTTTAAAAAGCGTGATATCATTTTTTTTTATTTTCTTAATTATCTTCTTTGTTCTAGGCTAAATAGATATATACACGCACACCACAGAAATTAAATCAGTAATACTATAAATGTGATAAAAAGTAGTTTAAAAGTATAATACAAAAGTACAGGCAACCACCAACTACAGTAACACATACAAGACCTTATAAAACATCATACGTACATGTAAGTAGCCTCAGAGCTTTAGTGACCAAAAAGATAAATGATGTTACCTCTAGATGAAGTTACCATTAGAAACTCCAAAAAGCAATTAATGGTGCTAATCTCAACACTAATGTCAATACCTTTGCTTAAAAACACAATAATATTAGTAGATTAAAACAGATGGCGTGTGTTGTCATTGTTATTGCAGATTGTATATCAGTTATTAATATAGAATGTGTGTCTGTTGCACAAATGCAACCTACATTGTTCTATTTTCGGACTATTCACAGGCATGCAGTAGAAAACATAGAAAATGATAGATGCTTAAAGCTAAGGGCATTAATGCCTTCAGGGAGAGACTCTTCACAGTAACATCCCAGCTACTACTCCTTATCAACAGCCCACTCTAATAACCCCTGTTCAGATTACCATTGTGACCTCTGCTAAATTACAAACGCTGTTACTTTCACAACAACGGAGCCAATTATGAACTTGGTGCTGCTTCGTGTAGTTTAGTATTTAGAGTCCTCATTCAAAAAGATGGGGACCCTTATGCATTGATCGCGTCCATCCGCCTATCACACTGTGAGCACAATAACTGCCTTGATTTTGCAACAATCTTTACCAAACCTTTATCTTACACTTCTAGCCTGCTGTAGATGTTTCGGGTTGCATTTGGTTAGAATCCGATAAACACTTGCTTTTATACAAATATTTTTACCTTTCAGTACTGCGATTATTACATGATTGGCCATAATGACCCTCTTTATGTGCATGCACTGGTTTATGTATTATGTGTAGTGCAAAATCTATATGCACCTTTAATCAAACAATTAAAGGAAATATTCCTGAACCATACTAGAAATAGTTAATTGTTTGGCATAACCGTAAGTATAAGGAAGCCCTGGCAGAGCTAGAATGTCGCTTGTTCCACCAAACAAAATGTGCATTGAACACATCTTCAATGGGAATGTTATCAGATAACAGAGACTCTCTGTGCAAAGAGGGAGTGATTACAGGAGTCGTTTCTCATGGGAAGCCTGTGTTTGTCTCATCCTCTGCCAGCCAATGACGGCAGCAGGCTTTGAAAGGGGGCATCACCATAAAGAGGAGTGTTGTTAGCAGATTCTCATGTATACAGAGGCGCATGAGAATTACAAAAAAAAAAAAAAATACACTTACCAGTAATCAGTTTGTGAACAGTTTTCTGTGTGCCTAGCTCATTTTGTCTCTTTTGCTGCTAAAACCTGATGTTTGTTGTTTTTAAATAATGTTGTGGGTTTCTGCAATCTGTGGACATCAGAAATGTACACATTTTGTTCAATTCAATTTTTTTTTCTTTCAGTCTATAGATTAATGCCTTGCGATTAATCTTTTTAACAGTTGGTTTATACAGTGAGAGTTTTGGTTGTAAATTAAAATATTATTGTTGGACTCATCATTACAACAAGTGGGAGTGAGAGATCCAATTTTTTGCAGTCTAAAACTCATTACACCAGCGCACCATAATTACTTAAAAATGATTATAATGTCTGGAGTTAATCTGTGTTCCCAATTATTTCACTCTTTCTTCTCTATTTAGAATGTCTAATCACTGTCCCCTTACGACAGCAATCCCCAAACACAACTGAAGGGAACTTTCCAGTGTGCGTTCCCCAACACCACTAAGCACACTACCTCCCTGCACCCAGCTTCTCTGGAAGTGTGCACTTTGAGCTCAACGGGCACTAGTAGGGTCTATTAGCTTGTGGGGAGACACTGATTATGCCTCCCTAACTTACAGGAGCTCCTGAGGCAATGCGATGCTCCCTGTGGAATAACCAGTGAATTGAACATGTGCTTCTCTCCCAGTATGGCTCACCCTGCACACCACATGGTCACGCAGGTGGTCAGCAAATCAGAATCGATTTTCTGATGAATAATAACTAAGGCTGTATTTTTCCACGTTATCAGGGATGTCACGATTTCTGTAATATGTAGTTCCTCGTGAAAATTCTCATTGCTGAAAGAATAGTGTAAATATACATATTTTTATTTTTTATCACTCAAAAATAAATAAAGTTTGGCTTACTGATACACTACACGTTACACTGCATTTAGGAACATGGCAGCCAGTTTAGTTTGCTTACGGTAAATGATTGAATACACTGCACAATTTCTTTCAAGTCTCTTCAACGAAAAAGACATCAGCTCCATCAAACACTGGAAATATTTCTGCTAAAGATCGCTCTGTCTAGTACAAGATGGGGACATTTCACGTGTCTGTTGTTATTTTTACATGTATTTATATTTTTATTTTATTTGATAATTCACTGATGGTGAAAATAGAATATATTTAAAAGGTGGACATAAACGAAATATTCTAAAATTTTACATTTCCAGGTAAGCATTTAAATAATTTAGGAACATTTGTTATAAGAAGAAAACGATCAATTTTGAATGTGACAGCACTATTTTTTTCTGCTTTAATAAATATTATGTTTGATTGTGAAATAAATACTTTGACAATGAAATAAGCCATTTTTACCATGAAAAAAATAGTCCTAATAACAACCAACATGGTGTTTTCAGCTTTTAACGGCAACAGTAATAATAATGAACATCACAGTGAGGTGCACCTTTCCCATTAATGATGCTGGGATCATCTGTCGAGTGTTTGTTGTCTGCTGATTAATTGCAGAAATGAAAGTGATACCTTCCTGATGCATTTAATAAGGATTAATAATGGCCTGCATTATTGGTATTATATATTTGTGGGAACCATGAAGTGGAATTGTATCAGAATTATTTAAATAATTGAATTAAGGAAATGTTCAGGTTTTATGATCCTTAAGGACCCTGCCGGTTAAGGCTCAGATAATGTTGAGCAATCATGGAGCTATTTACAGGATACTGAAATTATACCAATGTAAATGTAACTAGACATTTGTGATTTTGTGAACAACAAAAAAAGCACTCTACAGAACCTTGGTAATCATTGTAAAGCATTTTACAACACATGGTAAACTTTGGTAAACACATAGTATAACCATGGTAAAACTGCAAAAATAGCATGAAAAAATACTGAGATAAACTTTTATAAGGGAGACGCAAAGAAAATATCTCCTAATTGACATCTGCTTTCTATAATGCCAGCATTTCAAAACAAGGACCCCAGTGGCTCACTTAGTACAGCTGCATGGAGTGAAGAGTGAGTCATGCTAGAGAGAGAGATCAATAAGGTGGTTGAAGAGAGACGATATTCCATTTGGGGATTTCAGAGGACGTATAAAAACAGGGGCCTGTATTAATAAAAAATGTGCCACCCCTACCCCCCCAAACAATGTATTGCTATACAGAAGAATATAAACTGTCAGTACTTTTATAGCTGGGTTTAAAACATCCCAGTGGTAAATCGCAGCACCAGTTACATCATTGCTCTTCCAGAGTTTCCTTTGTAAATTACTTTTTGTTTAAAGCACACAAGCACATTATTGTATGTCTCCCTCATGTCCCTACCAGTTTTTGTCTGTATACATTTTGAGTTTCCATAGAAACTATTAGTTGGCAGGCTGCTAAGCTGTTGCTTGAAACTCTTAAGAAAGTCTGTCTATAAACAGGTGTTTGTGAAATGGTCTCTGTATTCTCAGCCAGTCATAAAAGTGGTGGAAAAACACAAGCTCTGATGGAGTAGATGTAAAAGGAATGGAGTTGATTAAGATATATGAGAGGCCAGACAGACAAGCAGTAAAGGTCCCATGCCCTCCTCTCGTTTGTCAATTTTGTTATGTTCAGGAAATTTAAAACATTGAATATAAACACAGTCGACCTTTCACATAGAATTATCATACAGAACTTGACGTTTATTTTTGCATAAGACATGTTCACAATAATTTCCCAACTGGACAGTGTTTGCAGCTGTGATGCTGTTCTTTCAGAAATTCTCCACTGTTACAAAGCATTGCAAGTAGGGAAAACCAAAATAACAATTAAGTGAGTTGTTGAGAAATGACTGTCCCCGTTTCCTCAGAGGTACCATAAATAAAAGACCAGTCTTCCACAATGGCACCCATGCCCACACCCCAGCGATGCAGTCAGCTGGGGCTCGCTTCCTCCTCTTCTTTCAGTCTCTTCCGCAGGTGTTCACCAATGGCAGCCAAAGGGTTGCTTTTGAATTCAGAATTGCTTATTGCCTCAGCAAACCTGGACACTTCAGCATCTCTGAAACAGATCGCAATGTTTTGGGAAATTATAGATTATTATATATATTTAAAGCTGATGATCGCAGCTGTGTACCATCTTTACTAGATGATTGACATCTTCTTTACATGGCAAATGTAGTAGTTCTGCACAATGGCTTCAGTCTTTCAGGTTATAAACTGTATTTTCTACCTTTGTTTTCTTTGCATAAGGTGAGAGATGAACATCATTATACAAGCTCCCCCTCATAGATCTGCCCTGACACCCCAATTCTGATCTGAATGGTCCTCCCACACCACCCCACTCCATATCTCCCCATTGTGGTCTGCTGCCAACACAGCACTTCCAAGATTCAAATCCAATACTTACAAGAATTTGCGTTTCTGGGCATGTTTCATCTTACTGAATTCTTTTGGCTCTGGCTTCTTTACAATGCTGAAAAAAAGATATTGAAAAGCACAGGTAAGATTTAATTTTGCTCAACTACAAAAACCTGTTGTGCTGGGTAAAGGTGCCATCTTCTGCATTAGATGCAAAATGAGGACCTCATCTACATTTGCTTAAACACATCTTGAATTACAGGCTGCATCACAATGGAAGCATAACATTCCACTTCAGCATAGGAAATGATCTCTTTTAAATGCTGAGGTATGTTACCAGTGTTGACATTAAGAGAGAACAAAAAGTCAAGTTTCCATTAAATGCTATGAATGTCGACAATGCTTATGTTAGAATCACTATCATCAACCACGGACACAACAAATTCTGAACACTTTACAATCAACATGCTGAATGTTTCTAGTGGTGTGGGTTTTAAGAGGACTTACGAGTAGAACACAGTTTGGCTGTGGTGCTATACCCTGTATACCAAGCATGGTATACTGTCAACTGCTCTTGTGTTTTTAAAGCCTATGCTTTCATGTGTTTGTGCACTTTAATGCCTCCAATGTAAAATAACATCATCACTTTGAACGGGCCTTGTTTGTTACTTTTTCAATGACACAGCTCCTGTAGTTCTATTTTCTGCTTGTACTGGGCTATGCGACTCCTAATTTCAGCAATGCAAGAAAGTTGTCAGCTTTAGTACTCTCTAAGGTAAGTTATCTTCAATTAGTTCCAAATACAGTCATTTGTAGACAAGGTGTACAGTGATACTACAAGTACTGTATTGGAATACAATGGTATAACCCTTTTATTTATATTACATTGATTGATTCAATATAAATGCTCGTATTCATCATGTTCAGTTACATTCTTGTCTTTTTCACATTTCTTCAACCAAGAACATTCCTTTTCATATACAGTAACAATTCCAGTGTCAGAGGTTAAGTTTGCACAGAAATGAGCAATTGGATGTTAAAAAGTTAATCATATTTCATAATGAAAAAATATTTAGTATTATAAGGAGCTGTTATTTACAGAGTAAACTGTAGGGTGACTGACAATTAGCTTATGGCTACAATCACTATATTGATTTTTATAAGAAGCCCTGTCAAGGCCAGCCTTTAATAAAGATTACAACTGATGGGCAGTTTTCCAAAACACCAGCACTGGTTCTGAGAAAATGGAGGAAAAAAAACACACCTGTCTTATTTTTTTCAAAACTTGAATCCAGTGAAACTTATTCAAAATCAGTCAGATAAATTCAATAACACATTTTGTAAAAGGTACAGAAATATAAGCACCTCATATGTATTGGTTTCACAAAACATCCTCAGACAAAGACTGAGGACTCTTCCGTAGTTAAGTAATTATTAAATAAAATAATATATGAAACATATATATGTATATGAAGTGTTTAAAATGCTATGTTCAGCAATCGAACATATTTTAAGTCAGTATTAAGCATGCAATACATGTGCAATAAAAAAGACACATTAAAAACATCCTTTACAGGTGCAATAAATAAAGTCCAATAAAGTTTTTTTATATTTACATTTACTATTTTAGATGTACTTTTTTTTATTTTTGCTGTCATGACATAACTTATTTTTTCTTTGCTCCCCCCTATTCACGCCATCAACCAGGTTGATATCAAGTGCTGAAAATGGACTCAAGCTATGCTATCAATAAAAGGTATTTGTACATTGTACATAAGCAACCTTGTTATGAGTTTAGCTAGGATCCAAACATTTCTTATGAGCAAAACCTCTAGCTGCAGTATAGTCGATGTTAACCACCCAGGAAACTGTAAGGTTGCACTCACAGAGTAGCACCAAGCACTGCTTATATCTGCTAAAAATAACTCAAAATGTGTTTATTTAAATGTAGAAATTAGTATATGGGTTTTATTAAGTGACTGTAAGTCCTTGCATCTAATTTTACAATGCTTTTACACTTTCAACTCGCTTTAATATCAGGTGAGCCAGGCAATCTGTTATTATGCTATTTCATGGAAACCTCCCTTCACGTATTTCACTCATCTCTCTCTATTCTTCCATCAGTTACTAAAATCATAGGTTGCCTTCATGCCCCTTTTACTTTCATTGATAGGCAATATAAAATCCTCCAGCAGATCTTGAACTCCCCCCATGATGGCAGCCATATGAAAGAACACAACTCAATGGACTGAGCGCCTTTTGCAGAATCAGGAAGGGACTGCGTGCGCTTTGGAAACCTGTTTTTCGTTGTTAGAAACACAAGGACACAAACCTTTTTTTAGCATACCCTTATGAGTGATATTATAATTAGAGTATATTCTGTGCACGATGCAAGACCTCTCATTTTTGACCAAAAATGGACTTGCGTTTTGGGAACCCACCCTTCAATTGTATTTTGGGAATCCATTACGTGCTGTTTATATTTTTTGTGAGAAGGAGCCTAGAGTTTTCTCCCTGAATCTCAGTCTAGCAAGATGTCAAGAAAATAAAATTGAGTACTGATTGATGCCCAAAAGAAAAGGTGGTTATGAAGAGTTCCCTGTACAGATCCTAGAATCTGACTATAAAAAAGACTGTATTACATCTCAAACAGCACTGCTGCAGAAAAGACCTTTGCCTTAATTCCACTAAACACAAAACATACCGTTGATTTGACCTGTAAAATTTTTGAGGCAAACCATTTTCCTAAATCATTTTAGACCACTATGCAGATAATAAATGAAAAAAGAAACTGACAATGTACTGCACTGCAGATAGACATGAAAGCACAGCAGAGAAGAATATGGAAAATTGAATTATATTTATACCCCAGGGTGTTTTTTAGAAAATAGGTAGTTTTATTATGCAAAGACTCCTGCCGGGGTATATGTTATACAACCCTCATTTCAGACTCAGTAAAACCTGAATGAATCAAATTGGAGTTTACTTCCACAGCACACACACACACATTCTGAACGCACAGATGCACACAGACTCTGCTTTGGAGTATATATTTTCTGGTTTACAGCTAGTATCATCATATGTCAACAGACTTGGAAATTACACCAGGTAGTTATGTTTATTGTGTTTCATCTATATTTTACATTTAACATACATTACCCCAACCTAACAACACTTTATGGTCTTGGTAATGTTTCAGTGAATCTTAAATAATACAGCAAGTTTGAAAAAAGTTTTATGTAACATTGCAACAAAGACATGTTCATTTAATTTCTGAGGACAACTCCAGTCATGGGGTATAAAAAGTAAGGGCTGATTAACAAATGGAAGAGAGCAAATTAAGCACTGAAAAACAAATTCAATGAATTACGTTATTTTAAATAATTGAAGTAACTCATGACAGCATATTTTCAATGTCAATTTGAATGCTGATGATGCCCAGATATTTCTCTCCTTTCCCTCTCTGACTCCCACATCTCCTCCCGTATCTCTACCTGTCTCTCGGCCACCTCCTCCTCTTAAACTCAACCTCTCCAAATCAGACCTCCTTTACCCCCCTCTTCCTCCTCCACCACTGATCTCTCTATCTCTATTCTTCTTGAATCCACAACCCTCTCTCCCTCCTCATCCACCAAGAACCTTGGTGTCACCCTTGACCCCTCCCTCTCCTACTCTCAGCACATCTCTACTCTGGCACACTCCTGTCGCTTCTTCCTCAGCAAAATACACAAAATTCGCCCCTTCCTCACTGACTACTCCACAGAGCTCCTAGTTTAGGCCCTGGTACTGCCCTGCCTTGACTACTGCAACTCCCTCCCGGCCGCCCTCCCTGCCTCTGCCATCCGTCTGCTCCTTCTCCACCCTTGCCCTCAGTGGTGGAATGACCTACCCACACATATCAGGACTGCTCAGTCCCTGACCACCTTCCGGCGTCTCCTCAAGACACATCTGTTCAGACAACATCTATAAACCTCACAACTCTCGACTACACTGGACTATATGGCACCCAATTTTATCTGTACTTGCATCATCTTGTACTTGCACTTAACTGCTCCACACTGCTGTATGTACTACTGCTCTCAATCATAATTATATTTTCTGTATCTTGTACTTGAGTTTACTCTTAAAAGCTACCATATCCACGTTTTTTGTAATCGTTCTTCTTATCGTATGTTCTTATCCATTTATTGTTCTTACTACTTGATCTACACTTATAACCAAATATTTAAGTTTAACTGCTCTTAGTCGAAATCGCTCTCAGACATAATTACTGTATTTTTTATTTTCTCTCATTTGAATTTGCTCTTATTTATTATTGATTTTTTTGTATTTTATAACTGCTATTATTTGTAATGTGATATTTTGTATTGTGATACTTTGTAACAACTGTAAGTCACCCCAGATAATAATAATAATAATAATAATAATAATAATAATAATAATAATAATAATAAGGCAAGGAAACAATTAGCTTAGAATGATTTGTTAACACATCCTGGGAATAAAAGGGACAGTGTTTGTAAGTATTAACAGGTTAAATGGTTGCAAAGTGGTTAGTATCATGCTCAACTACAGAAATCTTTTACTATTGCGTTTCCTCCTAGAAACTGACGGTATGGTGGAAACAGAAACAAAGGTGAAATAATATTTGAACTACATAAGCATTAGGATTGAAATGAAAGGAAATCAATATCATTTAGTTTAGCACAAGACAGAATTTAAACAGTAGGTAGATAGCACAGGATACGTTTTAGAATATATCTAATTGTTCTGTGCTGTTATTTTTTACTGCACTAGATTTAGTTGCTAAATTGTCATTTTATATATTACATGCACTTCACACTGTATGATGGTTTTAAGAATGTTTTTAGTAGGAAAGCTTGTATATTTAATATCTGGTAAAAATCTGTATTTAACATGGTTATGTTGAAGATAGAAAGTGCACTTTTCAGGAGGAGAGCTGGTGCAACCAGTGCAACTAAACAGGGGCCCCGGAGGGGTCTGAAAGTTTGGAGGAGAACATTTAACAGTGATAACAGGAGGCTGTGTGGTCCAGTGCTAAAAGAAAAGGGCTTGTAACCAGGTCAAAAGGGCTGGTCCCCAGTTCAAATCCCACCTTAGCCACTGACTCATTGTGTGACCCTGAGCAAGTCACTTAACCTCCTTGTGCTCCGTCTTTCGGGTGAGACGTAGTTGTAAGTGACTCTGCAGCTGATGCATAGTTCACACAACCTAGTCTCTGTAAGTCGCCTTGGATAAAGGCGTCTGCTAAATAAACAAATAATAATATCCTTCACATTTATATTTGCAGATGTTACAACCTTCATATTTGTATCATTGTAGCTACCGCTGCCACTAAATACTGGCAAGTGTTTACCCTGTTTCATTTCAACAAGTACCTCTATTCTCTTAATTATGTTAAAAATAGTTAAAATTTGCTTCCCAACTTCTTTTTCTTCCACCAGTCTTTGCAAAAGTATTTTTCAAACTTCGTGACTACTTGTGCTTTAGCCTAGCAGGCACTCTATAAACAGTTTCCCACTGTCTTCATGGAGAGTTTTAGTTCGGCACAGTCTTTGCAGTTATATTCTCTGTGCATGACTCAGCCTGTAGTTAAGGCGGATGCTGTTACAGGTGCTGCTGGGTACCATTTGTTTCTCCCATCAATATCTATCTGTCTATTTATATATACACACATCTATCTATACACACACACACACACACACACACACACACACATATATATATATATATATATATATATATACAGTGCCTTGCGAAAGTATTCGGCCCCCTTGAACTTTGCGATTTCAGGCTTCAAACATAAAGATATGAAACTGTAATTTTTTGTGAAGAATCAACAACATGTGGGACACAATCATGAAGTGGAACGAAATTTATTGGATATTTCAAACTTTTGTAACAAATAAAAAACTGAAAAATTGGGCGCGCAAAATTATTCAGCCCCCTTAAGTTAATACTTTGTAGCGCCACCTGCGATTACAGCTGTAAGTCGCTTGGGGTATGTCTCTATCAGTTTTGCACATCGAGAGACTGAAATTTTTGCCCATTCCTCCTTGCAAAACAGCTCGAGCTCAGTGAGGTTGGATGGAGAGCATTTGTGAACAGCAGTTTTCAGTTCTTTCCACAGATTCTCGATTGGATTCAGGTCTGGACTTTGACTTGGCCATTCTAACACCTGGATATGTTTATTTGTGAACCATTCCGTTGTAGATTTTGCTTTATGTTTTGGATCATTGTCTTGTTGGAAGACAAATCTCCGTCCCAGTCTCAGGTCTTTTGCAGACTCCATCAGGTTTTCTTCCAGAATGGTCCTGTATTTGGCTCCATCCATCTTCCCATCAATTTTAACCATCTTCCCTGTCCCTGCTGAAGAAAAGCAGGCCCAAACCATGATGCTGCCACCACCATGTTTGACAGTGGGGATGGTGTGTTCAGGGTGATGAGCTGTGTTGCTTTTACGCCAAACATAACGTTTTGCATTGTTGCCAAAAAGTTTGATTTTGGTTTCATCTGACCAGAGCACCTTCTTCCACATGTTTGGTGTGTCTCCCAGGTGGCTTGTGGCAAACTGTAAACGACACTTTTTATGGATATCTTTAAGAAATGGCTTTCTTCTTGCCACTCTTCCATAAAGGCCAGATTTGTGCAGTATACGACTGATTGTTGTCCTATGGACAGATTCTCCCACCTCAGCTGTAGATCTCTGCAGTTCATCCAGAGTGATCATGGGCCTCTTGGCTGCATCTCTGATCAGTCTTCTCCTTGTATGAGCTGAAAGTTTAGAGGGACGGCCAGGTCTTGGTAGATTTGCAGTGGTCTGATACTCCTTCCATTTCAATATTATCGCTTGCACAGTGCTCCTTGGGATGTTTAAAGCTTGGGAAATCTTTTTGTATCCAAATCCGGCTTTAAACTTCTCCACAACAGTATCTCGGACCTGCCTGGTGTGTTCCTTGTTCTTCATGATGCTCTCTGCGCTTTAAACGGACCTCTGAGACTATCACAGTGCAGGTGCATTTATACGGAGACTTGATTACACACAGGTGGATTCTATTTATCATCATTAGTCATTTAGGTCAACATTGGATCATTCAGAGATCCTCACTGAACTTCTGGAGAGAGTTTGCTGCACTGAAAGTAAAGGGGCTGAATAATTTTGCACGCCCAATTTTTCAGTTTTTTATTTGTTAAAAAAGTTTGAAATATCCAATAAATTTCGTTCCACTTCATGATTGTGTCCCACTTGTTGTTGATTCTTCACAAAAAATTACAGTTTCATATCTTTATGTTTGAAGCCTGAAATGTGGCAAAAGGTCGCAAAGTTCAAGGGGGCCGAATACTTTCGCAAGGCACTGTATATATATATATATACACACACACACACACACACACACACACACACACACACACAGTGGTTTGCAGAAGTATTCACCCCTACCAATAATTTTGTTGAATTACAAATAATGTGTGCACAGTTTTTCAAACAAACTTTTTTTATTCAAAGCTGTAGTGGTTAAACTGAACACTGTTATATAAGGAGGAGGTTAAATGTCAGCAAAACTTGCAAAGAAAATTTACAAAATTAAATTTACTGGTTGCATAAGTATTCAGCCCCTGAAGTCAGTACTTGGTAGAAGCCCCTTTTGCAGCAATTACAGCTATGAGTCTTTTTGGATAGGTCACTACTAGCTTTAGACAGTAGGATGGTGACATTTTTGCCCATTCTTCACAGGAAAATTGCTCCAGTTCTGATAAGTTTGTGGGGATCGTCATTCAGTCTCGCCATAAATATTCGATTGGATTCAAGTCAGGACTTTGACTGGGCCACACAAGAACATTAATTATAGGGCAGCAGTGTGGAGTAGTGGTTAGGGCTCTGGACTCTTGACCGGAGGGTTGTGGGTTCAATCCCCAGTGGGGGGACACTGCTGTTGTACCCTTGAGCAAGGTACTTTACCTAGATTGCTCCAGTAAAAACCCAATTGTATAAATGGGTAATTGTATGTAAAAATAATGTGAAATCTGTATAATGTGAAATAATGTATAATGTGATATCTTGTAACAATTGTAAGTCGCCCTGGATAAGGGCGTCTGCTAAGAAATAAATAATAATAATAAAATAATAATTAATTCTCTTCTTGTTCAACCACTCCAGTGTGGCTTTGGCTTTGTGCGGGTCATTGTCCTGCTCAAATGTGAATTTCCTCCCCAGTTTCAAATGCGCCACCTAGGGGTTTGGGGGATTTTTAGAAAATGCAGTTGAAGCATTTCTATAAAAGTAAAATAGTTACCACGGTAACTGATCAGTAATCTGCAGTGTGCTGCGGCAGCAGTTACCACATCTACCAGGGTATCTGGGAAACTTTTCAATGTACCCACAGCACTTGTTTAATTAAGAGTTACACTTAATCATAATAGTTGGATAAGGCACAGTGTTAACTCAGAATCATCCAGGATTATATTATTGGGAGATTCCTAGTAATTTCCGATTTGGGGATTTATTTAGTATTTTTAACGCTGACACATTACCAAACTAATTTATAGAGGCAGATCGCCCATGTAAGTTGATCTACCCTGTATGTTATCAACAAAAGCACCACACCATTGAGATACTTACGTTTTTAACTTCTTGATCGAACGTATTCTGCTGGCTGTAAGCAGCTCAGAGAGATCTGGCAAGGCATCTGCCAGAGCCTGCATATCCCCGACCACTGGTGTGGCCTTTCTCTTAGCCAGGGCTTTCTGCTTCTCCCTGTCCAGTTTAATGGTGTCGATCTCTAGAATACAGGAAAGACAACAGAGCTTTTAATAACAGACTGCAGCCCTTTCTATAGGACCCGTACAGCTCTCTGTGTGTGTAACTCTGGATCCAGGAGGGGTATGGTTACAGCCAAACCAGTTTGGTGAAAGCACCAATGACCTTGACTGAAGAGTTAAAAGGCATTTCCTAATTGACTGTACATTTTCATCTGAAGGCACACTGTTATTTTCAGCAGCTGTTGTTGTCCTACCGGTCCCTTTCAGTCAAATTCAAGATTGATGTCTCCACTACTATGAAATAAATCTAATGATACTGGGGATTTATTTACCTGCTTAGTAAACCAGCTGGTTGCTGACTTTCTGCAGAATTGCAGATCTCATTTATCTAATTTACATTTAAAAAAGTGCAATCAAACATCCAGACCCAGCAAAGTTAGGATGCAGAAACACTGTCAATGGAAATGTAGTCATACAGTGGGTGCCAGTCGCTGATCTCTATAGAAACATGTGACATTGCCCAGAGATCTGTGATGTAAATATAACAATCTTATTTACTGTTATTGACACAGCATAACCTGTTGATCACTGATTGCATACACAGTTCTTTTGATACATTATCAGCGCATCTGCTTTTAGCACTGGTGGCTTCTCTTAAATTGCTTCTACCAACGATCCAGTGTGCAGAAAAGTCACTCTGTAGTTACCCCAGAAAAACACCCACAAATATAAAACTACTGTAGGCGGTAAGAGCGCAGAATTATTTTTAGGGGATATAACTCCAAAAAAGGTGTGCAAATTTGTTTTTTTTTAGGAGGCTCTGTGGTCCAGTGGTTAAAGAAACGGGCTTGTAACCAGGAGGTCCCCGGTTCAAATCCCACCTCAGCCACTGAGTCGTTGTGTGACCCTGAGCAAGTCACTTAACCTCCTTGTGCTCCGTCTTTCGGGTGAGACGTAGTTGTAAGTGACTCTGCAGCTGATGCAATTTTCACACACCCTAGTCTCTGTAAGTCGCCTTGGATAAAGGCATCTGCTAAATAAATAAAAATAATATAACTCCAAAAAAGGTGTGCAAATTTTTTTTTTTTTTTCAACTCAGCCAGTAGATATAAATGATTAAAACCTTACACCAAACTAATGTACAGCCAACCAAACATGATGGGGCAATAGTATTCTCTTGAACTTTAAGGCAGGTTGTGAAACTGGTGTTTAATTGCACAGAATCTGCTGTAAAATCCTATACCCTGTCTCAGGTATAGTTACATTGTCCCCTATATGCAAATCTGCTTCGTACTTTCAAACATGTTATTGTTGCCTTAGTAATACTCTAAGACAACAAGCAGCAATAAAACTTCAGGGGACAGAAGTCTACTATTGTGCTTGAGGCTGGTAAAATGTTGTTTATTGTCTGTTATTTATTGTCTGTTATTTTTTTTTTAAAGTAGTCACTTATTAGTGGTATCAGCTGTATTTGAATATGCACATTATTGGGCAGTTTTTGTGTTCTTTTCAGGTATTCTGTGAAATGTCTGTGGTAAAACAGATATGCTGGGTATATGAGCCATTCATAAAGAAGGGGTAAGGGATGGGACTGACAAAGTGACATTTATAGCCATAGTTTCGCGTCCTTCAATAACTTGCTGATGGCTTTTGGTGAAATACCATATTTTCTTGAAGCACTCATATTATATACAAAGCAGAAATAATAATAAAAAATAATCAAAAGCTCTATAAAAAAAAAAAATCATGTAAGTGGACCATAGTTCCTCCTTCTATCACCAGATTCTGATACAACAGTAACTAACATTTTAAAGAATGTCCTTTTAGGACAACTGGACTAGCAGGTCTCAAGATTTGCATAAACATTCAAAACGTGGCCTCCATATATTCTGACACTTTCACTAGATGTAACAATGTAAGTGTGACCGACACTATTTCCCTGTCCCAGGTATGCTCATGCCCTGCTGGGCATTATTACTAATGGGGAGAAGGAGGAAACTCTTACTCGAGTGGGTTACAATTCTAATCCAAATCTCAGGTTTAATGAGATGCCCACCAGCAGAATGTGAATGGCCTCAGCTGCAGCATCACATTAAAACTGAAAGAACCCAAGATCAAAAGGACTGAGAAACTATTAAAAAAACACATGGAACTAGCTAAAACTAGCTAGTTTTATAACAGGTGCACTTTCACTCCTATAAAACTTTATAGTTTTAAAATTAAATCTATAATCAGGCTTATGTTTGGTTGTTATTCAGGAGGTGTAAAATGCACCTAGTGTTTAAAACTTGATCCAGCTCAGGCAGATTGTGCACTTTCGTTCCATTTAATGAACCATAATTTCTTTCTAACCTCTGGTTATGCGGTACGGTTTATTTCTCAAACAATCAAACAGCCATAAAATAAATGGGGGAAAATACAAGCAACTTAGATGTAGGTGAAATTGGTTAAAATAAAACAACAAGTTATTCCATTTTCAAGGGAGAAAGTCCAGTCAAAATGCAGAAAAAAATACGTGACATGTTTAATGAGCACATGCCTAGTGTTTTTTGCAGTCTGATTCTCTTTAAAAATGTCTTTGCTCCAAGTCAGAGTCAGTGAACTAAACTTATTTTATGCTACAGTCCATCTCTTTTCCCCATCTCTTTTTTGTATGGCTCTTTAAGAAATGTATGATCATTGCTATGGCTCTTTTAAACACACAGGCTGAAAAGCTCTACATTAAACTATTCAAGGCAATTTGATCTTCTATAATACATGGAAGGACATTATAAGCAGGTAAATCTGTCAGCTCATGAAGTTTCCCGTTGTAGTGATTGCACATAACAAAACAATTCCATATAATTTCCATGCACATCCATAGGTCTCAAATTTGTACTATTTTACAAATATGTAACTTCATTTAAAACATGATGTCAGGTACTAAATTAAGTTAAGGAAATCTCTGATTTCAGATAGTTCCATACTTCCTCTGTCATTTCACCTTGAAGAGTGAAATTATCCCACCCCTTCAGGGCCTTCTTTCCTGCCTGCTGCTTCCCCCTAAATGACTGACATGCTTTACAGCCAGTAAGATGCTTGACCCCCAAGACACCGCTGAGGTGTAACAGATTTCCTGGAAGGGAAGACAAGCAAACTGAGGACTTTCTTTTATCTAGTGTAGCACCAGATGTTTCAAAATGAAAATACGTGTTTGTGATATCATGATTCTTTCATGCACTTTTGAGACCTATATAGTCAATGAAATTGCATGACAGGTAACATTTATGGAAGTTAGCAACAATAAAAGGTCCACATTTCCAGGTTGCTTGATCTATGAATATGTGGATTAAATTATATATATGAAGGCAAATGTGAATTATAGCATGTTCTCTGAAGTGATTCATAAATGTGTTTCTGCACAAGTGGATCCTGACAAACTCCAAGCAAGCCCTTGTGTGGTGGTTACACTGTTGTGTGTTTGAGTTCACCTCTAATCCAAAGAGCGACTTCAATAGTAAATCAACATGTTTTTCACTCAGCTGTGATATTTTATGAATATCCCACAAAACCACAGTCTAGGATGTAGCCACAGTGTTTTTTGGCTGCCTGGACACATATTTTATTACAACCACAGTAAAACATTTTGATATGAACATGCTACACAAGCATTGTCAGGACACTCCATTTGTAGTATGGAACCATTTTGAGCCGACAGGGATGGATTTAGCCTCCAGTACACATACACTGCATGCTGGGAAACATGACATGATTCTCAGCCTGTTATATGACTTCCTGTGGTGCAGGACACAGGGATGCTTAGAACTCTTCTTTCAGGCCCATGGTTCGCTTGAAATATTAATGTTTCAGAAAATATATTTGTGTTACATTTTTTGGCCATTGGCCAGACTTGTCCACTTTAAATAATCCAGTCATTTTAGACAAAGGTAAAGTTGGCCAATTGCTGTATAGGAGGTGGCTCAATAATAATAATAATAATAATAATAATAATAATAATAATTATAATAATAATAATAATAATAAGTTCTTATTTATAGTATCATGCTTTAAACATGTCTTTACAATGGGGCCTTAACAGTATTAAAAAAAAAAAAAAAAACATCTTCCCGAGAAATATTATTAAAGCCAAGAAGCTCACAAGCACGTGCATCTACTGAAGCTGGGTCAAGGGAGGCAGGAGCTCCAAACATCCTTGTTAATACTGCACCTTTTATTTACAGTGAATATAGCTAACACAATATTACTGTTATACAAATGTGCAGATTTGAAAGAAACCTGTTATAGTTATATTTTAAAACATGACGTATGGTACTGCACTTGCTTAAAGAAAGCTCTGTTTGCAAGTCGTGCTTTCTGTTAGTGTTGCACTCTGTCATTAATCAATCAGCTTCTTTCACTACTGACATATGCTTTCAGACAGTACATGGCTTTGACCTAAAAGATACTGCTGAGTTGAAATGAACCAAGAAGTGCCAGATAACTTGAGAATAAGGCATATAAACTGAGAGCTTCCTTTAATCTAAAATTGTATCAAATATTATGTTTTAAAATGAGAATACATGTGTGCTATGACAAAAACATCCTGTCCCGGTTGGTTTGGTCCAATTAAGACAAACTCTCAACAGAACTGTGCTCATTTGTAGTATATGTGCTTTCAAATGAACCAACCACACTTGATTTAAAATGAACTAACCAAACAAACCAATTGTGAACGGACCCATAGGCTATGATTACAACAACTTTTGGGACCCCGAATGGAATGTTTTTTTTTTTTTTTTTTTTTTTATACAACTGAACCATTTTTTTTTCTTCCAAACAACTGACTGGTGCAAAAAAAAACAAAAAAAAAAACCTGGAATCTTGAAGTGTGTGGCATCAGATATTCTTGCGATACAAAGGTTGAATTGCACTGCTGAAAAGTGAAACATGCACTTACTGTTTAGCCATTTCTCTCGCCTCTGCTTTGTTTTCTCCTTCTTCGATAGTTGCTTCTTTTCACTATCTCCTGCACAAACACATCAAATAATGTTACTCAGGCCTCTTACTGTACAAAGCTCTCTTCCATTACATACAGTATCCTTTTTAATAAACACATGTCTTAATATGCCCAAAACAAAACAATGACTACATGACAGCCAACGTACCTGTTTTATAATCACTTTGTGCTTCACAGCATTAATATTAGAGATGTACAGTACATATGTAAGACATACTGTTAATAGTAGTAATAATATTAGTCATAATAGTACTAGTTGTAACAGCAATAGTAGTAATAATAGTAGTAATAATAATAATAATAATAATAATAATAATAATAATAATAATAATAGCAATAGAACAGCTATGGCCAAACATTTTGCATCACCTTATCGAATTAACTAATTTTGCTTCATAAAGTCGAATGAAACCTGCTGAATAATGTTACGTTAACATACTGAACTTTATAGTTTTCCATATACTAAACAAAAAAATGACAAAAACTGAAAAATGTGATATTTCAAATCTAACATAAAATACTGTACTACGATTATGGCTTCCGGTAGACACTTGCGATATCGTTTTGAGGTTTTTGATTACATGATGTTAAATTAAAGATCTAAATGAAGTTCATATGGTTTTTTTTAATAATGTCTCAATCCTAAAATCCTAAAATTCATTTTGGCCATAGCTGTAGTAACAGTAACAGTAGTATTAGTTGTTGTTGTTAACCACAGTATAAAACTGTGTCCTGAAGATCAGCTTTGAGAAGATAATGTGTCCCTGTGTCATGCTGTGTGGCTCTGACTGACACCATCTCTACCTCACAGCTCCGAGTTCCCAACCCTGCCCTTCCTGTCCAGCTGGGATATGAGCATCTCTCGTGAAGCCACAAGACCAAAGGGTATCTGATAGATATCAGGCATCCTCCGGGAAAATACAATCAAAACAGTTCCTGACCCTCTGCCTAGTGTTTGGATTAACTGGTGAACTAAAAGTGCATCAGTGAAAGCACAGTAATATTTGGAAATGCCGTCCTATACAAATTCAGCAAAGCAATATGTGTTTTTCAATGTGGTAGTCATGACTGCAGAATACTCATTAAAATCATTTGCATATATATTTGAATCAGCTATGAGAGCAGACAATTTACAAAAAAGTATGCGCCACAGATGGCAGGCTTTTCCAATGTTTTTTTTTTTTTTATTAACACCCTGAAAAAAAATAAGTGTTTAAATGTCAAAGGCTCAATGCCAATTACCAGTATCGTAGCATAAATCAATCCAGTAATCACTTTCACAAATGAATGCTCATTATTGTTTTTCTATTTTTGGACTATGAATGTTTTTTCTTTCTTGCAAGCAGTGGTGTCTAATTATGTCTAAACCCACAGTCTAAAATTACAGATCTTTTTTCTTGCTTCTGATGTACTTGAACACATTTTTATTTGAATTAATTTCTACTCTTGCTGTAAACAAGTTCTAAATATGATATTTCACATACTGTATGTCATTCCTTTTTGGGTTAATGTATTTTTCCTTGCACATAAAATCTAAAGTGAATTAGTGAAGACTTCTTACAGCAGAGTTCATGACTATTCACTGCCAACTTGGCCCAATCATGAATTATTACTTTATTATTATTTATTTCTTAGCAGACGCCCTTATCCAGGGGGACTTACAATTGTTACAAGATATCACATTATTTTTACATACAATTACCCATTTATACAGTTGGGTTTTTACTGGAGTAATCTAGGTAAAGTGCCTTGCTCAAGGGTACAGCAGCAGTGTCCCCCATCTGGGATTGAACCCACGACCCTCTGGTCAAGAGTCCAGAGCCTTAACCACTACTCCACATTGCTGCTGATTAACAGAACTTTTTGAGGTAGCACTGTATATTATAACAATGTCTTAAAATAAGCTGACCAAGTCAATCTTGGCCAATACAAGCACAATACAGAAACCAGGATCAGAGGACACAGTTATTGTAGAAATGAAGTGGAAAGAGACTTGAGACAGAGGGTGACATTTATTTACACGGAGAGTGGTGAGGATATGGAATGGATACCCTGCCATGTTGTTGACACGGAATCATTGGGGTTCTTTAAGATCTGACTTGACACAGTTGTGTGACCAAACCAGCACTGACTGTAAGAACTGGATGAGCACTGATTTACATTCTGTATGTTTTGTTGATTCTTCTGACCCACACATTAGAATAAAACCTAAATTGTATACTGATAATATTTTCACCAACAGGACCTTAAAAGACCTTAAAGAGAGAGTCTACATCTGTCCAAAAAATAACTTAATTTTTTTATATTTTTTTTAATGTTGTTTTTTAGTAAAGTTACTGTATCCATAGCAGATATATTTCCCCAGCTCTGTTGCAAATGGCAGCCAACAATATCTGTTGTAACACAGCAGGGTGGGGGTTAATATCCTCCCTGCAGAAAACATGTGCGTATGCACATTTTGTTAATTTGTATTATTGTTTAATTATATTTGTTAATTGTTTTATTATTTAATTATCCCCTGCACCTGGTGATCATTGTAAATCAGAGCCAGGTGCAGGGTATTTAAAGAGAGCAGCCAGTCTGTTCTGGGCTGCTGAGTAGACCCTTGCTCAGGGTCACACAATGAGTCAGTGGCTGAGGTGGGATTTGAGGTGGGATTTGAACCGGGGATCTCCTGGTTACTAAATCAAGTTTTGTGTGTGGCTGGGTCATTTAAAGTGCTGAAAAAGAACCTGAAGGACTAAAACCCTTCACATATGGTGGCAGCAGTAAACAGCACTACTGACCCGAGGAAAATAAAAATGGAGACTGTTTAGAGGTGATTAAAATGCTTAAACAGATGGTTGCGGAACAAGAAGAGGCCAACCGCAGGCAACGAGAAGAGAATGAGAGGCGAAGGCTAGAGCGAGGGTTCCCCCCACAAAAACCGACAGAACAGACAGAGTTGGAACTGCTGATCCAGAAGACGGACTGGGCTGCGCTGAAATGGGAGTGGCCTGCGGCACAACCAGAACCGTCTGCAACAGAGCAAGAACTGGGTGAGGAAACACCGGTAGTGGAACCAGAGCCGCTTCCGGAGCCCAGAGGGGAGGAGCCGCCGCTTCCGGAGCCCAGAGGGGAGGAGCCGCCGCTTCCGGAGCCCAGAGGGGAGGAGCCGCCGCTTCCGGAGCCCAGAGGGGAGGCGAAAAGCATACCTCCACCACAGCCCCGACCACCACCCCTACGGTCCAGTCCGGCGTCGCTGCATCCGGTCCATCGCCCCTTGCTCCTGGACACCCTGCCGGCCTTCCTGGACCTCCCTGTGCTGGACCTAGAGCCCAGGAGTCTGCAACACTGGCCACAGCTCTGCCCCTGGTTCCCTGCTCCGCTCTCCCCGAGCACCCAGACATCGCTGGGCTGCTGCCAGACGTCGCTGTTGCTCCCCCTGTTAGCTGCTTCGCTTCCCCTGGGTGATCGGACTTCACTGCACCGGTTCCCAGGGGAAGACCTCTGTCCACTGCTGCATCCTCCAGTGCCCCGGCCTACGCTCCAGTCGCCCCTGTCAGCCTGTTGGGGTCCCTCGTCGCCGGTGCGCGGTCCTTACCTGGCTGGGCCGGGACGTGGACCGATCCACCCTCAAGTCCGCCCGTGGAAGAGGGCGAAAATTGACATTTGTGGACTCGAGGGTGGGTGGTTGTGTTTTAGGGGAGGGAGTGGCCTTGGAATGGCCGATCAGTGTTGCACACTTGAGGGGGAGGATGTGTAACACAGCAGGGAGGGGGTTAATATCCTCCCTGCAGAAAACATGTGCGTATGCACATTTTGTTAATTTGTATTATTGTTTAATTATATTTGTTAATTGTTTTATTATTTAATTATCCCCTGCACCTGGTGATCATTGTAAATCAGAGCCAGGTGCAGGGTATTTAAAGAGAGCAGCCAGTCTGTTCTGGGCTGCTGAGTAGAAGGAGGCAGAAAGAGGTGCTCTGCTTCTAGCAGTCGTGAGGTAAAGGGTATTGTATTAAACCTGTGTGGTTTTATTTACTGTTTGGTGGGGAAACAGCCTAGCTGTCCCACTTGTAGTCAGGGTGTACCTGTGTGTTAGTTAGTGCTTGTAAAAGAGCTAAGTGTTTGTTTTGTTTATTTTGGTTTTTGTGACTATTAAAAAAAAAAAAAATAGCGCAACAGCGCTTTTAAAAATCAAGTTTTGTGTGTGGCTGGGTCATTTAAAGTGCTGAAAAAGAACCCGAAGGACTAAAACCCTTCACACTGTATAAACTCGTTCTATGCTATGTATAATTTATCCAACAATAAACTGTAAGCAGATTTGTCAGGGGTGAGAAATCATTTTGATACATTTTGATTAATGCTATAATTAGCAGTAAACTTGTACTTCTGTGTAAACTACAGGAGCTTACAGCGTTTTTATTTACTATGGTTGCTTGACCCCTGGAGGGTAATATAAATAAAAAAGCACGTTCCCCCTTTAGTAAACAAACACAAACAATCTCACGAAAACAGCAGAACAAAATGACGTCTAGATTTCAAACTATTCTGATTCATGAGGAGGAAGAAAACATATTCAAAATCAAGAAACGCTGCATCAACGGCAAAGATTTGAGCGATTTACAAATTGAATACGAACATGTGAAAGCAAAGAAACTACAGAAACAAACAAGTGTTTTACAAGAAATTAGAACGAATAAAGTGCCCCCTGCTGCACATATAACGCTGCAATTCCAGGTTGGGTTTCTGGAGACATTGAGCTAAACAAAAAAGGTATCACAGCCTTTTTATGTCCATTATTGTGGTTTTTCTTTTAAAACTACCTTGTTTAAACATGTTCAAATATAATGTTTCAGCTACAGTAAATGTCTCTGAATAGATCAGACTTAATATAGGAGTCATCCAACTAGAATAAGTTTCTCGTATAGGTTTTTCATTGCTGAAAGTGAAAAAGGAAACCCAGCTAGGTATTTAGTTTACTGTAACTATATTATATTATTTATAGTATTTGGCCTGGTCCATACTACTGGCATCTGATCAGTAACATATTTCAAGGTGCATTTTTAAAAAACAGGATTTTCCCACCCATGACAGGTCAACTGGTAGGCTGCCAAATTCCATAACTCAGGGATGACAGAACCCCCCCCGGCACTGCAGTTCAAGCCATTTCTGATCGTATCAGGTTCTATTTGATCTTTTTCAGACACCTGTGCATAATTCAATTCATAATGTGGGGTCTATTCATTCTGAATTATTCCAGACTTAAATACCATTTCACAATATGAATCCCACTGGTGTTTCTCCCCAGGGGTGCTTCTTATTAACATACCTAAATAGTGTTTCCTTTTTTTAGGATACCGGTATTTAGATCTGCAACTGTTAGGATCATTAAGACCCTATCTGGTGTGTAGTACCAAGGCCATAAATACCAACCCCTCAAAACAACATCTCTGAAGTGCATTTTTGTATTTAAAAGTATGTAAACGCAAGCAAACACTGTATATATCAGTTAAACAGCGTTTAGATCTACTGTTGTTGTGATGAACTGAATGGATCCCTGTTTTTTTAATACAGGTCAATTGCAACAAAAGATCATAATAAAAACACTGAAAATTGATCAATTTGGTAAACTACAGAAAACATGATTCTTACCCAGTTTCAGGGTTTAAATCATCTTTCAGGCATCGTCTCTCAATGAAAACCTATATTGTTCATACAGTACCTCCACAAAAAGTGCTTTAACACTGGGCCTGAATTCTGTTGACTTTGACAAGTTGATAAAGTAAACATTATAAAACAACCAAGAAACAAATTAGACTTATTTGACCAGCTTCATAATATTTACATTGTGTTTCTCATTGTTGAAAAAATGGAGGCAAACTTTGCATTGAAGTTAACAGAAAATCAGGCCAGGTGTTAAAAATGCTGCATCATCACATGGGTTTTTGGCATGTTGGGAATAAAATTAAACTCATTGCGAGAGTATGTCTAAAAAGATTATTTTAACCCCATAACTGGGTAATAATCAGTATGCCTGTACTTTTTTTCCCCTATGCACTGGTGCAAACAAAATACAAATCAGGTCCAGTTTTACCACAAGGTCTAGACATGGCTAAAACTTCTAGGTACAAAACCAAGCTGAAAGACAACATCGAGTACAGCATACAGTCATAATGCCTTGCAAGTACTGCAGTCAGCCCAGTAATCCTGGTACAGCAACATAATGCTGCACCACTACGATGGAGCACCACATTCTAGGTGCTGATGGTCAGTGAATGTCTTTTCTGGATATTCCTTTTAAAAACATATTATGATTTAATCGGTAATGAACGCCTGAAACATATAGAATCTTATAAATATGTATTTCTACTAATTAAACAAAATGACAAGGTTGAAGGTTCCCAATTAAGGTCACAATAAAGCCTGGAATAAACTGCAACGGTAATGTCAGCCATGCTTATACTGTACATGGAGTCATCTATTTGTGGTGGACTTTACTGGAATAAGACATAAGAAAAAAATTAGGATGTACATAGTGTACAGCGTTGCACTTTTCACATGCAACAGGGTGATTATTATTATTATTATTTGTTTATTTAGCAGACGCCTTTATCCAAGGCGACTTACAGAGACTAGGGTGTTTAAACTATGCATCAGCTGCAGAGTCACTTACAATTACGTCTCACCCGAAAGACGGAGCACAAGGAGGTTAAGTGACTTGCTCAGGGTCACACAATGAGTCAGTGGCTGAGGTGGGATTTGAACCGGGGATCTCCTGGTTACAAGCCCTTTTCTTTAACCACTGGACCACACAGCCTCCTACAGGTGATACAGGCACTGCAGCGACACTAAACAGTATAGTAATGATTGAGAAAGAGACATCTTCCAGGATCCATACTGTACGAATTCCAATTCTAGCTCATTCTAGTCATTAACTTGAAGGCATTAGGAAAATAAAAAAACATGCTTGTATATTAATTAAATGCATTTTTAATGTTTAATCTTTCATTGACATTGTGCTGCTTTGAGAAATAATATCTGAAATATCTGTACAAATATTAAGGCTATAAACCTACATTCAATAAATTCATGTCAAAATCTCAGGAGGTCATTATGCCAGATGGTGCTGTAATGCTGGTTAATTTACTCCCGATTTGGTGTTCACAGTAGGTTGTTATAGGTATTCGTAAGGTAAAAAAAGACGGCATTTTACTGAAATTTTGAACGACTGTAACTAAACTACAGCACGGTACAGTGATCTACAGTTTCTAATACCCAGATTCTATGTAAATGATGAAACTGCCACAATCTGGTCAACGTAATGGGTTTTATTTTTGAACCAGATACTGTAGTCATTTTCCATCTCACCTCCAGATGAGTTGTCATCCCATCCTAACATTAAGTCTAGACAGAATCAACCACAGCTATGAATTAAACCAATAAACTACAAGGGCGTCTAGGTAATGGCGTCTGTTATTAAATAAATAAATAAATAAATAAATAAATAAATAAATAAAAATAATAATAGCAGCAAATGTAATATCCAGTAATACTTCAGTTTATAATTAATAAAACGTTTCTTGCAGTAAATCTCATAAATGTAACATGTTAATACATTAAAGTTTAAAAACGAGAAGTTCCACATCCTTTTAAAGTGACTACTGCATCTTGTTTTATACCATAGGGAATAAACAAGAAGTATTCACATACAGTATCAACAAATACAATATTAGAGACTGGCTTAACCACTGAATCCACTGACATTTAACAATTATAATAAATACATTTTAAAAAATACAACAACTATGTAAACCCCAAAGCCTTTTAGTTTTTGTTATTTTCCATTTAGGATCAGCCAAAGCAACTCATTTTTTTATTTCAGGCCGTCTGAAAATCCTCCAGCTGCATCTGTCGAAACTTTGTGGCAGCTTTACAATCACAAGAACCAGGTCTTCTGGGCTTATACAAGAGCTTCTCTTTATTAAGAATAGCTGACAAGAAAAACGTAGAAAGAAAATGTGCTTGTGGAGCTGTTGGGGGAGGAGTAGGACTCCATGAACACCCCTAACAAGTGCAGTGAGTGGAACATGTACAACCAGGTTTCTACAGCGAGATCGCTGGGGAGAGACCAAGAGCTGCTGCAAGCAATCAGAAACAAATACAATAAAATCAAAGTAATTTACGACTGTTCAGAGAACCTCTACCAAACTGACTTATTTGAAAAAGATACTGGTCTGCTATTAATAAATATGACTGAATTGAAACAAAAAGTGCCACCTGTGAACTCTGGATGAGAAAGGAATATCTAAAAAGCAAGATTCTCCTGTAAGACTGCAACTTAAAAGTGTCAGCCACCTGCAGCAAACTTAACGGAATAAACACCCTTTTTATTTATTTTTTTTATTTTATTTTTTTTTGATTCTTCAGGAATTGCAAAATCAACCCATTTGTCACTCAAAACAGTATTTCACATTTACAAATTAGATGTACTTAACAGACATTTTCAGTAACAAACAAATGTAGATGTTTGCACATGACGTACTTCTAACACAGTAGAGTTCCCGTACAGCTCTAGACACATGGCTTAAATAAACTTCAACATCTCTTCCAGTGAAACAGTCCCCTATATAAGATCAAGCACTTGTTTATTGCCGCATCCCCTTTACATTGTGTACTTTACAATGTCAATGTGCATTATTATAGTTAAAACTGTCAATGATAAATGAGAGACTTGAAGTATATGATAGCGCTCCTCCTGAAAGACATTAACCAGACTTAGCAGAAAGTTCAGTTGTGCAGCTGGACACACTCACAGAGAATTCAGCACAGACAACCTGAAAATAACTAAGGGGGTCATTTTCATACTGGGCTAGTTTTGTTCTACATGCAGACGCAATGCAGCCAGCGCTGCGACTGACTTACGACTAGTTCTATAAATGCAATTTTCAATAAAAGCAGGGGGAAAAAAAAGCAGGGAACGTTCTGAAACAGCCACAAAGTTCCGACACAAGGCTAGTTTTTCAGTTCGACTCTGTCCTTACATGTCCTTGCACATCTCTCCTAGGAATTTATCACTGTTAGTTCAATAAAAAAAAACACAGGTGAAAATACTACATTTGCAAGCTTAAAGGTAAATATCGTGGGTAATATGTGGGGATGATCAGACAAGCTGCTTACCAGCTTCTATCTTGAATTCAAACCTTGTAAAGCTGTTGAGGTCAATATGTTAAACAGACATACTGTTACATAAATGTATCTAACAAATGTAAATGGATTTTCGTGGTGTAAATCAGTTTTTTCACATGCATGAGTCGACCAAATTTTGGGTGAAAAATCGGTAAATACAGACCTGTAGCTTTTGTAAAACCCAAATTTGGAAGAAACTCCTTACTGAACTGGCAAACCCAGCTTGTTTAAGAGGGTTGTGCTTGACGGAATTCCCAGTTCTGTTTCCCTTGTCAATATTTGGTAGAGCCACAGCCTTTCTTTGTTGCCATAAATAGTATTAACAAGACATGACCATAAAATGATACAACAATACATCTCTGTATAATTTCTATGAAAGTCAAGCTGTTGCCCGTTTAAACATCTTTCTGCGGGGGAAGAGGGCATATGCCCAATATGACAGAGGATGAAAATGTTCTTGGAGAGTGTCAGCTTCTAACCTTGGTGCCACCTGTCACACCAGTTCTAGGGAGTTTTGAGGTGAAAGGCCAACAGTGAGCTACTGGCGTGGCTCTCCAAAACCTGTTAAGCATGCTGTCAGCCCTTTCAGGAGGTAGTAAACAATAACTGGCATAATGGAGGACAATGGGTCACTCTAGTCACTGATGGGAGGCAATACAAAGGAGAAGAATATGAGCTGCTTAGACCTGTGTAGTTGTTCAACGTGCGAGCATTTAGCAAATCCTAACCCAAACCATAAGAAATACACTCTCTAGTGAGGTATGAATAATGGACCCGTAGTTGAAATTACACATATTTTAGTTTTAAAGTATATAGGCATACAGTTACAGTATATTATAGTTCCACATCTGTATTCTATTAAAATAGTGTTTATACTTTAGGTGCCTAAAAAGATTGACCCAAAGGAATGTACAATACATACTCCACTGAGTTATAACATAATCATAGTTGATAGTTTCAAAGTATGTAACAATGTTTATTTTATACAGAGTGAATTTTGTATAGTCTACCCCACTTACGTGTATATCGTTTAAGTATATACAAGTCGGTTTATAAAAAATTCCCAAATCCAAAACCATTACCAGCGCTGCATCATTAAATTTACCCTGTTTAAGTGTAATAGTGTAAGTTTATATTCCCGTTTTACTGTATAGAGAATCCAGTGTATTACGCAAAACTAAAATTACTGGAAGTAAAACTTCACAAGAAATATATAGCAAGTCCCTTTGCTTTCATTTTTCTGGTTTTTCTTTTCCCTTGAAATATGGTCCACGTGTGGAAGTACTGATGCTGGTTACCTTCACCAGCTTTGCACTACCTCAGACAGATGCAAGTAAACTGGTTTTGCATCCTTCCCTCAAACTGGAAACTAAATTATTTGTACCAATTTTTCAGTTCTTAAATTTTAATAGTAATTTCAAGGGGCATTTTAATAAATAAAAGTCATTGTATATATTATATATATATATATATATATATATATATATATATATATATATTATATATATATATATATATATATATATATATATTATATATATATATATATATATCCCTCCTAAAGTCCAACTTCCACTGCCTCAAAGTGGCAGGAGGGTGACAACAGGTTCTCAACATGAAGTACAGCGGAGTCCCTTGACTCTGGCAGGTTCAACCATGGTTGAAAGCTTGAGTAACATACTCGGCCAAAGTGGAAGGGCCACTTACCAACCCACCTGGCCAGCGTGGTGAGTTATGGCCAACCCCCCCTAAACACAGCACTAGAGAGAGCGAAACTCATGATGACGAAATCCAACACAATCAATGTAGAAATGCTCCAGAAGCAAAGCCTGGTGTTTCAACTAAAATTGAAGAATAGATTCAGCGCTCTTGAAGATCTGCAAAAAGATAATGCAATCGCGGTGGACAAAATCTATGAGGAAGTGACGCAAGTAATTGTAGAAACTGCAAAACATATCGCTGGAACACAGAGTACAAAATGCAACTAGAAGATCACGCAAGAGACAAAAGACCTCATGAAACAGCAGCTCTGAAGTCAAAGACTGAATACATTAAGCTGCAAGACAGTAAGAAAGCACATTACTGAGGATATACGGTTGTTCAAATGTAAGTTGGTAGAGAAAACTATTGAAAACAACCAAAGCATGAAGAAGGCAAAACAAAGAGTAATCGTTGGGAAAAACAGATTTTATCAATCAAACAAGAGGAAGGGACTTTCATCAAGAACCGCAAATTGATTTTGAAGAGAGTCGAAGACTTTTACAGAAAATGATATCAAGATGAAAAGAGCAACATAGCAGATGACGAAGACGAGACGGAAAAACTCAACCCGGAGAAAATAGCATAATGATTGACATTGTGAAAGTAGGAGGTGAAGAGAGGACAAAAATACTGTCGCATATTTGTACAGATTGTATTAAGCAAAAGAAAGTGCCAAACGACTGGAATAATGCACCGGTGATACTTTTACATAAGAAAGGAGATAAAGAAGACCTCAAGAACTACAGACCTATTGCTTACTTCCTATAATCTACAACATTTTTACTAAGATACTCACCAACAGACTTCAAGATAAATTTGACTCGGCACAATCAAATAAGCAAGCAGGATTCAGGAGTCGATTTAGCACAATGTATCATCTTCAAGTTGTACGGCAAGTGATTCAAACCAGCAACAACCACTTTGCTTGGGATTCATCTACTATGAAAAAGCCTTTGACTCTGTTTACACAAGCTCTGTATGAAGCTCTCCAAAAAACACAAGGAATTGAGAAAACATTGAGTTCATCAAGGAGATAAAATTTCCCCAAAGCTCTTCATGGCCACCTTAGAAGACATTTTCAAAACACTGGATTGGGAAAATAAGGGGCTGAAGATCAATGGAGCCTACTTGAATCACCTATGATTTGCTAACGACATCCTCATATTTACAACATGCCCAGAAGAATTACAAACAAGAACTACAGGAGGCTAGCATCAAAGCGGTTTTGAAAATGAACCCGAAGACTCAAGTCATGTTCAATAAACCACTCCACAGGCAACTGAAGTCAATGGGATCAAGCTTGAAGAAGTCAATAACTACGTATACTTAGGACAGTTAGTTTCGGCAACAGCGAACCAAATGTGTGAAATCAACAGAAGATTGTTTGGAAGATTAAGCATGGTTCTTATGCCTCAAGAGGAAAGTCTTCGACCTATGCATGCTGCCAGTGCTAACTTACGGATGTGAAATCTGGACCCTCAATGCAAAAATGACTCAACAGAATATGGAAAGATTCATGCTGGGAATAACAAGAAGAGACAGGAACAGGAAAGAATGGATAAAAACGCAAACAAAAGTATGCAATGTTATCATAAGAGCGAAAAAACTGAAATGGCAGTGGACATGTAGCAAGAACAACAGACCATCATTGGACCAATGAGATAATAGACTGGATCCCAAGAGATATAAAGCGACCAAGAAGAAGACCTCCAGGAAGATGGCAAGATGAAATTAGGAAACACGCCGGAGCAACATGAATGAGAGACGCAGCAGACAGGCTTTTGTGGAAGAATCTTGGGGAGGCCTTCATCCAGCAGTGGATTGAAAAAGGCTGGAAATGCACCCATAAGATAACGTGTCCATTAAGCATTCTAATCAGATGACTTCTTTCGCAGTGAAGCTTAGGGATGACAAGTTCTCTGCACTGAAATTCATGTTGCTCAATTCCAGTCAATATCTCTGGAATTGTTTTGTAGTCCTTTGGAATAGCAGGTTTATCCCATTCCTTAACTGAATGCACATCCCAGCATGTTTGCTCACGTCAGGATATATAACTTTATCTGCTTCTACTGGAATGCCTGCCAGGTGTTGATATGTCTGGGGTTGTCAAGGCTGACTGGTGCTGATGAAATGGGAAAATGTGGGGTGTGTGATCAAGAAGGTAAATACAAATTCCAGAGCAGGAGTTTTAAATAGAAGCACACCAGACACCTACAAATACAATAATTCACTTAAAAAACAAAGCTAATTTTCCACTATTTTGTAAGACCGTATATTGTTTTTAAAGCATTGACACTATCATTTAAAGACTGTTCATTTCCTAGACTTCCTTTAAATCCATATTAAAATCACAAATAATCATGCAATCATTTATCATGCTTTTTTAATTACATTACCTCCAATGATTTATTTGATTTGTTTCATTATTTGATGCATTCTTTTCATTATAGAATTTTAACTGGATGGCTGCTCCCTCTGTCCCGGTTTTAATTTGTTCTTGTGTCATAACACATGCCTCTTTGATGTACAATATCTTTTGATTGTGTGCCCTTGGCCACCACAACATATTCAAATCCAGGCGCTACTCACTCCCATATTTACTTTAATTAAAAAAACTGCGTAGTAGAGCTGCACAAACCGATTATCCGATTGTTTGGGACAAACTTGCCACAGGTGAGGGTCATTGGTGCTGTTCAGGCACATTTACCATTCCAAGTGAAACAACTGAAGAAACAGCTACATGGGTTTACGTGGATTGCTGTTCTCCACAGCGTTGAAGAAAAGCAGCAATCCACACAAATCCAAGCAGCTGTTTGTGTAGTTGTTGAGAACAGTAATGCTTGATCGTCCAGGAGTGGATTGTATGATGAGTTATGGGAATGAAGGGGGAGTCCGAGTTCAACAAGGAACAATTTTTACCTGGGTTCCCAATGAGAGTTTGAACCACAGTTGTTCCGAGTGAAAGCAGGTTACATGCCAAGGCAATTCTGCAGGGAGATTCCCCCAGTGGTTTAAACTGCACTGACATGTTCAGACCCTGAATAGCATCAATATTGGATTGCAGTCAGCGCTCGGATATCCGTTACCCAGATACGTGTCAGTTGCATTTTACCACCCTTGTATTAAGAATAAAATCAAACCCCATTATATATATGTAACAAATAAATGCATTTACCCGTCACACGCAATTTCCGACTCTGTCACCAGTTTTCTGATACAAAGCCCATCTCTTCAATGTTACAATGTATCTGAATATCCGTCACAGCCCGCGTTTATTTATTTATTTTTTTAATTCTCTCTAATGCCAAATTAGTCTGTCTTGTATTGTACAGTTACACAGCGCTTCCTCAAATTTCCCCCGATGAAAATGCAGCCAAAACAAAGCGAGCGAGACAAGCTAGCGTAATTAAACAGTTTTAGATACTGTGATGTTTTTGTGTTGCTTTTGTGCATTTTCATTTGCAAGTGAACTGTGACATTAGGGCCTTACCGAGCACTATATTCTGCAATTTTGAATACTGACTTTGGATACTGTTTTAATTCTGGAAACTTTTTTTTTTTATCTTTTGATTTTGCTAAATTGCATTGCCCTTTACGTTTTACGCAGTTCTGTGCATGGATAACATTTACATTTAATTTTGCTGTTGGGTCGTTAATGGGAAATTTTACATACCGCTACAATACGTACCGGATTTAAAAGTATGTACTGTAGTGGTGAGGGCTCTGGACTCTTGACCGGAGGGTTGTGGGTTCAATCCCAGGTGGGGGGCACTGCTGCTGTACCCTTGAGCAAGGTACTTTACCTAGATTGTTCCAGTAAACTGTATAAATGGTTAATTGTATGTAAAAATAATGTGATATCTTGTAACAATTGTAAGTCGCCCTGGATAAGGGTGTCTGCTAAGAAATAAATAATAATAATAATAATAATAATACAGGTAACGTGTTGTCTCTTTAGTTTTGGCAAGTGATATTTTCAGAATCATATCGTTTTGAATTAAAATACTACTTCTGTTAAAAATATAGTATTGTACCAACAAAACCAATACAGTACATCTAAATGGCAGCCTACTTATTTTAAAACACAGTCCATTCAGATATGTATTTTTGATATTGTTCGTTTTTCAGAGAACACAAAGATACAAGGGTTGGAACGGGCCAAAATGAAATAATCAGATATGCATCACACGTGTTTAACCGTCACTGAAATCAACATTTTATAGGGTTGGATATGCAAGTGCTGACTGTACTTTACATAAATTAACATTAGGGAGTCCCAGATCGGGGATAATTAAGGTCTGTGAAACCTGCTGTAGAAATCTATTAAGCTGAAGCTTAATTCAGCAGCATATAGGTTGAAAGCAACCCCTGGTTGGGAAACTCATCCAAAATAAAGCAGAAATAAATATATCTTGCCAGGTGGTATGGTCATTATACATATTAAGAACAGATTAAATCACCAATTTCACTCTGCAATGCCCAAAGCAGCCTTTCTTTATTTATGAACATCTATAAAAACCTGCATTATATTATATGAATATAAATAAACTATAACTAGATACAGTTCCATAATGCTGTTTCTGCACCCCTGGAAGTCCAGCATTCCTAAGCTGCCTGCACTACACAAAACCCTGAAGCACGGGAAATTAACTGTAACATTTGTGTTCCATACACACTGAGGGATGCAGAGTATTCTGCCTGCCTTCCGAAGGGTTAAGTGACGTGAGCAGAATACCCCTGGGTAAGCAAGCAGGTTTCTCTCTCCTCTTTTTAATGAGCACAGAACTTTGAGGGGTGATTGATGGGTCAAAACTGTTATCCCTATTTCTTTTGTGTTTTCTGCATTTTGATTTGCATATATATGCAGCAGCGTATTAAAACAGAGGGATGCAAGATGTGCAGGAGCATGCCTGAATATGAATATTCATGCCCATCCTCAAAACATGCATACTGTACTTCTCACAGAGTGCTGACTCTGCATAGGCTGTAAAATATGTTTACCAGCTAAATGCTTCTGTGTGGCTTAACGAGTAGATATCACATATCCGACCGACCCCAACCCTTTGCATTTCAAACCTGAATTAAGAATTATCATTAGTCAATACTTGTTTTTCATGGAAAGGATTGATCACATTTCTCCCCCAAAGACAATACTATTGGTCTTTTTAGTGTTTCAAAATGTATTTATAGTTTTGTAATGGTACTGTGTGACCTTTACAAACATTTACCACGTTAATGGGAACTGTGCAGTTTTCACATGCTTTTCCTGTGGTAATAACAAGGGTTTACCAGTGTTTACCGTGTGCTGCAATTTGCTTTACCGTACCTGTGCTTTACAATGCTTACCTATGCTTTATAATACTTTGCTTTATTAGCCTTTGCTATGCTCTTACTATGGTAAACGTTTAGGACACTCTGTGTAGTTAAGAATCTAATTGGTTTGAAAAGTGGCATATCAAAAGATATGAGGTTTGTCATGCATATTCCTAAACCTGTTCATGTCCTGTGAACCGACTACATGAGAGGAAGGCAATGGCATATTTTGAATATTATAAAATTAGCTGTTAATTAGGAGCTCCAAATGCTGCACTTCTGTCTTGCCTCCCACAAAGATGACACATTCATGCATCAGTGAATAGCACCACACCAAGGTGGTTCTTCAATCTGTGCAACCCACTGACGCAAATTGCAAAAACATATTTATGCATGGTAATAATGTAAAAACCCTACAACACCCAAAATACTATATTCAATGATATATCAAACTCCTTACATAGAGAAAAATGCATATTTCCTTGTTACCACTTTGTAAGTCTCACATGTTCCTATAATTAATTTTCTTTAGTAGTATTATACCAATCAGCCCTTGCATCAGAGACCTTTCACACATTTTCCGATTTCACAGCTGAAAGTACAAAGTCTGCAAAATAGGAGCTTTTGCAAGCATCCGGTACAGCCAGCTTGGGGTACCTCCAGTGCCAGCATAGATTTATTACTGTGTTGCCTAGATCAGCACACCTTCTCCTACCTGACAAGAAAAGAATGATGATTCTGTTATAGACTGGAATTCTGTGTTATCATAAACCTTTCCTTCTTTTCGATGAAAAAGACAATGGAGCCTGATTTTTGAAACTTATATATTAATAATAAAGCAGTAAATAACATATAGGATTGTGAGCGTCTGTGTATGAGTTACATCTGCATTCACTAGTCACCATCATGCCATTATTCCCCTAATACACAAATGCTTGCTGTCCTACAACTCTATATGATCTCTTCAAATGGTGGAACACATTTATCAAAACACTAAATTACATACCGGTACTACATGTTGCATATGTTCCACCAATATTTCTATTTAGAAAAAAATCTGATACAAATCAAAGGGAAATGGCAAGCTGTTTGCTCCACGGGATCCATTGTGTTGTTTTTAGGTCTCGGCCACATCTGGATAATAATCCCACTCCCAATACAAGCAGAAATGCACAAAACAGGTGATCATGTGACTGGGTCATTTGTGACACTTGTTATGTCACCCCACCTTCCCCCAAGTCAAGGTCACCATGTGGCGCATTTAGATCATGCAGTTTGGGTGTTTGTCACCATAAATAACTGAAAAATACTTTTAAGTTTAGTGTTGTTTAATATTTCTTAATTCACCATCAATAGAAATATCGATAATGACACAACCTTTTGAAAAAAACCCTTTGAAAAAGACATTAAATTATTACTATAATTGTTAAATGAAAACAAGTGTACATCCAATCTGAAAGTCATTTTTAACAGTTGAAAGTACTGACATTAACAGCAATACACATGAACTTTATTATTTTCCACTTTGTAATGCAGTAGGTTATAAACAAAGATACATAACTGATGTAGGCTAAATTAGAGGTGACAGTAACTTGCAGTTATCTGTCATTTGGCAGACACTGTATACTTATAGCAGGCTTAACGACGCATTTTTCACAGAATTTTGATTTGCTGAATATTTTCTTGTAATGACAGATGGCCAACGGCGAGATAACTGACTGAAGAAAGCATAAAGAACAATGGGAGTTCCTGTCTTAGAAATCACATTAGAACAGGCGTGCAATTACAGGCCGGACACTATTTATGCAATTCCAGGTCTATTACGATGACTAATGAACTTTAACTTGTTTGCTGTATTTGATCAATGGGGTTTAAAATGGTCGTAATGTTTAATTTATTTTGGCATTAAAGCCCTATACAGCGGTCATTACCTGATAGATATGTCCTTGTCACTGCAGTGGAGTGTTGTGAGCCTGTGGGAACAAGGGCACTGAGCTAAAGACAAGGTCGCTTTTAAACAGGCAGTGACCCAACTACTACTTTTAAATTATTTACTTGTTTTTAAAGACATATTTAAAAAGTGTTTTAGGTTATAAACTAAATTTATTTTGTCTGCATAAAATCTAAGTCCCCAACCTTAAGACAATTATCGACCAGAGGGAATATGACTGTCGGATCCTTCAATGAACGATACTGTATAACCCTCTCTGTGACCACAATAAGACCTTTAGCTATCCGACTGGAGGAAGGGCAGCCCATCTAGCTACGGATTCCCAGAGGTTTCATTTGCCCTACTAACCTGTTTAAGGGGGTTTGTTTTTGCTCTCCTAAGTGCTAACGGATCATGGCACCAAAGCGAGCGAGCATAAGTGGGCCAAATGGCCTTTCCTCGTTCTTGAATTTCTTACGTTGTAAGTAGCAATGGTTTCACTTAGATGATCCATGGTGTTTATAAACAACTGGACATACTATGAATGTACAATAGTTTTTTTTTCATACCTCTCTGGGCTTTACGATGCTTACATATAGCAGGCTTTTGCTATGCTTTTACAATGGGAAACATTGGGATCATGACAAAAAAAAGGGTTGAAGTAGACACTCAATGATTTAAATAGCCTTTCAGGTTTAAATGGTTACCATATACTGTAGAAACATCAAAAAGTAGAAGGTGTGGGGAGGGTTCCTTTTTTTTTTTTTTTTTTTTTTTTTTTTTTTTACATTAAAGGCTAAAAAGACGTACTTCCTAAACTCGAGGAAATTAATTTAGCTGAAAAACGGAGTCTCTAGCCAACGGAAAGGAAACTGACAGGAAGCTATCTTCTCAATGCACACTTCCTACTGTACAAATACTTCAAAATACCCTTATCTCAATCAAAGAACAGCAACACATGGCTTGGCCTAATGAACATCCCTCAGTTGGTGACGCTGTCAGAAATGTAAAGAATATTTCTAAACAAGGCACAACCTGTCTTGCTTATCACATTTGCTGTGTCATTTGTGAATTTGTGAAGTCTAATGGTAGCAGAGAGTGAAGCCCCAAATAATGACTTTTGTTATGAACCTGTTTGTCTTCACTGCTTTAGAACTTTTTTATTACAGAAATAAACTCCCCTGGACAAAATGGTCAATAATTCACACTGTACTGTACTCTTCAGTTATTAGGGCTTTTAAGATTAATAATAAAATATACAACATATAAAATACCAGGAATGCTTGCGTTTACTTGTTATCTGCATGTTCTCACTGCTGTGCTACAGGTACCTGGCAGCAGTGTGGAGTAGTGGTTAGGGCTCTGGACTCTTGACTGGAGGGTCGTGGGTTCAATCCCTAGTAGGGGACACTGCTGCTGTACCCTTGAGCAAGGTACTTTACCCAGATTGCTCCAGTAAAAACCCAACTGTATAAATGGGTAATTGTATGTAAAAATAATGTGATATCTTGTAACAATTGTAAGTCGCCCTGGATAAGGGCGTCTGCTAATAAATAAATAAATAATAATAATTTAAAAAATGTGTGCCGTCGAGCTCTCATACAGCATGCAAAAATGATGTAGCAGAGTGTTTGTTAGATCCCTGGAAAGCTCCATAAAAAGCAGTAATATTTTTATTTTGTTCCTAAAATCTGTGTGGATGCCTGAACCAACTCGTTTAATTTAATGTAGCTCTTGCCTCATGAATTCAGACCTGAATCAAAGAAGTTCAGCTTCCCGCTCTGGAATTTGGCTGGTGGTCAGGCCCAATTTGAGATACAGAGATTGCATTATACATATTTACAGGTGAACTCTTTACAACGTAATTTTCCAGAGGAGCAGAATTCAAGCAAGATAAAAACGACCGACAAGAAATTAACAGATTTAGTACACTACTGTAAGAGTATGATGCCAAAGAAAACCAAACTAAATTATCTAAATAAAAACCTCAACATGCAACACAGACCTAAACTTTTAATTCAAATTGTAAAATGAAATCAAAAACATTGCTGAAATAAATAATTGTAGACATCTATTTATTGTAACTTTTTTTCCCTCCTATAATTATTTGTTTGAGAATTTTCTGGAATATACAAATTTCCATTGGGGTATGTGAACTTTTGACTACAACTGTATAATTCCCTTCTCAAGCCACATAAACCGTAATTTCCACTGCGTAAGATGGAATGCTCATTGGATAATGAATAATATCCTTGGAGTTCCTGAATACTTGGAGCTGTGAACAAGACTAGGCACCCTGGAGCAATGATGGATATTAATGAAGACACTTTTTTAATTTTTTAATTGTTCCTAAAATAGAAGCAGTTATTCCCTGGTGAACAGGAACAAGAAGGAAGCTCCATCTGTCACTATGTTTCCATGTAGCTGTGCTCTTTGAAACTTTGCTGAAATTAAGGACATTTTTTTGTTTTTTATGGTCAGTTATACCTAACCTTCAAAACAGGAGACACTTTTCGTTCTAACAATCCTTCACTGCAAATTAATGTCAGTTAGCAGTAACATGAAAGTTATTTGTCACCCTTGTCTGAACTGGAAAGCATTTACTGAGGAATACATTTTACTGTTGCCTTTGTTTTAAGATTGCAGGTAATTACCCCAAATGACACAGAAATGACTATATAAAGTGTAATGTGTCCAGGCATTACTATTCATGGACAGTGCAGCTTAATAAAATGGCCCATAATTTCCACAACTGACACTGACTGGAGAGTTAAGCATTAGGCTATTACTCAAACCCCCCCACTCCCCCCCCCCCCCCCCCCCACACGATTCGCATGACAGAGCAGCAATAGGTGCCTGGTAGACTGGGGGAAAACCCCAGCAACATACAGAACGACAGAACTACAAGCGTTTTCATATATAGCACAGTACATACACATCCTTATTTAATATCAGCCTGATTTTGAGCATTTTGCATTGAAAAGACAGGAGAGTGTTGATATTTTTTCATGTGAAATCTCTTCTAATGCAGCCTTTGTTTTTCAGAACACCACTGATGAGGCTCACATGGTAATCAGCATGTCACCTACTGCACAGCTGTCAATCAGGCCGTGTGCTTGTGGTGACCAGCATGTTTGTTCTTTTTGCGTCATTTATATTTTCACCCAGTATGCGTTAATCAACTTGTTATTAAATGGGGGGTATATTAGCTTGTGAATCCAATATGTGAGGATCAGCATGATGTCACAGCTACAGCAAGCATCAATCTGCACGTTATTAACTTTAGATCCATCAGCATGCTGATAATTATTGTGCATGGTGATGAAACTTCAGGCAGATGGATAAACTGGATAAATTATTCAGATGAGGATCAACTCCTATCACTCAACAGGACATTAAGCTTGCAGAGGTGTGAGTGGCTACAGTAGTCACATAGGCAAGCAGATAAGTAAAAACAAATCCCATATAATAAAGACATGAGAATTAAAAGGTTGATAGAAGAGGGAAATAAAATAAAAAGATGAGACGGTGGAGAGGAGAAGAAAGGATCGCAGGTAGTCTTAAGTGGGAAACATGTTCTGGTACAGTGGTGTTATTTTGTTAATTCTGAATGGGCTATCGGTTAAATAGTTATGCTATTGCTTGTTTCTCTTTCTTTCATTGAGCGCCATGGTTGCATATAAAATTGACATGCTGGCATGCAGTTCCAAATCGTGAGTCAAGTGTCTGCTGGCTACTGATTTGCTAGTAAATCACCAATATACTGAGCTGAACTAGTTGAAAAGTTTGTCATTTAATGTATTTATTTTAGTATTTCTAAATTACTGAGTGATTAATAGTTATGGGCGATGTATGTATTAGTTAATTATATTACTTGCATTTCTGTTTAGTAAACAATTGTTAACACAGGACACAAGCTTGTTCTTTGAAATCAGCTTCACGTACCGAATTTCACTTTCCAACTGAACCTGTCTCTTCTGTCTGCAACTGGAATCATACCAAAACAGCGTTAATCAAAGTTGCAATTAGCAGTATTCTGTTAAAATGAGCTTCTCACAGTGGCAGCAAATTACTTACTTCAAAGTCACTGTTAGTCAATTAAATTGGCTTAAAAAAGAAATCAGTTGAACAATTGCACCAATTACTGTGTCTCAATTATAAATTCTAATTCCAATGTCCTTCAGAAGGAACTGGAATTAAAAAACAGGATTCAACCCCAACCCTGCTTCTATTGATTTTGACGTTAGGGTCTGCACACTTCAAAGAAAGCCTGCCAGTCGAATACATGAAAGCCTGGATCCCTGTGGCTGTTAGGCAGGCAGGGTCCAGAGCTCTGCAAGAAAGCTTGCAGTTTGCCAAGAAATGCAAGCATTGATATATCACCATTCTTTTGTTCCTTGCACACACAATTTTTCAATATATTTGTAAACTACATTGTGGTCTGTGATTGTATGCAGCCAACACCTTTAGCCTATTTCTTCATGTGGTTTATTGTGTGAAGATTTAAAAAAAATATATATATATATTATTTGCAGTTTACAAAATCATATGCACACAAATCTTAAGACTATATAGGACGGAGTAATCATGTGCTATAGTTTAAGACGTTTTGCATTGTTTTAGCTTTGTTTTGGTCCAGCTTTCGCACTCTCCCTCCTGTATAACATGTCCAGCTTCTGTCCTCACTGAATAAAGTTACTTACTTGTAACCGGTGGGTCCTCAATCACAAAAGCAAGAAAGTGAAAAAATATTTGTCAGTAATATTGTATATTGACAAATTACTGACAAAGCATATTTAAAACAGTAAACCTTTTTTTTTTATATACCAGTATTTCCTCCCAGGGCCATGCATCTGAAAAAGCTTTATGAAAATGTTTATAATTCTGTACACAGTAATTGCTGTCCTGTCTTTCAACTCCAAAATTGGTATTACTTTTAAACATGCCATTAAATTAAAACGTTTTTTTTTATTTTTTCAAATCACAGGATTGAACAAGAATAAAATCCATGCTTCTTTTTTCTGTGCTGATTTCTGGTTGTTTGAATCCCTTAGCAACGATTATAAGAGGTAATGCTGAAATTACCTTACAGCTAGGTTTTTTGGGGTATTATGTCAGGGGTAATTTGCCTCGCCCAGTCCTCCAAGGTTCTGGGGCTGAATGTGTTTACTTTGCAAGAGCAGGGTGAAGTATTGACTTTTTTGTTAAAATTATGAGACCTAGAAATATTCCCTTCAAGACACTTGTTTGAGGTGTGCATTGCTACGCCTCTGCCCTGTTCCACACAGCCAATAATTATTGTGCATGTCACAGTTAACTCATCATAACCCTTTACTGGGTTACAATTTAAGAGAAATGTACCTGTATATATCTACTATACATGTCAGGCATTATGCTCAACAGTTGTGCCCTTAAGTAGATCTCCACTGTATTTCTGATACAGGAAAATAATTTTAAAACACAACTGCGCAGGACCTTCAAATCTGTAGAAACACCGCATCGACAACCTCTTCAAAAACTTTCCAAGCTGAAGGCCAAGTACGTGGTCAGCTGACAAATTACATCATCAGACAGGTCATTTTTATAATTCGCGCCACATGCCCAATCATTTTAATGGTCGCCTTTCACTTCAAATTGCTTCCTAACAACTTTTTCCAGACATGCCCTCAATTTCAACTTAACCTTAACGCAGAAGCTGGAGGCTCGAAGCAGCTGGGCTTTAAACTGATCACAGCAAGAACTGAATTGGCAATGCAAATGCATTCAGATTCATTACTGCACAATGCTTTTGCCCTGCAGAAAACAAATCAGAGATGCACAAACAATAGAACACAATTATTACATTGACAACATAAAAAAACATGCAACTAGTTACAGTTCCAGATAGTAACAATAGTAACAGCACATTTTATATTGACTTTTTTTTTTCCGGTTTGGTCAGGCTGCAGCTCCAAATATTTTTTAAAGATCCAGCTATCAAACCCACTTGTTCCCTCCTCTGACGCCAAATTCCCTAGCAAGATGATGTAAAAAGTGTGTTCATGTGACAGGCAAGATTTGACTTTCACTGTTGAAGCGCTTTTTGATTTCCATTACAGTCACTGAAAAATGTAATCAGATTACAGTACCGTAATGTTTTATTCCCTAACACTGGAAACATGTTACACAAACACATTAATAAGTATCCCACTACAACATTTTGAATAAGCACAAGGTAACATTATTTTAACTGAAAAATCACTGACAAACTGTCATTTTGAAATGTATATTTAATTTGTAACTTAAACAGCCATTCTTTGCAACTGTTGCAATCATTATTAGGCTTCCAAGCTGCCTTGGGAAGCCTATTGTTATTGTAAAGATATATATATATATTTTTTTTTTTATTGTCGTTTTCCTCCCAAAACATTAAGCTTGCCCAAATTTCCAACTGGTACTGAGCTTGGAAGCCGTAAAACTGCCTGGCAGTTCTGGTTATTATTATTATTGTAACTGCAAGGCATTCTGAGAATACTGTATGACAAACTAATGTATGTAGATCATTAGAAAGTAAATCGAAAAATCCTTATAGTTCCATATGATTGGTCAGCAGCCAAATATTTCACATCATGTTGTATATACTCCTCACATTCATTTTTTAGTCTTGCACAAAATACAATTAAACCTGTATTAAGAGACCACTCAAGGGACAGTCTAATAGTGGTCTCTTAACACAGGTGGTCTTCTTAAGAGGGCCCATAACTTATGAATTTTCTATTTGTCTCTGACATGCTTTCCTGTAATTATGTATGTCTTACATATACTGTGAAAGCAAGACGTAATATGAACAAAAGGAAGTATGTAATTTAGTAACATTCATTTAGATAATGCATTTACAAAACGAATTATTTTGTGAAAGTAATGAATGTTTGCCTGTCTCAGGTCACGCAAAATGTTTTAAATCCTTTGCAAATGTCAATGCCTGTGTCTGCCTTTCAGGTAAGTGTTGATTCATTGCATCCTGAAACCAACGCCAGCATAAGCATAAGATCTTTTTCGATTAACGCACACATTGCTTTCATACTTATAAGTATGGCTTGAATTTTTCAGTGTTTATTTTCCTTTTAACGGTTTGCCTTTAAGTCTTAAGCCGCTACATTCTAATTATGAGAACATTCTGTTAAATTAGCGGGAAAGAACAACACACAATATGAAACAGACACATTGGAAGCTACCTAGTTCCCAGGCAAGTGCGAAAATGAAATGTAAGTCAAAGCATCTGGGGGACGTGATTAATGTCATTGTTTGCTCTTATGTTCGAATAATGAAGGTGAAACAGAATCTTCAAGTCAATCAGGACATCAAGGTAAAAATAAGCGACTTTGTTTAGTAATTAACAGTTTAATTAAGACATTGAAATCGGCTCAAAACACGGTCACGTGAACAAAAATAAAAACCTAAAACTTCAAGCCCTAGTTCTTTCAGTTTCAAAAGGCTGTATCTGCATCTTTCTAGTGCTGAATTTTTCAGCAGTTTTTCTGGCACTTACTGTCTTTACAAGTTTAATAACTTTCATTCTGTCATCTAGGGGGGACCTTTTGTTTCTCCACGTTTTCTCTCTTCTTACAAGAGAGCACTGTTGTTTTATTGATTACGGATAAAAGACCAAAAGGCTAAAATGGTTACCGTATTCCTTTGAATTTAGGACGTACCATTTAAAACCATACTTTTAACAATAGCCCTGTGTAAGGGTGCTTAATACAGGTTTGAGTCTGTTGCTGGGTAAGAGAATTGTGGTTGCTGGTTGCGTTAGACAGGTGGTCGCTTAATAAAGGTGGTCGCATGAGCAGGTTTGACTGTACTGTACTAAGTCAACAGCAATTGGACACTAGAGCACAAACTGCAAAGTGCTTCCGGGTTTTATCATTTCCAAAATACATTTATAATGCGATACTTTGTACTGTGATAACTTGTAACAATTGTAAGTCGCCCTGGATAAGTGTGTAGGCTAATAAATAAATAAATAACAGTATTGTGTTTTCAATTTAAACGTTTTTGTGTGTGTTCACTCCTGACCTGAAATTCCATAAAGAGCGACTGAATCTCTTACCAGAGTTCCCAGGTTGGGAGGTTATATTTGATTTAACACTATAAACACCTCCATGCAATCTCCTCATTAAACAAATCTCTGAAAATAGTACTGAAGTGTGAAGGAAGGGTTTTTCATTCTTTCTATCTTTGTCTCTAAATTCTGATGAAGCTCACAGCCACAGAAGCAACATTTCTCTTTCCTGGGATAGAGAAATACAAAGCAATTTTTTTTTTGTTTTGTTTTGTTTTATTTGAAGTTTCAAATACATAATCATATTTTTACAAACAAAATATCAGAAGCTTTATATTGTAATACTAAATATATTCATTTTTTAGATTAAGTTAATATGATATCAGATTCTTGGGACACAGGGGGTGTCTGTCTGTACATTTGTCTATCTGCATGTCACACTTGGATTTTTGCATGTACAGTGCTCCCTCGCTAGAAACGCAGGTCTCGGGGGACACACAATATGAGCGTTACAACCGAAGAGCGTTATAAACGGGGGAGGGGGGCGCCGCGGTACACATCACACGCACCTGACTAAAATATAAAGTGAAGCAAAAAATTGAACTTTCCGTAAATTAACCCTGCATCAAGCACCATGTAAAGCAATGCTATATTTTTTACAAAAAAAAAGGTAACATTCCCACTCGTGGATCATTTTAATTAGCAGTTTTTAAACTATAAATAGCCTGGCTAAACAGCGGTCGAGAGTTCAGTTCGAAGCGACAGGCAATCAAACCAAGTGCGAGAAAGAGAGTGGGTCAGGCGAGGGGAAGAGGGAACGGGCTCGCCCCAGGTTCAGCTGCCGGAGAGGGGCTGAAGCGAAGCTGAACCGTCTAGTCTCCCAGAGAAAGCTGCAGCTCCTCTCGCAGCAAAAAAGTAAATACATTAGGAAAGATAACCACATAATAGGCCTAATATTTATTTAGATATAAAACGAATGCTGAATAAGATGTCTGTGTTATAAAGTGCCAGCGCAGCTTTTCTTCAGTTCAGATACTGTATCAAAAGGGAGAGTCAGAAACGGAAGTTGGACTGAGAAGTTGTTTACAGTTTGAACAACACCAGTACTGTATTTACTGTAGAAATATTGCATGAATCACTGGTATAGGGAATTGGGGGACATGCTGTAGGTGGGTTATATCCGAGGCACGTTGTAACCGAGAGCCTTAACGAGGGAGCACTGTATCTGGAGAATCGCTTATCAAATTGAGATAAACATTTCAATGCACATTCTTATTCTATACCAGGAGTTTTCAAATGTTTTAAGCTGCGTACCTCTTTCCAAATAATGTAGTCCACCGCATACCCCCATCTGAGATAGGGTCATATAAATTGTAACGTGCATGGGGTTTTATAGAAAGGAGATTAAACGTTGATTAGATTGCCAAGTCATACTAAATAAAATGCGTTATCCGCCATTACAGAATGTTTCTCGCGTACCCCAGTTTGAAAACCGCTGTTCTATACTATACTGTTGATATATGTTATGGTCATCAACTTCATCACACTGATGGCTCTAATATTGAATGCACTGTCATTGTTAAATCTTGATCAAGGATCTTGATTTCAGTGTAAGAGGTTAATCTTGATTTATTTCCCTAAAATGCCGCAAACCCAGTGGCAATACTGAAGTTTATTACAAATAAAGTATCAACAAAAGGCTGGAGTGAAAATATATCATTCTAACTAAAAACCTCAGTTGACATTACAAGAAGGATTTGATTATAAAGCATAAACAAACATTGCTTCTAGTATGACCTCAGTGCCTACAGCATTTGTTATACATTCTTGCCTTCTGGGTGGTGATGTCAAAATGGTGGAATTATGTCTTGATAGAGCACAATGATGTAATTTTAAGCACTTATCAACCCATACAGACTGTGGCTAATGTATTCCTGACCTTATAAACAAAAAGGCAACAGTGAAGTCAATCAAAAGGTTTTCCTTTGTTTTTATCTAATAAGAAACAAAAGACCAACAATTGTATTGCCTATCACAAGAGCTTTACATTTAAAAATGTAATCTCTGTAAGCAAATCAGATTAGTTCCCTCACAGTGTGACATGCAAGAAAAAAGTGTTAATTGGTTCATCATTTATTCAATTTGGAAGCAAGACTAAAATGTTGATTTTAAATTTTATTGTCAAAAGTTATTAGTACTATAATAAAATAAAATACAATAAAATTAAATAAGAAAAGTGGTGATTCAGCCCAGCAGTGCTGTGCTGCATTCTGAGTGACTGGGGTTTACTATGAGATATTAAAACACTTCAATTAAGTATCTCAACACTTCTTCAGTTCCCTCAACCTGTCTGTTCCCATCACTACGGCAACCAAGGAAACGCCCACAGAAAACAGCAACGTTTTTGGATAAAAGCGTCTGCTAAATGACTAATTCATAATAATTAATAATTTGTTTTTAGGTGCAGTAAACTTGGAGGTAAAGACTCCAAATTCTAAAATAAATGACTCTGCAGGCCTCATTGTTGATGTAGAAATGTTTCTCTCCTCGTACACTACACTTAAAAACAAATTAGCCCTAACCTAACTTTATCTAAAAACCTACAGCAGTCACAATCACAATTAAAAGGAGGATAGCGGACGTAGCAGAGGAGAGGTTTGGACGAGCCAGAAGTGCAGAAATACTAGAATGTAATCAACGGTGCCTTATTGTGGCAGTAAACTACATTATCTTGAGTTACCACAAAAGGCTGTACAATTTCCTGTTGCTATTCTTAATTGAACGCACTACCTGCCGGCAACAAGCAGGGCTGGTATCTCTTAACAGATATGGAAGCAAGCCTTCTTAAATTACACATTTAAATCAGCCTCTTTTTATCCCAGTGGGCCCTTTATTTAATGATTGAAATAGCTACAATTTTAAATTCAATTGCTTTGAATGCTTCTCAAGGGCAGTATGCAGACTCATTTATTCTACAAACATTTTCACCAGGGTTAGCCCATGAAATTGAAGTTCCTACAGAGTGGGGAAGGTATTGTAATGCTTGGCAGACTCATTTGATGTTAATCCAGGGCAGAATGCAGTATAGAGAATAGAGACATGGACTGCGGGTAAAAGCACACAGCACACTTATTTTAGTAGTCAAATGCTTCAGACCACAGATAGCATTAGTCTCTCAGCTCCATTCTAGAACAAAGGTCACAGAGTCAGTGTATTATTTAGCCTGCTTGTTAACCCACTAGTTAAGGCCAGTCTGCACAGCTCTCCGCCCTCTTCGAGAGCTAACAGAGTACAACCTAGTAGGTGCCTTGAAAGAACTATATACGTTACTAAAAGGTATAGTAACAAATTAGGAAAGGATCATTACAGTATGAACTGGGTTACCTAGCCATGTTTATAATACTGAATCATTGGGATCCATTAAAATACTCCTTGACAAAGTTTTGAGATCAACCAGCTACTTGGAACCGGATGAGCGCTGGTGGGAAGAACACGTTCTCATCTATCTCTTGACTTAAAGAAACATGGATCGCCCCCATGTCTCTATTCTCTATAATGCATTCTGCCCTAGATTAACATCAAATGAGTCTGCCAAGCATTACAATACCTTCCCCACTCTGTACCCCAGCTGCTGTCTCCTCTCTCTACTGTATGTCCTTTCTCACTCTCCCTGCTCCTCAGGACGAGGCAGGGGAACTGGATTCCTACTTTGTCCATCCTGGAACTTTGATGCCCCCTGCTCTCTCCTCCATCTCTGTCAGCCCTTTTGAGTTTCACACTGCATTGCATTCTCCCCATCATCTCCTTTTCACTTCTACCCTCTCCCATCTAGTACCCCTTCTCTCTTTTTGCCCCAATCTCCACTCCCTTTCCCCAAACACGTGACTTCCTCGGATCTCTCCCTTCCCCCTATTGACTCTCCCGGCTTTCAGCAGACTGCCACCACAACTTTCTTCTTCTCTCACCGCAACTCTCGACTCCTTCTGTCCTATCGTCTCCTGCCTGGCTCGCTCCTCCCCTCCCCAACCCTGGCTATCCTCTACACTCTGCTCATCCCATAATGAGCTGCGCAATGCTGAGTGGAGATGGAAGAGATCCAAGCTACCATCTGATTTAGACTACTACCGCTCCCTCCTCTGACAGCCCTCACCTCTGCCAAACACTCCTACTAGCAATCCATCATCCTGCCCTCCACACACAACCCCCGCTGACTTTTCTCCACCTTTTCCTCCCTCCTCAAACCCACACCCCCACTTTTACACCTGATGACTTTGCCTCCTCCTGCTCCAAAGGATATTCAGAAGCTATTCTCCAGACCATCTTCTCCTTCCTGCTCCCAACATTTCGCCTTCCTGCCTCCCCCCCCCCCCCCCCCTTCATTCTCGGCTTTCACACCTCTACCTGACTCAGACTTGCTCAGACAACTACCTGTGCCTCTTTAGTACAGGTTCTATCATATCTGATTTAAGACCGTTGCCCACCCTGCATACCCGAAAAACTACACTATTGTACCAGTTTAGCTCCCCCTCCTGTATTTGCTTTACTAGAACTTACGATTAAAATATTAAAGATATTTCTGTAAAACACAGCCTTAACGTTTCTAAACATTTCTTGTATGTTTTACATAATGTACAATACTACTCTGTCAAATCTCAATCCTCTAATGGAATTTCATTTTTATTCTTCAAGTCACACTGAAATTCAGCCCAACTACTGTTTCAAAAGGACTGGAGGTGTGCCGTCTGAGTGGAGACACTCTCCATATGGCTGAAGCCATCAGCTGGTCATCCATCCATATGACTGGCCAGGAGAAGGACCAAGGGCTCAAAATGAAAGGACTATGAGACAGACTTCGAAAGTTCCGTCAGGAGAACATTCATCACAAATCCAAACGGTAATCAAAAGCAGCTATTAAATTGCATGACAAGTTAAATCTCTCAGCCAATCACTTTTATTGGGATTTCAAATTATGTTAAAAAAGATCTCATAGTCTAGGTGAATGACTAATTCGCTTGAAGTCAAACTAGGAGCAAAGGCATTTCATTTTTTTTTTCTTAATTAAAAACCAAAACCTTATAAATGAGAAAAGACCAAACAACCATTACTAGCAGGGCTTTATAATGCCGCCAATCTGATGCTTTCACAACCTCAAAAACTGATCAGCTGCATATATAAACAGGTTCTGTTTATATAAGGTCTTCTGTATATGTTCTAACTCATGTGAGTGTTTTTCATTGTGTGTTCAGGGTGGAGCGAGCTGTCATTGTCAGACAGGCACCTGATCACAATGCTGCTGAAGTGCTTGGCATCAAACTTTTATTTACAACAACCAAAAATTAAAAAAAAAAAAACATTGAACAAATAAACAAAACTCTATGCTAGGGGTGTGCCAAAATGTGTTACTTGCACTCAGAATTGTCTTTAAGAATTATTACAAAAAGAAAAAAAAAAAAAGAAAAGAACGGCAGGGTTTCAATAAATCCATTCATTAACATGTTCAAAACAAGGAAAGCTGTCGTACCTTACATTTACAGCTATGGTCAAACGTTTTGCATCCCCTAGACTTTTAGGATTGAGACATAATTAAATATATATATATGTATATATGAACATAATTTAGATATTTTATTTAACATTATGTAATCTAAGAAACTAAAATGATATCACAAGAGTCTACTGGAAGCCATATAGCATGCTAGATTTTGAAATGTAAAATTTTTAGATTATTCGTTAAGTGTATGGAAAACTACAAAGCAGTATGTAATTCAATATGTTAACGTAACATTGTTCAGCAAGTTTCACTTAACTTTTTGAAGCAAAATTCTATAGGGTTATGCAAAACCTTTGGCCATGGTTGTACAACTGAGAACCAATCAATTAACTTTGTTTTCAAAGCCTATTGGAAGATTATTTTCCTGTTATCCGAGGCACTGCCATTTGTACTACCATACTGGCATTCAGAAGCTGTAAACTGAGAAGTCAAAGCCTTGGTACTGCCTTGGTACTGCAGTATGGCAGTAAATAAAATATGTGCACGCTGGAACCAGGATGTGGGTGTCATAGTCCAGAGTGGAAAACTGAGATTTTCAGCGTGAATGGCCATTTAAAAAAAAAAAAAGATTTTAATATTTGGATTAGCAAAGTTATTTCCTAGAAAATGTCCTCCATATTATGTATTTATTGTATTATTATTTGTTGAAAGTTTACAGCAAAACCCCCATCCATCTTCCTACTGCAGTGCTTGAAATATTACCATGACAACATACCCAAAACAAGCTCACCACTGTCATTAATCCAATGCAGGGAACATCAAGAACAAACATATTCTCTCTCTGGTTTCTGTTGCCCAGTGGTAGTTTGATGTAAACACGAATAAAGCACCTTCCTTGACCACTTTCTGTGGTGTTTGTCCAACATGTACAGTATGATTCAACAGGCCAGGTTATTACTTCCATACGAAATGTTGCCACAACAAACAGTAAAGTGAGTTATTCAAGTGCGCCCAATGCTTTGTATCTCAGCAGTTATTTTAATCTTTAGGGAAAAACAAAAGAAGTGACAAATGGTGCTCTCTTTCTCAATGCAAAATATCAAGCTTTACTTTCTGAATGGAAACAACTAAGCCCTCGCTACACTTGAAGTGGTCCTTGTGTATATCATTCATTACACAGCCTCTGTTTAGAGTCTCATGTTCTGAGGTTGTGTTGAGAAGCTTCACAGAAGCTTCAAATCGGAGCAAAACAAATTCAAAGTATATCTGTTGTTGGTGTACAGATATATACTGTATGTTCAGGTGAGTGTTTGTGGGAAAAAACCCCCAGAAAACAAGCAGGTCAGTCAATAATAAAAAAAAATATATAATTCACCAACTTAAAACTTCTAAATGTATTCTAGTTTGTCCTACAAAAGGGCATGAGTCTGTATTTAACGGCTCCAGTCCATAGCTGCGTAATTGATTGTAATTATGTGGATATTGTATTACCTTTTTCTGCTGTAATGGAGCTGAGAGGGGGGAAACAATAAAAAAATCGATTCCTGATTGAGTTTTCCGCTAATGACGGTAACAAGGAGAAGGGCTTCTAAGTTCCATTAGCATGAATCAGTGCACACTTCAGGAACTTACAGTAAATGGCCCTCTACCAAACTGCTTACAATTAACTTGTCTGCTGTATAGAGGCCACTTTTTTTTTTTTTTACTGTCAAACCTGGTTTAAAACACAAGGGCTATTATTTTATCTGCTGGTGTTCTTTTAAGAAATTCTCGTTCCAAAAGCAAACAACCCAATTAATATTAAAATACGGGAGGGTTTGTGTCTGAGTTCCAATTTTTGTGTGACTTACTGATATCGTACTGATATCCACTAGGTTTTTAGCCTGCCTCATTTGGCCACCAAAAAAAAGATACAAATAAAAATAAAAAAATGACCATGCCATAAGAAAGTGCTGTGTACTATCCTTGTATTATTTGCTGTACATTTTTTGACTGCATATATATATTAATTATAAACCTATTATACACGTACATATTACAATATGTACAAGTTTCCCTACAGAACCTTAGCTTCAGCAATTCAAATGGAGCTAAAATACCAGCATTTCGTTTATGGATATAAAAAATATCCAGTCAAAATGTTTTAAAAATATTGGTAGTTTATCTATAATAGGCCACCCTACTTGCCCACATTTCCCACTTATTATATATTATTATTATAATAATTTTATATTATATATATATATATATATATATATATATATATATATATATATATATATATATATATATATATATATATATATTAATACACATTCCACAGGGACAGTGCAAGGCTTTTTGCCATTAGTTGACTTTTTGGACCAAATTCGTAGAACCAACTGTTTTTTTCATATTTTCGTACTTTTAAAGCAAATCTTGCTCAACAAATTAGGCTCAAGCCTGATGTTGTCAGTAGCCCACAGCAATAGCACACTATGCTAACTTAATACATATTTTGATACAAACGTAATTTTCCCCCCTAGATGCTGCTTAAGGCTAGTATTCAAAGGGACAATAAAGTCTAGGCTAAAGCAATCAGCTATCCGATGACCAATCACGAAGATAAAGATAGTAAGTGTAAATCGGCTTTGTTATTTATTTATGTATTTATTGCAAAGGGTATTTTTTATAACCTCGTACTGTTCGCTTATTTTTTTCCTATTTGGTCAAAGAAGCTTTGCAAAAGGATTGCTTGGTACGGCCGTCAGTTTTAGTAGAAAGTTGCCCGAGGTTACATCACAAGCAGGTTGTTCACTGCTGAAGTCTCGTAAGCATAATGTATGACTTTCAGGCGTGTTTCAATTCAGAAGTTTTTGGTCAATTGTACGGCTTTTTAGCCTAAGGCGGTGATTTACCCTCCCTTTGAAGTCGTATAATGTTTGAGACGCGTACTTCCTCTAAGTGTGGAATGTGCGTGGTAGGTGTGTGCTACACAGGGTGACAACCTTTTCAAAATGAAATAACGGGACACCTGCCTTTTTTATGGTGGGGAGCGGGGTGGGGTATTGTGTATTTCCATATTTTATACTGTATATTTATAACAGTATTTCAAAATTAAATATCAACTTTGAATGCTTATTAACAGCGTTTTCACCTCAGTACCCAATTCTAAAATCTTTTCTACATAATGTATAAAAAACGCTTGTTGAATCATTTGCACTTTTCCTAATCTATGTGTATGACTGTTAGAACCCATTCCTCTCTGAATTTGCACAGGTGCTTACTTTTTTCTTTTGTGGAGTAGGCCTTAAGGTACTCCTTCCCTTACCACTTCAACTTTTAGAGTCAGCCATTTCACATAAACAAAAAAACCTGAAATTAAAATATTCTACGAATTGTATTTTGTTTGCTGTCACCAAAGCAGATCAGTGTTAGGCTGTTGGTGAACGTGATGTGAGTGTAAAAAGTCACATGGTAGTGGAAGTCATAGTTCTATGTCTTAGATTGGCAGTCCAATGTGTCAATCATTCTGGGGCTGTGTAAGGCATTGCAAAATGATGCAGCAGGGGAGGGGCTTTGCTCCAAACAGATATGCTATGGTTTGACTGTGGCACTGAACTGTAAGATTGCATTGTCTAGGAATCTGGGACAAATTCCGTCCCGGATGCATTTAGCCCGGGACTTGATCTTTACATTTGGGGACTGTCCTGTCCAATTAGGTACGGGTGGTCACCCTAGTGCTACGTCACATAAATAATGACTGTGAAGAGAGAGTGACGATTTTCTGAGCTGCGTGGAAACTAGGCCATTGTTAACCCTAACCAATACTTTAAGTGCAGCACAGAAATCAGGACCAGAGGACACAGCTAACACTAACCAATCCTTCATCACAGCACAGAAACCAGGACCAGAGGACACAGCTAACACTAACCAATCCTTCATCACAGCACAGAAACCAGGACCAGAGGACACAGCTAACACTAACCAATCCTTCATCACAGCACAGAAACCAGGACCGGAGGACACAGCTAACACTAACCAATCCTTCATCACAGCACAGAAACCAGGACCAGAGGACACAGTTAACTCTAACCTAAACTTCATCACAGCACAGAACCGGAGCACACAGTTGGAAATTCAATGGCGATAAAGTTAAGACAGAGGGAAGGAGACACTTCTTCACACAGAGTGGGGAGGGTATGGAATGGGTTACCCAGTCATGCTGTTGAGCCAGAATCACTTAGATCCTTTAAGACCCAACTTGACAAAGTTTTGAGAAGAATCAGCAACTAGGCACCAGATGAGCTTAGATGGGCCAAATGGCCTGCTCTAGTTTGTACATTTTCTTATGTTCTTATATATCCACACAGACTTCCGAATTACAACCCCTTCTGGTCTTTGCTTTAACAATGAAGTTTTGCAGACTCTTTATTTAAACCTTAATTCAACATAGTCTCATTAAAGATAGATTATATATATATATATTTTTAAAAAGACAGAATACATAGAGGTTATGTGTTGACTCTTCATGTGTACAGAGTATTCTCTCACAGATGGGCCTGATGATTAATCGATGACGTGTAGCATCGAAGGAGTTGTTTAAAGCCAATGGATCATGAGTGGGATCATTCTCCATACACAATGAAGATTCAGTACATAACCGTTCTATACCATGCCCGAGACATTTCCTGCATGTTTAAAAAGTTAACTTTCACTTTATATTTGTTATTTGATAAATTAACTTTCTTTGTGGAAAAGCAGGTAATTCCAAATCAACTACGATTCCTTAGCAACAGTCAGATTGTTGCTATAGGCCAATCTCAACGTGGGAGCTCAAAGCGACGCCATTTTGTAAAAAGCAATATGCTGACCATGGAGAGAAATTGTAGTTTAATGAATGGATCAATACTTACTTGTGGAAATACAGGCACAATATCACTGGAACGACTGCGTGTAACTAAGACCAGGTTTGAATATTTTGACTTCAGTCCTAGTAATGATATCTTAGTGTTTTATACAGTAAGCAGCTAGTCAGTCATTTTTTTCTACAATAACAAAAAATGTTATTTTGTATTTGCAGTGTTCGCGCTAGGCCGCGCCATTGCGCCAATGACCCCCTGAAATAAAAAATGTCCCGCTGAATTTCTCTTAACGCGCCCGTATGTCCCCCTTCCCAGACGAGACGCAATACCAATACACAGTATATGAATGCATTTTTTATTACCATGACATGTCTGGCGAGAGGCTAATCTTTTTTACTTGTTTGTTTACACTTGCGTTTTCATTATTAAACTCCTGTGCTTTTATTCTCCAGTCCAGTAGAATGCGCTCACTCCCTCCCTGGTTACAGTCAGTTTCACAGTAAAGCCTGGACGACAACATCATCAGGCTTGTTAACAACATGGCCCGGCGCAAATATAACCATGTATCCCTGTTACACCCGACCATTACTTCTGGAAGAATAAGTAATCAGCTTCGGCAGTGACTTTTGAAATGCAGGCTATTATATTTGTGCTTAAAAATACTGTGGAATTCATCCGCTGTTAACTTATCTATTTGCTAGACAAAATAACTGTCTGATGTTTGGAGATACGGAGTGATCTAGCAAGTGAATGGGAGAAGTTTGAACAAGTTGTGCGTAGTGCAATACAGTTTATAGACGAAGTGCAGCAGATTTGTGAAACGAAAACCGCATCGATTAAAAAAAAAAGTAGACTACGGTAATGTTATAAAATATGTGAAATGTGTCTTTTCTATGACAAAAAATGCTAAATGTCCCAAAATAATTCCGTATGTGCTATGCACCATAAGCGCCATTTCGCCAGTAGGCCATTTCACCAGTAGGCTTATAACGGAATTTATATATAAAAATTTATATATAGTGAACTTTTCATATATATCAGTGTATGTGATTTTATACAGCACTGTATAGATACATCTTGCATTGAGATAACCCCACTGGAATCGGAATAAAGGAAATTAATGTAATACAATTCACGTGCAGTCACGGTTTTGGTAAGTAGTATTTTCAAAACCATATCATTATGTGCAGTATTAAAATATAGCAAATCCACAAAACCAACGAAATACATATTGTATATTTGACATTTTATTTTTAGTGTTCTGTGTAACACGGGCCATCGTTTAACCTTGAAAGAAATGCAATACAGCAGATACGCGTTTATCATATCAACATCAACGTGTGTTGTAAAAATAAAACAAACATTGCTTTGAAAACTGTTCAAAATATTTACTTGGGGCTAAGAATGAAAAATGTAAAAAAAAAATGCCATTTTTGATATGGCAAGTGTCAAAATAAAGGGGCAGCTGGAAGGTAAGAATTTACCAGTCAGGACAATGGCATTTAAATACGACTATTAAACTTTATCTGTTGGTAATGTGGTTTCTTCTAATGCAGCAGTTTTTAAATTGGGGTACGCGAGAAAAATTTTGAAATGGCAAACAGCGCATTTTACTTAGTACCACTTGCCAATCTACTGCAAACTTTTATCATGTAATCAACGTTTAATCGCTGCTGTGCTGTGACAGAGCGTGAACTTCAGTGCACACATGGCTAATTTACATATTAAATATGTACGTTATAAATAAATCCTGTTGTTTAAATGTCATATAAACAGTTGGGCGGTTACTGCAGTCTGTCTTTGGGATTAAAAAAAAAAAAAAACACATTTAAAAAAACTTAAAAGCCTAGTCTTTAACTCATTTTATTTCCTGTGTGCGTTCATGCCTGCAAGTCGATATATATATATATATATATATATATATATATATATATATATATATATATATATATATATATATATATATATATATATATATTTCAATGACACAATTAAAGTTTATTGTAACTTAAGTACTATTGGTTAATTTCAAAATACATAATGAAACCGAAGTACTACATGCGGTCTAGTTTGACAAGCCGTTATGTCTGGTGTGAGTTTTTAGCTTTCAATGCATTGAACACATTTGGATTGTTGGCTCAATACTAGTACATTACTAGCAAAGGGCGATCAAGACGAAATACCATCAGAGAACACCATCAAGCGTTTTATTATTGTTTTTTAATTAGCATCAGTACTGTACGTTTTAGTCGCCAAGAATTAAAAAATGCCAATGCGTTTTCTTAATGAGGTCAGCTATATAGAGCCGTGGATAGTGAACCTTTATTTGGCGCCTTTTCTGTAATTGTATTATCAATAAAAAATACATGATTGCCATTTGCTATCATGGAATAGTCCTATGTCATTTCTGAGTGACTGAGTTTAGCATGGAGGCTTCGTTGATTTTAATTAATTAGTAATTACAATAAAATGATGTTGATGTTTCCAACAACTAGAAACCTGTTTGATGGACTATTTTTTATCCAAAAGTAAATATATATATACAGTACTGTGCAAAAGTTTTAGGTAGGTGTGAAAAAATGCTGTAAAGTAAGAATGCTTTCAAAAATAGACATGTTAATAGTTTATATTTATCAATTAACAAAATGCAAAGTGAGTGAACAGAAGAAAAATCTACATCAAATCAATATTTGGTGTGACCACCCTTTGCCTTCAAAACAGCATCAATTCTTCTAGGTACACTTGCACACAGTTTTTGAAGGAACTCGGCAGGTAGGTTGGCCCAAACATCTTGGAGAACTAACCACAGTTCTTCTGTGGATTTAGGCAGCCTCAGTTGCTTCTCTCTTCATGTAATCCCAGACAGACTCGATGATGTTGAGATCAGGGCTCTGTGGGGGCCATACCATCACTTCCAGGACTCCTTGTTCTTCTTTACACTGAAGATAGTTCTTAATGACTTTCGCTGTATGTTTGGGGTTGTTGTCATGCTGCAGAATAAATTTGGGGACAATCAGATGCCTCCCTGATGGTATTGCATGATGGATAAGTATCTGCCTGTACTTCTCAGCATTGAGGAGACCATTCATTCTGACCAAATCCCCAACTCCATTTGCAGAAATGCAGCCCCAAACTTGCAAGGAACCTCCACCATGCTATACTGTTGCCTGCAGACACTCATTTGTGTACCGCTCTCCAGCCCTTCGGCGAACAAACTGCCTTCTGCTACAGCCAAATATTTCAAATTTTGACTCATCAGTCCAGAGCACCTGCTGCCATTTTTCTGCACCCCAGTTCCTGTGTTTTCGTGCATAGTTGAGTCGCTTGGCCTTGTTTCCACGTCGGAGGTATGGCTTTTTGGCCGCAAGTCTTCCATGAAGGCCACTTCTGACCAGACTTCTCCGGACAGTAGATGGGTGTACCAGGGTCCCACTGTTTTCTGCCAATTCTGAGCTGATGGCACTGCTGGACATCTTCCGATTGCGAAGGGAAGTAAGCATGATGTGTCTTTCATCTGCTGCAGTAAGTTTCCTTGGCCGACCACTGCGTCTACAGTCCTCAACGTTGCCCGTTTCTTTGTGCTTCTTCAAAAGAGCTTGGACAGCACATCTGGAAACCCCTGTCTGCCTTGAAATTTCTGCCTGGGAGAGACCTTGCTGATGCAGTATAAATACCGTGTGTCTTGTTGCTGTGCTCAGTCTTGCCATGGTGTATGACTTTTGACAGTAAACTGTCTTCAGCAACCTCACCTTGTTAGCTGAGTTTGGCTGTTCCTCACCCAGTTTTATTCCTCCTACACAGCTGTTTCTGTTTCAGTTAATGATTGTGTTTCAACCTACATATTGAATTGATGATCATTAGCACCTGTTTGGTATAATTGTTTAATCATACACCTGACTATATGCCTACAAGATCCCTGACTTTGTGCAAGTGTACCTAGAAGAATTGATGCTGTTTTGAAGGCAAAGGGTGGTCACACCAAATATGGATTGGATTTAGATTTTTCTTCTGTTCACTCGCTTTGCATTTAGTTAATTGATAAATATAATCTATTAACATGTCTATTTTTGAAAGCATTCTTACTTTACAGCATTTTTTCACACCTGCCTAAAACTTTTGCACAGTACTGTATGTATATATATATATATATATATATATATATATATATATATATAATTTCCATTGTAATACTGTAACTTTTATAATTTTATCCATCACACACACCAAGGCTTGTGCGTTTTGTTGTATCATGTTATTGTACAAACCCTTTTTCCTGTTTTAATTTTATTATGACTGTATCTCAGATGGGGGTATGCGGTGGACCCCTGCAATGTGATCTGGTACAATGAATGTCCTCTACTCAGTGATACACCAGGTCACTGTGACACATTTCCCAATATTTTCCCCAAAAATGACAGTGAGTAGTTTAGAGACACCTTGGTTGTATCTACAGCTTTACAGTTTTATTTTTTGTTCTTCAGAAACAAAAGGTCAGTAAACTCTGCTAGCACATTTAAAAACAAACAAAAATAAGAAATGGTGGTTGATTCTGAATTATCAAACATATTGACCCCCTCACCGAAGAAAACGTCCCCCTAAAATTTAGAGTGGGGGCCACATTGACCCTCAGTCTGTAAGTCCTGGAGCAAACACTGTATTTGCTAGTATACAAAAACAGCCTTACAGTTCATTATGAATAGGAATGTTATGAATAAACACATGAAAGTAGTTGTGTTTTTTTGTTATGCCACTTTTTTACATGCAATAGTCACTTAAGCAACATTTATTTATTTATTTATTTATTTATTACAGTGGAATTTCTTAATTGTGTTATAAAAATGACAAGACAAAAACCCAGGTCAAACAAGCCACATCCAAATCTCATCACAGAAATTGTCACTTCTGTCTTGAACAGCAGATTATCAATAGTGTGTTAGATACAGTAGATAAAGTCTATAATAAATAAGCATACCGGTAGCTGGATTTAGGAAATACATGTTCCATTTAGACATCTCTCAGCTTAAAAAGACAAGTTATGAAGAACAGTCATTATTTTAGTGGCAGCAAAGGGAACTGCATCCTGAATAATTAATGCAATGGACTGTCTGTATATTCTGCTGCAATTTATCCTAATGGACCAGAGTCATTCAGCTTAACCTTTGTAGGCAGCTCATGTTGACCTTCAAACACAGAGCATCTCTCTAGGGCTGAACGGGTCAATGGCTTTGGGATCGTGTTTCCCCTCTATATACACTACACACGACTCAGAAACCCTGTCAGTGCTGGGCTCGAAACTGCACACAGGCAGGCAGATGATTCATCTGGACAATACTACTGGCATCAAATCTCTTTGGGGAACAGACAATGCACATGGATGTCACGTAAATTATATGCTCCGATTTACTTTGCCTTTACCATTGGGGCAGGGGACATGAATATTGATATTTTGCACATTGACAGTTTGAGGCCAGGGCTGAACTGGTTTCCAGATTCCCCTACAGCGCCGGGCGGAATGAAATGATCTCAACGGTTCTTAATGCGGCACTAATCACATTTCTGGTGTCTCTTAAAAAGAAAAAGATGTCAATTTCAAAAACAAAATACAGTAGAAATTTGCAAGAACATATGGCATTAATAGTGATGAGCAAATTTCAGCTGTGAATGGGTAGACAAAACAGGACTAATTTCTCCAACACATTATTGTCCCCACACTGGTAGAACCCCACAATGTCTAATCTGGAAATTATTATTATTATTATTATTATTATTATTATTATTAATTTTTTTTTTAGCAGACGTCCTTATCCAGGGTGACTTACAATTGTTACAAGTTATCACAGTAAAACATTTAAAACACTGTACTTCAGAATATCACGTTTGCCGTGCTTGAGTGATGGTATCAATTGGTATAAAGTATTATTTGTGAAAGAAGTTCTCATGGTAATTTCAATTTAAGTTACTTCCTCCATTGTGAATAGAATAGCACACAACTTGTCTCGTTAGTTATAGTTTTTCCATATCAAGCTTTGGTGTGCTATCCTCTATGAAACAACGTGTAGGGGCCTATACAGCAGCCACCTAAACAAGAATAGGCCTTTAAACTCAAAAAACCTTAGACTGATCTAAACTGTCTTCTACGGCATGGCTCTTTATCAGCAATCAAAGTGCAGACAACACGCTGTTGTATCAGTTACAGTAAAACACAATCTGATAGGCATCTTAGGCCTCTGTTATCAACCCGCTATTCCAGACACAGAGAACATGAGACCCAGCTGTTATCTCTTGTGTTTGCAGTGATGAAATGTCCTTGCCACTGAGCAGATCCCACAGCAAGCACAGTGTTCACCACACACATGAAACTGATAGCACTAATTCAGAATGGGCAGGGAATTCAAACTGACCTTTCCTGCCATGCGCAATTCATTTTACTTTTCTTATTTTCAGTCTTTATCAAGGACTGTACTTGTCTTCGGACAAGTACAGTGCAAATAAATGGTTCTGGAACGAACTCAGACACCCTTTGGTATGATGATGTCTATACCTTAACTGTACAGCAACATCTTCTAGAAATCCTACAAGAAAACTGCCCTTCTGAGGTTACAAACCAATACCGTAAAGTGTTTATAAAACAGTTTGGTTCCAAATAGGGATAAATACCTCACTTTAAATCCTTAAAAGTTGGGCCACAATTGATCAAATTAATAATTAAAACACAATTTACACAGGGCTGAGAGAAACAGGTGACCAAAAATACATGGTCGCAGCCCTTCAATTATGCCCCTGTCATCTTAAATTAACCTAAGCAGCTACTGCACTGCAGTATATCTTTAAATGCATGTAACACCAGAAGTTGTCAAAAGTAACTAAGATGGGGATATGTACTCATTGTTAGCTTTGTGGAAAACATACAGGTGTACATATTAGAACCTGTTCTTAGGTAACACAAGTGAGCAAAAAAGAAAGAGCGCTGACTGGTTACCAGAATGGAAATAGGAATAGAACTAAAGCATTAACATGACATTGCAGGTTTGAGAGGGAGTCTGGTCTGGTGGTTAGAATTGAGCTACATTACGCCCTGGGAAATTGTGTCTGAAACACGACTCAGCCACTGACATACCGCACGGCACGGTCAAGCGACCTGACCTTTTGAGTTCCACCCAAGCTGTGTCAGTAACAAGATCTCACTGGATAGAAGCAGCAGTGGGGTTAACTCTAAATTAACTCTAAACATTGATTTTTAGCATCCGATTGTCTAAAATGTCACTTGGAGAATTTTATAGGTTTGTCCTGATAAACCAAAATAGGACAGATGTCAAAGAATCAAACAACAGTCAAGTCTTTAAATAACTGAACATGAGACATTTTCTTGCTGTTTTGGTCCCTAACCATGGTATGTTATTTGGAATACATAAAATTTTTCCATTTTTTTTTTTTATCTCTGGAAGGAGAAGTTGTCATTTTCCTTTGTTTTCAAGTTGGACAGTGAAATCTTAGTCGGTGTACAAAAAGTAATAATTCTACTGAGTAGCTTCACAATATCCTGTGGAGTACAGCAACTTCACTCATGAAGTAATGCTCACCGCAAGTATTTTACAACAAAAACCAAATGGAACAAGAAGGATAACGCTTGTGAACAGAAGCAGTCTTAGCTAATATACATTAAAAGTACATATAGTTAACACAATAATTCCAGTGAATCTTCCCATCACTTTGCAGATATTACATTTTCTTATATTAAAGAGGCACACACTATGTTAAAGGTGTATTTGATTTTAACTGACAAACATAGCTTACACTCTTTTCCATGCTGCACTTTCTGCTGAAGGAATGCGTTCAACACATATTCCTTTAATTGCTTCTGGGACTTAAGTAACAATTATTCCATTTCTTGAAAAAATTTTATTTTCTGTATACGTACATTCGTCGTCTTAAGCAGATTTTTTTAATATAAATATTTCTTCAGAAAAAAAATAAAATAAAAAAAAAACTAAACTAATCATTCTAAATGTTTGCCATGTATTTTCGATAAAAGAACTCAAACTACCAGAAGCTAGATAAATTGACTCGCATTTGAGTACCAATCGCTTTATCTACGACTGACGTGTTTTCAATGTCAACTTGAAACAACTTTATGAATTTGACCAGATGTGTAGCACTGAAGTATCTGCAAGGAGCATTCGATAAATCTGAAATGCATTATGAAAAGGTAAGATTTACTGGAATTATGTTGCTGACACAATGTATTTTAAGTGGGGCGATCCAACAATTTCACTGAAATATACATAGTGATATTAGACCATGCTAGTGTCATTTACTTCCTGAAATATAATTTGAAAGAGAGAATTGGTGCCTCCGTTATCTTAACTAATGTACAGTATTATTCTCCTAGTTTAGAGTCGGTGTCTAACTTTCCAGCAATGCTCTGTGACCAGTGGGGGCAGAGTGTTGCAGTGAGACAAAGTTAAACTGAACTTGGAAGTTTGGGAGCTCAACAGAAGCACAGCATTAAACTTCTCAGTTTTAAGTCACCAGGATGATGACTGAAACCAATGGCACTGGAGCCTTTCTAAAAGTGGGTGGGCCAAGGTCGGTGGTGGGGGGGTGTGGAAGGGTGGTGGGCAACTCACTGACACAGGAGACAGTATTTTATTTGTAACGCTGCTCAGGCGCACTGATTTATTGCGTCCAGGAGATGGCGTTGTTGTCCGTGGACTGGATACTGGCGACAGTAACCAGCACCACGGCTTGTACCACAACAGGTACACAAGCAAGGGCACAACAAGTGCTCGTAAATAATAATGAAAACCAAAGGCGAAAGAAAAAGGGAAAATAAAACACAGTACTACAACTACAAACAAAAGTTCTGCTTACGCAGTGCCCCCACTGCCGCTAAGCCGGTCAGCACGAGCCTCCGTCCTACGCTAGCTTGCTTTACACTGGGATGGCCGGAGTTCCCCGTATAACTAAACCCGTCCCCTCGGGTGTGTAGCTACGTATTTTATTTTGATTTCTCTTTTAATTATTTTCAGGCCGGCTGTTATCCTCAGCCAGACTTGCCTCGTTTTCCTCCTTTTTAATACCTGACGTCTGCAGTCAGGGTCACGGTGTGTTCCCCAATACGGCCACCTGAGTGCACCTAAAGCACCGTTCTTAAGGGCCGAGCAATCTCCCAAGGCCCCCCTCTCAGACACTCGGAGAGAGGGAAAGCACACACACCCTCTTCCCCACCTCTCCATGTCATCGCCATGACTGACAGGCGGATCATAGGAGACTGCTGCCCTCTACCTGTAGCAATACGCATGTGCCAGATAGTCAGTCCAGGTCTTCCCTGCTACAGTGGGTATGAAGTATTTCTATGGATAAATGAATCCAATTCAACAACTACGTCAAATATTGTTGAAGTAGGTTATATATATTTATAGTCTACTGGTTATTTAAAGTTTGCAACAACAATAACAACACTACTATGACTACAACTACGACTAACAATGAGCTTGTTATCTGGATGTCGGGTAGCGAGTGGTATCCCACAAACATTGTTTAATTTACTTCAAAATAAATTAAATGTTTGTTTTGTAAAACAAACAAAAAAAGGACCATGTACATTGATAAAGAATATATTGATAAAGAATATTAAACAGCTGTCTACAAAGTATTTGTTTAGCTTTATAGCCTATTGAGCTATTTTTTTGTGTTACCACACTTAGACGGCTTCTCTGTGCTCATTCTTTCCCATATGATTTGTTAAAAGCTTCAATATACCTCTGTAGAAGCTGGCGGCACAGATAGCGAAACATTAGGATTATTGTCTATAAACCCAATTTAGGATATCCAATTATTATTTCTCGGCTCGGCTCACCGCTACCACCCCTACGCTGACACGGGAGCGGCGAAGACGAACACATGCTGTCCTCTGAAGCAATGTGCCGTCTGCTGACCGCTTCTTTTCACACTGCAGACTCGCCATGTAGCCACCTCGGAGGACAACGCAGCTCTGGGCAGCTTACAGGCAAGCCCGCAGGCGCCCGGCCAGACTCCAGGGGTCGCTGTTGGGCGGTGAGCCGAGGACACCCTGGCCAACCTAAACCCCCCCCCCGAACAGCGCTCGGCCAATTGTGCCCTGCCCCCTGGGAACTCCCGTCCACGGTCGTCAATGGAATAGCCTGGACTCAAACCGGCAACGTCCAGGATATAGGACACATCCTGCACTCCACACGGAGTACCTTTATGGGATGCACCACTTGGGAGCCCCCTGTTCCGGTTGTCTGAATTTGTGGATTTTTTTGTCTTGTCTGTGTCACTGTGTTTTGGAAGAGCAATGTGATTCAAGGTTGGCCCACCCGTCTCTGGCGCCTGTGACTTGAAACAGAACATTACTGTAACGTTCCAGACCAAGGGATGGAATGGGCGGGCTGGTTGTTAGGTTATAGGGGTCCACCCTATGTTGGGAAAGAGGGCGTGGTCTTTCGGTCTGTGGGAGGGGCATTGTTCTGTGGAGTTCAGCAGCTGGCAGCTACCTAGAGAGCCGGCTGTACTTGTAGTAATAGGGAAAGTTGATTCATTAAAACGTAACTTTTGTTGTACCCAGACAAATGGCCCATTAATGTTATTTCACACTACTGGCCAGTCGATTAAAATCCAGCAACTGCAGTTCGCTATTACATGTTCAGTACAATTTTGTACAGAAAGTAGCAGTTTCTACAGATGGGCAATAATTGTTGCATAAATGCTGTCTGTAGGTCGCAGACAATTTATTCATTGTGAAAACTGTATTCATTCGTAGTCTCTTCACTCATCTACATGTAATATCAGCCTACCTGACAACTGAACACAAATCACAATTGACATATCTTTAACAAATTCTGTGTTCATTTTAGCACATGATAGTCCTTCACAGTCTCTCTATGAAAAGTCTTTCAGTTGCTTTTTTGGTAGGATTGTATTGAAAGCGTTCACGGTCGCTTCACCGGGCCTGTGCCTGTTTACATCATGTCACAATGCATGTTCTCCCTTAACTGTAAAACAAGTCAACTTATACAGTTAACATGTACTTAAAATGGCAATATACACTGAACAATAATACACTGAAACAGAGTACATTTTATGATGCAGCACTGGTTATTTTGGATTTTGGAATTGAATGCCCTTAGACAGGATACCTCTGCCATAATATGGAAAAGAAAGTTGAGGATCAATACGGAATACATTGCTTCTTGAGTTTTAGTTAAAGTACTTGCATGCCTAAGCAGGGTCCATCTAGTTCAGGGGTTCTCAAACCTGGTCCTCAGGGGTTCTCAAACCCTGTGTCTTCTGGTTTTCATTCCAACTGAGCTCTCAATTACTTAACTAAAACCTTAACTGAACTAATACTTTGCTTTAATTAGACCTTTTTAAACTGTTTAAGCGCTGAAAACAAGTAAAAAGGTCTAATTAAGTAAATTATTAGTTCAATTGAGGGTTCAGTTAAGTAACTGAGAGCTCAGTTGGAATGAAAACCAGAAGACACAGGGGGTCCCAAGGACTGGGTTTGAAAAGCTCCGGTCTAGTTAAAGTACTCACATAACTTGTGGGAATCTTCAATAGCATAACCAAGACTTCTGTCAGAGCCTGAGGCAGCAAGCAAAGCCAATATTCCCGCTGGTCTTAAACTCTGAGAATACATTGGATCTCCTAACGGTTGAAAGTCCCGATTGTGCTTATTGCTGCACTGCTTTAGAAAGACGCTGCTGTAATTAAGTCTGCATTCTGTTAAGTCACGCAACTTTTGTCAGCTAAAAAACAGACACTATGCACGTAAATATAGTTTGGGACATTTCTAGAATTGATTTTAATGAATCTGGCTAAGGACCTTCTATATCACCAGTTATTGAGTTTACCATCCTCAGTTAGACCTTAATGATTCTCTTTCAACCTAACAAGGCAATGATGACAATACGTTTCACATATAGCAGTGTGGCAGAAAGCATTTTCACTACTTTAGTTATTTAAATTAAAACAAACATGCTAGTCCCCCAGCTTCTTACTACCAGCCTGTGGAAAGAATAAAAAAATAAAATATAAACCTGCAATGGATTAGAGAGGAGTTACAGTTTTAATGTTTAAGACAGGTTTTTTATCCGGATTAGCACACTTCTTTAATGATAAACTGAGCTTCCTTTTACCCTCAGTGTAATACTGGTAAGTCCCTTTACACACGATGGCACCCCTTAATTAGACAACGCAGGTCTTAAGGGGATCAGCTTATCAAGTACATTCATGTTCAAGGGTTCTGCTTAAAGTAACACGCAGAGTGGTAAAAGGCATGGTCAGTGGCTGAAAGGAAAGAATTTTAACAAATGGGCATTCACAGTAATATACAATATAATTTCCGTGGGTCACAAAGGTGAAAAAAAGAAATACATACTTACAAGGGAAAGACTGAAAGTCTGACATACTTAGAGAGCCAGACAATTTTACAGCTTAACTTGTATCGCCAACATTTTAGGAAACCTAATTGTGTACCACTACCGGTCTGGCACATTACATATCTAATGACTTTGTGTTTGGAGGCAGCATTTATAATCACATCAAGACTTGCCATCTTGCACACATTAGTGCGGAGGAACACAAAAGGTGCAGCTTTTTAGTATCTGTTTGGTAAAGTGAAACCCTTGTATTTTGGGGTGCTGATCATCTATGTTTCTTTCATGCATTTACTTATTTTTTAGGCCTTTAAAAATACTTTTTAAACCCCCTTTTTTCTACCTATTTTGAATGTCACCTCACCACTGCAACCGCAACCCACAGGAAGACTGAAGATCAGCAGGTGAGCTGACTGGCTCCTGGCCAGTAGGGGTTGCTGTAGCACGATGAGGCAAAGTATCCAGATGCAATGCAGCGCTCCCTGTGGGCCCCACAGAATCTCCAACTTGCAGTCACACACGCATGACTCACCCTGCACTCCTAGCAGCAATGCTTCCACTAGGTGAGCCCCTAGAGAACACATCCTTGTCTCTTATCTTAGGTTTACAACACAAGTCAAGGGTGTTGTGCGCAGTGTGCCAAGAGCCAGTTTAAGAGGTCACTTGTAATCGCAAAAAAAAACAGATTAAAAAAAAACAGATCCCTGAAATAGAGGCGCCACCTGAATCACGATTACCCAAAATCAACATAATTCTAGGTTACAATCCAGAGCAGATATAACCCTAATTACAACAATCTTGCATTTATGACTTCATATGTCAGCTTCAAAGGTCAACACGCTCAGTGTTGGAGCCTACAAACTAATGGCATGACATGAACAAGTTCAAGCCTTTACCAGAACTCTTTACATTTATTTTCTAGGGCTGTCACATTTTGAAACATGTCACAGGATACGACTGGCTTCCCAGACTCCAATTAGTACTCCTGAAATTTGGGTAGTCAAAATTAATGTCAATCTGGGTCTGTGAAACCTTCCATTGATGACACAATTTGTTAATTTTATTATATTTTAACACCTGGCTATGAGAATCCTGGCGGACAGTGTCATTCAGGGTCAGCTGGATTATTTTTTTTATCATTAATATATTATTTTCTCAGGACGTTTCGGGCAAAAGCCTTTCTTCAGCTGTTTAAAAAGAAAAGTAAACACAGTGCAGTAAACTTGTTGTTATTCAAGAATTGTAATTATGGGGCTCCCGAGTGGCGCATCCAGTAAAGGCGCTCCACGCGGAGTGCAGGATGTGCCCTATAGACTGGAGATCGCAGGTTCGAATCCAGGCTATGTCACAGCCGACAGTGACAGGGAGTTCCTAGGGGGTGGCGCACAATTGGCTGAGTGCTGCCCGGGTAGGGAGGGCTTAGGTCGGCAGGGGAATCCACGGCTCACCGCGCATCAGCGACTCCTGTGGCCGATAGGGCGCCTGTGGTTCTGCAGTGGAGCTGCCAGATCTGTGTTGTCCTCCGGCACTATAGGTCTGGTGGCATTGCTGTGGATCTGCAGTGCGAAAAATGACGGCTTGGCAGGAGCACGTTTCAGAGGATGCGTGTTCCAGCCTCCGTTTCCCGAGTCGGCGGGGGGGTTGCGAGCGGTGAGCCGAAGATACAGATAATAATTGGGCATACTAAATTGGGGAGGAAAACCGGGGTAAAAAATTGGCGACGACTAAATTAAAAAAAAAAAAAAAGAATTGTAATTATACAAAAATTCTGTGGATGGTGTCATGATTATTAGAATAGAATGTTAATTCCCAGAGGTTCCAAAGTTCCCAGTTTGAAGATAAACTCTCGTTCCTTTTGTTTCCGAGCAACATTTGTTCCATAGCACTGATTGATCACACAGACTGTGATGTCTTCAGCAGTGTGATCATCACTGCTGAAGTGATGGGCTACTGGAAATGCAGTGGTGTTAATGCGAGTGTTCTACAAACCGGTCTGCTAAATGCCTTTTAGTTTCCCCAATATACAATTTGTTGCATTTCTTGCAGATAATGCAGTAGACTATTCATTTAGAGGTACATGTAAAACATTCATGAATGTTGAATGAAGATTTAATGCCTCTAATCTCAGAATGAATGTATTTACAGGTATTGCATCGTGGTCTATTACATGGCTACGTGCCTTTCAAAGGTTCCCCAGAAGGACAAATAGCACTGTGTACCACATATTCTCTTATATTCTTGTCTCTTCTATATGACATCAAGGGGGGAGTCTTGAAAATAGGTGCTGTAGATGGGTCTTGTTGTAAAATTGTAAAGTTTCTTACACAATTGTCTGTATCTTTCTGTTGGTGGGGTGGTAAGGGAGGACCAGAGGGATTCTGTCATCTATGTGTTGTATATTGTTATTATATAAAGTATTTTTTCTATTTATTTATATCTGAACCTATTCTAATAATCATGACATCATCCACAGAATTTTTGTATAATTACAATTCTTGAATAATAACAAGTTTACTGCACTGTGTTTACTTTTCTTTTTAAACAGCTGAAGAAGGGCTTTTGCCTGAAACATCCTGAAAATAAAAGATTGTTGAGAGAGAGAGAGAGAAGTCCTGGGGGAAGGAAAATTACTACACTTCCCAGAAGAACACAAGCTGAAAAGCAGCAATTGTTTAATTGTTTTATTTAATTGTTTTATTGTTAATGATCCCCTGCACCTGGTACTGATTGTAAATTAGGACCAGGTGCAGTCAGTCTGCACAGGGCTTCCGAGCAGTCATTAAAAAAGTAAGTCTCAAGAAGAGAGTGTTTTGTTATTGGTCAGGTAAATGGCTTAGCCGTCCTGAGTGTTAGTTTAGGTTGCTGTTTGTGTTTTAGTTTAGTGCTCAAAAAAAGAGCTAGGCGTTTTGTTTGGTTTGGTTTCTATTTATTAAAAAAATAGCGCAAAGTGTTTTAAACCTCAATCTCCTGTGTCCTGGGTCTATTTTTAAAGGGGCAAGAACCCGAGTGGGTGCGGTTCTTTTACACTATATATATATATATATATATATATATATATATATATATATATATATATATATATATGGTGTGGTATCCGAAGCATAATCAACAAGTACAGAGGAACATCATCTGTAATTGACAAACCCAGGACTGGAAGACCCAAAAAGCTGTCTAACAAGGATGAGCAATACTTGAAGATAATATCCTTAAGGAACAGAAAGAAGACAAGCATTGAATTGACAACAGAACTGGCAGAAGGCACAGGTGTCGTTGTCCATCAAAATCAACAATACGAAGGTCACTCTTGAAATCAGGACTTAAAGGATGTGTAGCAGTAAGAATACCTCTGTTAAGAAAGGGGAACAAGACTAAAAGGCTAAAATATGCACAAGAACAAAAATTGGACTATGGAACAATGGTCAGAGGTGCTTTAGACTGTTGATGGATTCCACTCTCACACAGTCAAAATCGGGATAGTTCTGAGGTTTTCAGTAACAGGTTGCATAAAGCCAGCACCGTTTTGGAAAGTACACAGCTAACTGATAGACTTTTAGTAGTTTCCAATATAAAAACCACTTTAAACTTTAATTGATTAAATGTTAATACATTTTGTTTTGACAGAATACTCAATTAGATTCAAGTACTTGGCACAGCACTAATATGTCCACATATTAGAACTGGCCATCATTAATAGGTAAGTTCATCGCTCATAAGCCTTGATATAGTCTTACATACTGATTTGCAAATGCCAAAACACTTCCAATCTTCTATTAAATGGCTTTTCTATGATTAATGAAGATTTTAATTATCCTCCCTCCACCAAAAATTGTATTAAAAGAAAAACAAAATCTGGCGGTGCCGATTTAACACTGCAAATTACATTTCTGGGGATATTAGGTAATGAATACAGTGGATGCATTTTAATAGGATTGGAATGTAGCCTTGTTAAAAAGCAAATAAAAAAAATGAAACCATATGCCAACTCGCATAAAATAAATATTAAAAAGTATTGTAACCACGTCTTTCCTGAATTACTTTTTAATAAGCGGCGGGCAGTAATGTTAAAGCAAACCAGAAATGCATTTCCTAATAGGGGGCACAGTTGGCAGAGTGGGTTCAGGTCAGGGTTGAGGTACCAGCGCCGGGTGAATCTACCCTGTAACATTACGATTCGTTTGTATAACTGAAACTGAAACGTATATAATATTTAAACTTATAAATGTAGATCTCAGGATTACTTTTACGAGCAATTAAATGCGTTCTTGCCTTGTGTTGCACTGCAGGTTCCTGGCCTATTTGAATCCTGGTGTTGGATGTTGATTTACGACACTGGGGAGCAGTGAGAATCAGAAAGCTGCAACATGGAAGCCAGTAGACAGCTGCTTCTTCTATCCCTCAAACCTGTGTGGAACTACATTCATCCACAATACTCTGCAAACACGTTCATAGATTTTCTTAATATTTTTGTATAAAATACAACTGATTTTATGAGTGAGAGTCTAATTTAACTGTATCCAATTTATTCCCCTTTTCAAGAATTTGGATCAGAATAAATAATTTCACTACAAAACACTGTGGTCATTCTTTTTAAATCTATATGTTAAGTCTTCAGATGACACATTATGCCAGTTGGCATTTGGAAAACAGTTCAGCTACACAGTAATCTCTTAAGGACACAGTTTCACAGTCCACTGTTAGTAATAATCCTAGACTACATATGTTTACCTAAACAATTATTAGTGCAAATTGTGTTCTGTGAAACCAGCCATTATACCAAAATGGGATTTCATGTAAAATGACATCAAGATCGTGAGACAATTCACAGATTAAGATCAGAGGATCACAAGTACAGGTCACTAACCCAAAATACAATGGATATCATTGACCTTCAATTCAAATGATTTTATAAGTCGTTCTGTGATTTATGTGCTCTCTGAAGCACCGCTTGTTAACCATTATAACCAAATACAAAATGATAACTTGGTGAGTATGGCAGCTGCTGCCACCTTGTGGACACCTTGAAATAATGCGCTTTCAGGACCAAATCTGATGAAATAAACTGTGCATATGCCTAAGAGATACTATAAATGCACTTCAAAAAGGCTTGTGATGAATTCCTTCTCAGAATTATAGGGCTGAATGTTCCCTATTTATACCATAGAACATTTGCAATTTGTACTATTTATTTGTGTAAAGGAAAGCACACCCCTAATGCTACAAACATTAACACTTTCAAAAAGTGGGGCTGTGCAGCGAGTCTAGACAAATGAATGAAAAAACACAATATTATTCAGAAGAGGAGCTAAAGCAGAACTGAACGCATTGTACATTATATAACATAGCGTATTGTATGTTGTGTATAATGACACTTCAATACCATTACTGTTTAAAAAGCAGATAATAGGGGGCACAGAGCCCTAAATAATAAAGTCTTAAATTCCTCCAGAAGGCCAGAAATACATTTGCATTACTTATCAAGCAGAACTCCTCTTGTTTTTTTTCACTGGGTAAAGAAGACACGGCACTTTGGAATTTCAGATAGCACTCATCTTGGTAGGATTATGTTTTTCTCCTCTATAACCAATATTGATTAAAACCCTGTTTAGATTAACCTTATTGTTAGCTTCTTGATACACCTCTATAATAATCAAGGGTAGGAGTATTTGGATTTAAATCTTAGTTTAATAGACAACTGGTTAAATCTACTGTCACTGCAGTGAGTGTGGTAGCTACTGTAAATGGCTCCAGATCCACAGCAAATGTTTATTTTTTTTAGGTGTTTGTTTATATTTATTTATAATTAATATAAAAAGTCAGTTTAAATAACCCCAACTTTTATTGACACTTTTGGTTCTCAGTCTAGCAATCTGAGGGGTAGTATCTGCAGAGGGGAAAGACAAATGAGAAAAGAGCAGGCAATTTGAAAATGAAGCAATTCTCTGACAGAATGAGTATCTGTAAATGGATGGTGCAAAACCCCTGAGGGATTTGAGTCAGGATCAGCAAGAGCACAGGCAGGCAGGCAAGCAGGGACGGTGGGAGGGAGCGAGCGCGCGCAGATAGATGGAGCCGAAACACATTCTATTTATATCTTACACAGTAGCTGCAGGGAATAGTTACCATCTGCAGTACAAGGCTGGAGACCAGGCACCACCACAACAAATCTAAAAGCAATGCCAGGCTGGCTCCATGGCTTATGGGCTTTCCATCAAGGTGTTCACAGTACAAATATTTGTAGTTCAAGATCGTATGCTGGATCTCTAGTTAACTTAATTTATTTTATTTTTTTTAAGTAAAAGGCTTCAATAAAACCAAATACATTCACTGATGTAAAACCAACTGTAAGGTTCAACAAAAAGCATGCAATTAAAATGTACACAACAAGCAAGCATTTAAAATATTGCTAAATCCAATGTATGATAAACAAGAAGGCCTGATTCCAAAATATGTAGCGGGATTAATTTTTTCCAGCCAGAAAAGATTAATCCTGCTAGCATTAGAAACAGGACAGCATGCTTAACAAGATGCTATAGCATCACAAGAAGGAATCTGTAAGGATACATTGTATTCAGCACCTACTGTTAAATAATGTATTGTGGTGAACACGATCATCTATACTAACACATTTATAGCGGTTGTAGTATATGGATATTGGTGACAATTAAAGGTATATAGCTTGCTTCTGTTGTACACGGCTTTTCATGCACAAAGGCAACAAAATGCAAAATAAGACAGCAGCTGTACTAAGCCACGTGCTAGCGGCTGAAACCCAGGTGTGTCCTTTTTGACCTATTAAACAGGAGACTCTGACACTGCTGTCTACCATGGTCCTGAATTTCAGTTTGCAAAACATTTAAATAAACATACCAACACTTTATTTTTCTTTTAATTTTTCTAACACTTATAATTCTGTCAAACACTTGTTTTCTATTACATAAACAGATCTGAGATCCATCAATACCGGCACTTTTTATATAATAAAAAGATACAGTAGTGAAAGCAATTTTCTTATATAATTAAAATAACCAATAACACTACAATACATATTTGTTATAATACTACTAATAATAAAGTCAGTTATCCCTACCCATCCTGTCCTTGCTGGACAAGAAATAAAAAGAATACTGAAAAGCAACCATCTAATAATTAAAATGTAGAAACAAAAACCTGTTTCTAGAATATTAATATAATATACATAAGGGTACTGATTTTCAGGCTTACTTTATAACTGAGGCAACAGGCTTTTTTTATGGTAAAAAGACAAAAAATGTGGCTAGAAATCAGACAATAAAAACCTAAAACCCTATATTTTAATCTTGTAATTGTTACATAAACTTCTCCCGATTTATTATCCCAGACATATTTAATTTGCAGCAATTACACTGGAAATTCCCACTGCATTCGTAAATCTTTACAGAAAGACTTTCCTCAGATAACTAATTAAACACTTTTAGTGTCTTACATTGAAAAATATTATATATATATATATATATATATATATATATATATATATATATATTATATATATATAATTTATTATTTCTTAGCAGACGCCCTTATCCAAGGCGACTTACAAGAGATCACATTATTTGTACATACAATTTCCCATTTATACAGTTGGGTTTTTACTGGAGCAATCTAGGTAAAGTACCTTGCTCAAGGGTACAGCCGCAGTGTCCCCCACCTGGGATTGAACCCACAACCCTCCGGTCAAGAGTCCAGAGCCCTAACCACTACCCCACACTGCTGCCCTTATATATATATTTTGCGACAACGTGTCTGGATTACCACTGTTTAGCAGGGCGAATAGCGAATACCACAGTCTTCTAGTAAGACTACTCGGACAAGAGTTTCACAAAATAAACAGAACAAAATCTTAACTCCCACACGGAGCACTAACTAAACAGAACATTATTAACGAAATAACCGGACGGCTAAGCCGTTTACCAATACCAAACACATATACTCTTCAAGTATAAACACAGGACCTTTCATAAGGTTCCCCACACAGGCCTTAGCCTTCAAACAGACACGGACATGCCTTACAGCTGAAACCTTGCTCGACCAATCACGTTGCTTAATTCATGTTCCATTGCCAGACCTGGATTATATATATTTTTTTTTAAACACACACACACACACACTGCACATCTTTTTTTTTCCCCCAGTGCAAACAGACAGTTGTACTGTGTACAGGTCTGCAGTGCTGAGAGTCAAGTACTGGTAAAACTGCTGGAAAAGTCCAACAAACTAATGGGGTCTAGAATAGTAACAGATCTAAATCATTACACGAAAGGGACTTGTGAGAACCAACATCTCTTAACAGTGTATGCAAACCTATTAAGTGCATTTTTGTTAAAAAAGTAAACCACTAGGGTTAGTTATAATTTCATATTTGAACAGTGGTGGTATTTAGATCTGCCACTCTTTAGATCAAGTGAATTGTCCCCCAATGGACAATAGCAATATTCATGCAACCCTGATTGTATGTGTGTTAACTAGCAATGAAAGCATTGATCTTGCCTGACAGTCTAAAAGCTACCAATGACTGTTCCTTTAACCTTTGACATGGTCTCATCATTTTACCATCTCTACATCATGTACCAGTGATGAGTGACAGTTGTTCAGTGTGCAATGTAAAATATTGTAAGTGTGGTCTCTTCCTGGTCACATTAGGTCCTGCTTTGATCTCGCTGGGAATTTTAAATCATGTGAGATGTCTTAGACAACTGGGTTTAATGGAGGCAGATTTGAATTACAGACACATGGTAACATCATCCATTGTTTATCAGCAATCCACTTACAAAAATACCTAAACCGTAAGTATAATCTTTATAAATGTATAAAACTCACATTATCTTTCTTACAGTGTGATTTGTTATACATATGTGTGAGTGAAGTCATAAACTCCACAGTTGCTGCAGCTTTCTGATTTCCCGTCCAAAACTTTTTGTCACTGTACCGGAGTGTTTTCTCTTATATTATATACATAGATTTTAATAGAGCGATGTAAAAGTGCAATTTTTACCACGGCAATGAAGGAATCGTCTATTTGCGTGGCAGTCAAAAGATGAATTAATTCATTTCAAGGTATTTTCTTATTCCAGTCTGTTGATTGGACACCGTGAAGCAAGGAAGAGTCTGAAGAGGGTGCAAAAGTTGGGAGACCAAGAGGTAAAGAAGGGCTGGCTTTGGGGGAAAGAGAGATGCCAGGAGAACGTGAGGTGGAAGAGCATGAAGCAGGGTGGAACTCTGGTGGCGGTGAGCACATCTCTGAATTGGGGACCTGTGGACCCATGGAAGTGCAAGCGCTGACCTGCAGAAAGGCCTGAACCATCAACCTTAAACTGCTAGCCATGTCAGCCAAGTGCGTCTCCACCCGGCCCATGATCGCATTTGTCTCTTGCTGGAGCTGCATGAGGCGTCCCACATTGCTGTGAACATCTTCAATCGACTGTCCCCTGGGCGTTCGAGGCATCCTCAAAGACGGAGGTTGGTGTTGGGGCACAGAGCTGGCAGCGGTTGGACAGGGGGCAACTGGAGGTGGCACTGGAGGGGCATCAAATAGACGAGTAGGAGGCCCTATGGGACACTCAAGGGCTGGAGGCGTACAAGAGGCACTTGATGAAGGCGGTGGGGATAGTCCCTCTTCCTCCTTTGGCACACTAATCCCTCCAACTAGATCTTGAATCTCTTCCTCCATAGGCTGTGGTAGCTGCCCTTCCTCCACAGACACAGCTGTTATTCTGCCAGGCTCCTGTGGTTCATCATCATCATTGTCCGAGTCTGCGTTATAAAATAAATGTTACAAAATAATCATTATAAAAAGACTCAAATGTATCTAAATGAAACTACAGCTACATCCCTCTATTCACTTTGGCTGGAACCATCGTTTTATCGTTCGTTTATTATTGACTAGTGCCACATACCATAATCAAGTACCTCACCTACTGTATGATTTTAGACGACTTGGGTCATCGTTGACACATAATAAAACGTGTTAATTGCGTGACAGGTTTCACACGTTTTTTTTTTTTTTTTTTTTTTTCTTAATTTCTGCTCAGCCGAGGTAAGCCATGTGAATAAACAGATGTCAATCATAGCTTACAAACCACAGTTCTTTAATAAGGACCTAGAGGAAGTTCCCAGGACTAATTATCTTAGTGACTTGAGTGATACTGTCACCTGATTCACTATTACACATGACATCTCTTGGTCACTGTTAAGAGAAATTTGCCAACAAGATGTGTTGTAACATATTATTGACAACCAGCTTGCATGAGCTCAGCACTGTTTACCACACTCGGTCATGCAAAGAATAATGCAACTGATCAGAGAACAAATAGTCATTGAAAATGATCACTAAGTGGTAAAGCCTCTGAAACACGGCACAATAGTAAAATTATATACACAAATACATTAAAGCGCCAATTAAAATGACATTTGGAATGTTAATATTAAGTTTTGCTTTGTATTTATTTCAGTGTGTGCGGGGTTGGTCAGTAAATCAGGCCCATAATCTACACAGCTTCCCATGATGTCACACAGCAGGTTTATCCCCTGCTCTAGGTGACAAACAAGAATGCATTTTACAACTGGACGGAACATTTTTACAATGTATTTTGTCTTCCAGACAAAAGGCACTGACCATGATTTCTAGACTGATGTGCTTCAGTTCAGTAACAAACTTGCTGCTGGGAAAAGAAAGAAAAAAAAACACACACTCGAACACTATACACACCTTGTTTTGTTACACTGTTGACTCCATGCACAGTGTAATAGGCTATGTGGAATCCTTTGAAGACACGCAGGTTAAAGGTAGCGAGAATTCTCTGGTCCCTGAGAGTCAGTGGATCTGACGGTGGAGATCCGTCGGGAGCCAAGGAGTCGTGAAGGGTGTTTGCCTTCTTCCTGACATTGGCACGGATATCAAACCATCGCTTCTGCACCTCCAGTCTATTCCTTGGCCAAACCCCCAGTCTATTGATCTTGGCCGTGATCTCCTGCCAAATGGCTTTCCTGGCAGGGCACGGTTTACTGGCATTTCCAAATAAATGCCTTCGATTTCTTAAGACCTCAGTAACAAGAACGTCATTTTCACTTGCTCTAAATTTTGGTTTCCTCCGCCTCTCTGGAGCAGGGCTGGCTGAAGAAGCACCTGTAGCATCTTGATCTCCTAAAGACATGTTTAAAGATTTTGCGTCATTCAAAACAAACGCAGCAATATTGAATGTACTTAAATTAGTAAGTTAAATTGTGTTCAGTTAAATTATTCAACACATTTAAACTTGAACATTGGGCCTTTTTTTTTTTTTTTTTTTTTTAAACCAATCAGAAAAGCCCTAGTGAAAAGCCCTCTGCTGGAGTTTTTATTAAATTACATTACTTTGGATGAGACTACATGTTTACAACATGAATGTGTATATGAGAAAATAATGAATAAATAACCTTACACTTTTCATATCCTACTGTATAAACACTACAGCAGACCCTATATTTGAAAAGCATGCCTTTGACCACCACTCCGGATAAGCTGTGTAAAGGGTGTTTTACGCATATAAAAAATATAAATGACGCATGATATTTACATTTAATGTGTAAAGAATATGCATAGCAATTTTGCTGCACAGCTTGAGTTTGCCTGTTACCAAGCTTCTTGTATTTCATTGGCTCCTGGCGTCTCAATGGTCTATTGTTAATATACTGCATGTGGTAGTTAGAGAAATGATGGGACAGCTTGTGGCCTGGCTGGCAATTTACACAACATCTACTGACTGTAAATTAATTTATGCATTTTCTCCAAAAAAAGAAATCTTTTGATATATGTTGATCCATCTTTGAATTGATCCCATAATTATCACTATACATTTGGATTTGCTGTTTATTTTTCTGTTTAGGACAATGCTAGAAGAATGTATAGAACTATAACTAATACAAAGAGCAGGATTGCAAATTTGCTAATAAGTGCGGAAAAATATTTCCTTTTATTGTATAGTACAGCAAAAATGGAAACTGCTGAAATATGGACCAGGCCTGACACCTAGTGCAAGGAAAATGATTAACACAAGAGCTGAAAAGTGCTCTTATTCCAGTCAGATAAGGTACTTGCCCTTTGCAAGCATGCACACAGTGCATGTTGCTGTCCTAGCATAGAAAGCATAAGCCTGAAAGCTTATAAATCCAGAATTGTTCAGCAAACAAAGAAATGCCAACACAGACTTCAAATCAACACTCACTGCCTACTTGACTTTGTTGTTAGATTGACCTCGCCTCCAATGAAGACATTATATGTTTGGCCATCAATTGCTATTTCAATTGCTGCATCTTCATTTAAAGATATGTCCATTACGTATGCACAATACATTACGTATGCACAATACATTATTACAATATAGGACGTTTTACAACCAACAGCTAACTTCTGTGTAAAAAGGGAATCCTGTTTATCTATGCTAAAGATCACAGAATTGTAAATCCACCAATATATTAATGATTGAATTAATAAATATAGTGCATTAGATGTGTTATTATTATTATTTAGTGTTATTAAACATTATTTGTTTTCCTCATAAACTGGTTATGTTGAATAACTTCAGTATCTTGAAACCTTTACACCCTGAAAGCAAGATTTCTAGGGTCATTCCAAAAATGGGGGTGCTGATGGTGTCTGTCAATCAGTCACATTCTACATGCCTCGACTTTGCACCAATCATCACCAAGCATTTATCATACACTTCTAGCTACATATTGACATTCTGAATAGCATTTGGGTATAATGAGAAAAATCTGTAACTCTCAGATACAGAAATTCCACGAATCTGTGCCTGAGGTAGGTAATACAATTTGAAGAAATTGTTAGCATTCTGTGGTGACTGCCTTAGAAAGAGTGTCTAAAAGAGCTCTACAATTCGTTACTACTCAATCCTCAATGTTCTTTCGGAATGAGCTTTGTAATAAGTAAATATCAATTTCTTTTCTCATCTACATCACTGATGTACAGTTGAACAGTATTTTTTTTCTGACACACATTCACCTTTGTGTGTCAGTTTGCATTCCCTTTTCAGCACAAAACACTTGAGACTTCACACAAGGTGCCACCTCGAGCATCTCAAAGTGGGTACTACCTCCTCAAAGCTGTGTCCATTGACACTGCCCACAAGACCATGCCCACGAAGGCAGTTGCAGAACTAAAGCCATTTCTATCTTCTATAGGAACATAGGACATTTTACAACGAGAGGCCATTCTTCCCATCTGTGCTGATCCTGTTCCTAATAGCTGATTGATGTCAAAACTTTGTCAAATTAAGTCTTAAAGGATCCAAGTGATTCAGCATCTACAACATTAACAGATAATCCATTCCATACCCTCACCACTCTCGGTGTGAAGAAGTGTCTCTTCCCTCTATCCTAAGTCTACCCATGATGTCCTGGTTTCTGTGCTGTGCTTAAATGTATAGGTTAGGGTTAACTATCTCAATCATATCCTCCTTATCTACTACTCTGTAATCTTGATCTCTGTTGTTGAGTCAGCTGATACATTTCAATTTTAGTATCATTTTATTTAACATTTTGAAACAAGTGGTCAACTATTAAGAGAAAAATAATTATCATGCCATCGACCTGATGAGAAATACACACATTACGCCCAAGGCAGAAGAACTTTACCATAAATACATGTATCCTGAATCATAAACAAAAACTACCTCTAGCCCACCAAATGGTTCTTGAATATTGTAAGCGGAACTGTTTGCTGGTATGAAAATATGCACCCTGTCACTGAAGTTTTTAATTTCAACAAAACAGCAGGGCACAAAATAACCGGCAGCAATTGCTGCAGTGCCCAAGCTGCTTGCCGCAATGCCTCAAATTACAGCAAAAGTTGCCTGTAAGCCCCCCTGTTCTATCACAATTCAATTTAATTCTGTCTAATCTCGTCCTGCGAGAAAATCATTATCATGATGTATTATTGTTGCCATTTTTAACTGTGCACCTCCCAGCAGTAAGCCACGAGAAAGGCATACTGTATCATTGGTTAATGACAGGCAAACGGAGGGAGGGACACTGTTAGACTGCTCATGACCACGCTTCCAGAACTTTAAATCACACGTGTTCACTTGCAGTCGCTGTGTGGTCTTTCTGTCTGTGAGCCTCGTGCCAACTCAAAAACGATTAAAAAGAAATAAGGAAGAGCTGTCTAAACCGGCAGCGAAGTGTTCTAGGATTTACCCAATGTTCAGGTAAGCAATGGGTGCACAAAAATTCAGTTTTGGGTTCCAACTAAAGTTAAATGTGATTGGCTGAACGTGTCGGCAGACAGCAAGAGCAAGCCCAGATTTCCTTGATGGAAGTGGGCGAGGCTGAGGAGAATGATTGATACTTTGTGCGTGCACAGTTCAAATAAAATGTATTTAAATAAATTGTGGAGCAAAAGTACACAGCTCAAATAAAGAACTTGCGCACCCTAGCGTAAACTGAATTTCAATTTACTTTATGCTGTTTTGTTGTAATAGATACATTTTTTGTTAATAGATGAGTTTGCATTATATTATTCACTTTTTGTTACTTTCACCTCATACAGAAAACGAGATTAGAAATTGAATTGTGACAGAACGGGCTTAAAATTGTAATAGTTTAAAATGCAATGGTGCAATACACATTGTAACTCCTTCCATGTCTTCAATGTATAATATTGCAAATTTATATAGACATTTCAATGACAGCTGCTGTTTTGTAATTCTGTGTTATTCCCCTCCAAAACACCAAAACGCTAAAAACGAACACAAATAGGTAGATAATTATTAGTTTTGCACCGAAAAAAAAAACAAAAAACTGAGCAAGCAGCTAAGACATGGTTCAAGTAGCAGCTCTCTACATTATGAAATGAGTAGGAGAGATAACATAATAGTGAACAAAACACAATCTTGAGAAGTGCATTCATTTCGGTTTTCATTTATTTTTGCGTAATACATTCTCACCACCTTACATAGTTATGCTTTTTAACTAGTAAAACGTGTGCTTTCACGAAAGGGGTTAGAATGTGTATGATTAAAAACAGCATACTCTTTGTTTGTTTTTGTTTTTTTCCTGAATCAAGTATCCAGCCATAACAAAACCGTAAATCCTTTGCAACTGTAAATTTCAATAACTGAAACTATAGTCTCTCAAATGTAAACATCTAACATTATGTACATCCAGCTGTTCATCATTGTGATGCTGAGCACTCTCCATTACCTAACGAAGTTTCTATTTCGAGTTTTTTTTTTTTCCCAAAGCCGCATTGTTTGTACAGGTTTTAGCAAATCAGTTAGCAAACTACAGTTGCGCCATTAAAGCTGGAACACCTCAATTGACCACTATCGTTATAAAACTCCAGCCATGGGTAAATCTTCAGCCAGTTTGCTTGAAAATCTTTTTTAACTTTCCCTTCATTGACATCGCTTACACTGTGCTGTTGTAGCACTGAGGCTGTATTTAAGCCTCTAATCTAATCTGTGTGTTAGTCAGCGGTGTGTGACCTAGTTTAGTAAAAAAAAATACCCTGAATATTTATTTTTTGCTAAATTACCCTTTTGTAATTTTTCACTGTAAAAAGTTTGCTGTTTTTAAATTGGACTTCTTTATACCATTTTATTTTTATAATGGAGAAGTGACCTATATTTTATTTTTGTAACAATTAGTGTGTGAATCACTCAGAAAACATTGATTTGTGTTTGTTTGAATTCAAATCCCATCAACATAACAGGCTCTCTGAATTTCTTTTTTGTTGTTATGTGAATAAGTATGGGTCAGCCCGTGCCTTTGCCCGTCCGTCTCAGATTGTCCTAGAAAAATTCACCTGGGGGTTTTCAGACACGCTGAGTTCAGAAATAGCCAATATTTTTTTTTTTTATTTCCCCTTCGACCTGTGACCTTGCAAAGGTCAACCTAAAGTGAGAAAAGGACCTTGACCAGAAAAATCACCCTGGGTGCAATTTAGATGCTACCATCATGTGTAGCACCTCGTTCTACTCGTATTGAACAGGGCTTTTCAGTAAAAAAATAAATACTAGGAGCACCCTACTCACTTCTGGCAAATTGCCAGACGAGGGGTAACTAATGAGTTTTATTTGAACTTCAGCCTAACCCTGTGGGGGATGTGGGTCCTAAAATGTATTGCTGTAAGAACCTTAGGAACCAGTCTTCCAAATTCTGTGAAAAACATTTGGTTTCAAGTCCCACCACTGGTCATTAAACTCCCTTGAAATTTGAATTTTTGCTATTTGTACGAAGTTTAGGCCGTAATAACTTGCATGGGGGGGGGGACTCCAAAAAATCACCCAAAGATATGTTTGGATAGACGTTAACGAGATCTACAAGCATCAAGCAAAATATGTTGGTATCCGGGGATTTTTGAAGTTGCATTTGTCATGCATTCAAGCATTGCTTATGGTCACTTTGGTGCGGGTAAAGTACCACATAGTTGTATCCCAACTGGCTATTTCTTCAATTGTGCATTATCTGAGGATTGATCTCAAGGAAAAAGTAACAATGTGGGCTTTCCAATGGCACTAGCTTGGAGCTGAGGAGTTATGAACTTGCATATCGGACTTGGGACTTCATTGTTAGGTTTTGGTAGTTTCAAATGAGTCATTGTAACAAAGAAGTGCCAAGTCCCATGCAAGTTTTCTGGTTGAGATGGCGTGGAATGACCCGTATGAAATCGCCTTGGTGCCCTTGGGTTGGATTTATGTTTTGCATTTTTGCCCCCTAGAACTGCCTTGGTGCCCCTGGCTATTCACGCTCAACAAAGGCAACATTGCCTTTCCCTTCATGACCCTGAAATAGCCAATAATGGTCATCTGATCTTATTAAACATCATACAATGTAGCCCATCGTGACCATGAACTGAAAACATCTTCTACATCAAAGAAACAGAAACGTGTACCTTTCTGAATGGGAACAGGGCTCTGAGTGGCGTCTAAATCCAATGACTGCACAAGAGCTTCAGGACTGATCTTGGTTTCAGCAAAGATGGAAGACGATCGAACATTCCAGCGCTGAGGAAAAACAAAACCCTGTCTCAATCCAAAATGTGTGACCCTGTACAGAATTACCTACCAAACAGCCAGGGAAGTACATGCGACAGCCATAGCTATGTATGGCTTGCAAAACCTCTGTCAACCAGGCAAAGTTCATTTTGAAATGGAAAAAAGAAAAACATTTATACAAGGAAGCATTCCAATGGGAACCTTGGTTTGGCAACTATATTGACACCAAGTGTAAATTCACTTTTCAGTTGTTCATTGCCCTGCTGCTCCAAAGTAATGCTGCTACCAAATACGTCATATTGTGGTTCAGCAATATTTTCGCTTTTAAAGCGCTACGCATTGTCTGACACTGTATAGTTAATAAAATGTGCAATATTCCGTCGATTCTGCCCTAAATGAAGTTCAATATATTCATGTTTGTTTCATGCAAGAGTCTTTTTTTATGCCTGATCAATAAAGCACAGAGCTTACCAGGAGTGTCAGGGCATCCTAAATACAGTAGCCTTACTTTATGTTCTACATCCAACTTCCTTATGCTTGCTTTTCTCACCAGTTACTAATTAAATAAAAATGTGCTTGTCTTTTTTTGTTGCTTAGTACAGATGTTGCATAAACGTACACTTCTGGGCTATACAATTATAATCCCATTTAAAATGGATTTTCATGAAAAAATAATCTGTGTGTGTAAAATTCTAATTAAATTGTTTAGACTACATACATGCAAACAACTTCCTGGAACCGACTTCCTTCTTTTATTTTTATGGCAGCACTCTCCAGTATGAACTTATTTTAAAAAGAGTCGTCATGTTTTCAATACATTATTAGTAAAAACCTGAAACATGTTTCCAACTTGTTTTAAGTAATCTTTACTATCCCCTGAAGTAAAACTGGAGTCCCATTTTAAACCGGTTTTATCTTGCTTTGCTGCCACAATGGAAACACACTGGCCTGGTTTCAAGTCCTGCTCACTCCATTATCTGATACTCCTAGCCAGACCTGAGCACAATTGCAATTCCGTCATTTGTAATTAATTGGAATTACAATGTATTTATCAGTGTAACTGTCATATAACTAATCAATTGCAGTTCAAGTATACACCTTTCCAAGTTTAATCAATCATTCACAGTTCCACTGAGCAAACATTCTTAGTATGTTATTCTTAGTATAGTATTTTCAACCCCGTTTGTTTGAAAAAACGTTCTCTAGTATGTTTCTGTATTTGTACATGTCATTACTGCTTGGTAGAATAAACAGAGTAAACATGTTTTGTGTGTAGCTATTTGTTACTTTTTAGTGTAATTGTCATTATAATTGCAATGATCGCAGCCTAATTGTAACTGTAATTGGACAAAACAGCATTGTAATTATGTAATTGCAATTTCAGCAAACAACTGTTTGTAATTCCAATTCTAATTGACCCCGGGTCTGCTATGAAACCCTCATGGCAAGCTGGGTTAAACAATATCAAAACCACAGAACTTTCTGCTTTTATAATTATTAAAACTATATGCATGAAATACAGTATGTCTTTGCTTAAGTAAGGCATTAATTATACCTTGTGGGTGTTAAGTGCATGGTGTTATTTCACCCTCCTTTTCGTTATAATCGCCCATCACTTTGATTCAGTTTTACGTGTTGAGCAAGGTTGTATATACCGTAGTTTAACGGAGTCTGTTTCATCATCACTGAGCTTTAAAATAAATTCAGTCTTACCATTCAATCTCCACTCAACCTGACATCACATCATGTCAAGATTAAGAGACCTTTTTACCTAATAATATCAGTTTATGGGACGAAAACGCCAGTACAGTATCACGTATGTGTGTTAATAAGTTAGGATGTGTGTACGCGGATTCTGTTGCTGTGTCGCGGTTCTGAAGTTCTGTTTCTTCTCCTGAAACGTGCCTTTGTGAGATATGAAAACACCTTACCTTAACCGGGGCTTCCACATTCAACTTCTTAATTTTCTCCTCAGTATCAACATGCTTCAAGGTGTATGTATTTACGACTGGCGGTTTTAAAATCAGCAATCCTCCAGGCTCCGGTAGCTTTACCGACTCACGGGCGGAATTCCCTGATTTTTCTCTGGTCTCCTGCGTCAGCTTCACTGCCTCATGATGAAGCTTCTGGCGGACTCGCTTTATCTTGCCCACCATTATTAGTTTTCACTTTTGATTATTGTAATCTATCCTCACTTCGCTTTAGAAAAGCATATAACTCACTCTTTAAAGGGATGTTTTGGTTACAAGCATGATATTCCCACGTGGGTACCACACAATAGCACCCCCCTGAAAGACGACCTGGTAGAAACAAAACCACACCCAATGTGTTCCGCGGTCAATCGATAAGTACAGCAGTGGTGGCCAATACGTGGATTGCAAAATATTTTTGGTGGATCTCGGGACAAATCAGAACAAGCACTAACATATAAGCATACAACAGTTTTTGTAGAGCTGATGGGGGGATGCTTCTGTGTCGTCCAGTGGCTCAGATGAAAATATCCCGACAGTTTCTGCATATGTGACTAAAAAAAAATGTTTGTGCGAACGTATATTTTAATTTAGGCGTACGTGCGCGACTATGGAGGATAATTTGTGCCAAAATTAAAGTAAACAATTAAATAAATAAATAAAAAAAACGAAATAAATACATACAAATATAAATAAATACATAAATATAAAACGAAATAAATACATAAATAAGTAGAAATTGAAATATGTTTAATAATGTATCTATTTATTTATTAATTTCGTTATTTATTTACGTATTTATTTCGTTATTTATTTACTTATATATTTATTTATTTCGTTTTTTATTTACACATATAGGCTACAACTAGTACTGATTCATTTTATTATTTATTTGTTTGGCAGACTTACACAAAGTTATGTACATAGTAAACTAAGAAGAACTGTAAGAAAAATAAAAAATTAAATTATGGTGCACAAACTTGTAATCTGAGTTTCTGACAGCGTGAAGCAGCACTCTAGAAAGTACACACCGTCTGGATCATAGATACATAGCTATGGTCTGGAGGCTGTAACTGACGCATTTTGGCTCACATACAGTTCTTATCATGCACTAACTAAGCGGGAATTTGGATCCAACACGACACATACGGTCTTCAGTTTCATAACACTCAACGAGTTGAGAGACAACCTGGTTTCCTATACAACGAACAAATCAGCCAGACTCGAGCGGTAAGGAATCATTTCATGAGTTTTGATAGGCTGGTAACTCGACTCCTGTGCGCCACGCAGCTTGTTCATGGGGTGAATCAAAAGAACAGATTCAATGGGGACTCTGATCCGATTTTCCCTTCGTAAAAAATATATTGGGACGTCCAGATTTTCCCGTCCCAGTTTGGTCTAACGCTGCGGACTCTTCTGCTATACTGTCGTCACTGGTACTGCGTAGAATTTGATGGCGAATTATCTGCAAGTTAGTTATGGCACCTTCATCAATATTTTCATCAGTACACGCCAATATCTGCCCTATTCTTTCCAACAGCCAATCTTCTCGATACAAAATAAAGTCGTCATTTACCGACCCACATTCAACTTGATAAAAGCTCCCTAATCTTTTCTAGGATAAGACTCCTATAAGTCATATTACACACATTTGTAACGTATGGAATATTCACAGCATTGAAACTGTACAACAACGACGTTGTAACCCTGACTGCACACCTCTCCGCACTACTGCCAGGCAAAGTTAGATCACCGATTCACTTATTGTCCCGTCCATCGAGCATGATTGACTGTAGCTCGAAATACAAGGGTGAAAAGTTTGTGCCAAAATGAAAAGACGAAATAAAAATCGAAATAAAATACGAAATAGACATAAAAAACCGAAATAAATACAGAAATAAAAAAACTAAATAAATACATGAATATATAAGTAAACAAATAAATAAATAACGAAATAAATACGTAAATAAATAACGAAATAAATAGATAAACTATTAAATATATTTCAGTTTCTACTTATTTATGTATTTATTTCGTTTATATTTATTTATTTATTTATATTTGTATGTATTTATTTCGTTTATTTATTTATTTATTTAATTATTTATTTGGAATTTTATTTATTTATTTAATTTTGGCACAAATTATCCTCCATACGCGACTAGCCATTCTTAAAGGTTGATTATAAAAAAAATTTTAAAACGTGATTTTTTTCAGGTGAAAGTATAAAACAAAACAATAAAAACAAATCACATTTGGATCTGAACTCTCTTAGCTCAATCGTAATGTTTATTGGTGTCCACTGCCCGCTGTTAAACATTAAAAACTACAAATCCCATACCCCAATTTCACTGCTTTATCAGTGGCTGCGTCCACGTACGCATATTTTGTGCAAAACCTGTCCAAGTTCGCCATCTGCGTGACCTCATCCGGAAAAGACGTCACCAGGTCACGCATCTCCCGAGCGCAGATTCTGCGCAGATCGCGCATCTCCTGACAGGTACTGCGCCGGAGCAGCCGCGGCTCAAACCAATAGACGAGCGTTGGCTGACAAAGAAGTGTATAGGAAACCAGGTACAATCCTCACTCCATGTGCTACTGCCACCTAGTCAGGGGGTGTGAATCGCCTTCGAGTCATGTCATTATGATTTTTAATACAATCTTTTAATACAAATTAAAATGATTTGACTCTTTTTGCACACAGTTATTATACTTTTCAAATATTCAGATATTTTTTCTAAATGTTTAAACATGTAAAAAAATAAATAAAATAATGCTAAACGGTTGAAATGAACCTAAACCCGCTGTTATTTTCAGCAGGTGTCATTGGGTATTGATGAAAGGCTATCAGGGACAGGGAATAACCTACTTTGAATTAAGGAGAATAAATCAGCTTTAAAAACAGGTAGTTGACGTGAGATATGTGACCATATGTGTATTTGAATTTGAACTATTTTTGTCCCAGATCAAAATACTGTCTAACAACCCCTTTGTGAGAGGGCGGGGGGAATCCTGCCCGTTATAATACCACCGTGTAACAATTTTTTTTTTTTTTTTTTTTGTTCCTGGGTAGTAAGTGTTATTTCCTAATTGCTTATGCCTCAAAAGTATAGAAAATGGCTATTATTCCCCACAAACTTTGCTTTTGTGACCAGGACAGTGATATTTAGAAATTTACCTATTTTCCAGAACATTCCAGATAGATTCAGTGCTGAGTAAACTTGGAGTAACTTCTAGAACTTTCTAGAACTTTCCAGTAATATAAATAGTAGTATAAATACAGGGGCCTTAAGCCCACCAGTTCAGTTTAGTTCCAGCTGCCTAAGTGGATACATATCTGCATTTTTCTGAGATGGCATCAAGAGGCTGCAAGCATCCGGCAGACGCATTTTGCTATGTCTGCGGCCAATTTATCAAGACAAGAGCGAAAAAGTACTCCGTGGAAGCATCTGCTAAGATGTGTGAGGCCTACAAGGCATATTTCGGCATGCCTGTCGGGGATCAAGACAAACCCGGGCACCTCATTTCACCTGTGAGCTTTGCAAAAAAACTCTGGAAGGTAAGATGGACAATTGTTGCTCTGAATTTTATGTTATAAAATTTGTTTAAATTTTTAAAATTGTAAACGTTTTTAATTTAAAAATGTTTTACAATTTTCAATGTTATTGAAAAAATATATCATATATGAAAAATGTTGCGAGAATCTCTTACACATTAGTCATGGGTGAAATAAATGTATTTTTGTAGGATGGTACAGAGGGGAAAAGAGAGCCATGAAGTTCGCTATCCCAAGAATTTGGCGGGAACCCACTGACCACTCAAGCAACTGCTACTTCTGCATGGTGGACCCTTCCAAGCGGACCGAGTTCTCTGTGGGGAGGAACAACGTCAAGTGGGAGCCACTGGTGGACCCCCGGAAGGTGCTGATGCCACCACTGCACATCAAATTGGGCCTTATGAAACAATTTGTCACAACTCTAGATAAGGAGTCGGCAGCCTTCAAGTACCTTCAAGACTTCTTCCCTAAGCTGTCTGAGGCAAAGGTCAAAGCCGGTGTCTTCGTCAGACCACAGATAAAGAAGATCCTGGAGTGCAATGAATTCCCCAAGAAGCTCACTAGTAAGGAGAAAGCGGCTTGGAACAGCTTTGTCGCAGTGGTTTGGTGCTTCCTGGGCAATCACAAGGCCGAAAACTATGTGGAGCTGGTTGAGACTCTGGTGAAGAACTACGGCACAATGGGCTGTAGGATGTCCCTCAAAGTCCATATCCTTGATGCTCATCTTGATAAATTCAAGGAGAACATGGGAGCGTACTCGGAGGAGCAAGGCGAGCACTTCCACCAGGATATACTGGACTTTGAACGCCGCTACCAAGGACAGTATACCGAGAACACGATGGGAGACTACATTTGGGGGCTGATTCGTGAAAGTGATTTACAGTATAATCGTAAATCTCGAAAAACTACTCACTTCTAAATCTTTTGTAGTCATTTTTGTATTACTTTAGTATAAATACATGTTAATTTGGATTCATATGTTGTTTTTTTCTGACTTTATGTCAACTAAAAGACACAAATTCGCCCGTTTTCTCACTGGAAATAGGTACATTTCAAAATATCACTATCCTGGTCACAAAAGCAAAGTTTGTGGGGAATAATAGCAATTTTCTACACTTTTGAGGCATAAGCAATTAGGAAATAACACTTACTACCCAGGAACAAAAATTGTGTTACATAGTGTACTCATTAATTTGTCTCACATCACGATACATACGTTTATATTATCTCTTTATAGCAGGGACTGTTTCTACTATACATTTTCTGATCATACTGTAAATTATGAAGCTGGTGGAGCACAAAGGGAACTTCGATTGCATCCACTTCTGCGATTAGAATTTTTCTCAACGCCACCTCCATTTTGGTTCTGCTCAGTACTGTCCACGCTCCGTCTGCACAGACCGTGACGTTACGCGCAAACTCCTGTCTGCAATCTAGCCTGCAAAAAGTGTCGTGAACGCAACCAGTGCTTCTCGCTGCGTTCAATAAGCCGAGCGCTTTTTTTGTGGCGCTACGAGGCGGAAGTTAGGTCTTATTGAACGGCATGTTAGCTAACGTTTTAAAAAATGGCGGAGAAAGTTGCAGTGGGGTTAGTTTTGCAGGAGTTTCTGGAAGATGGACAGCATCATGCCTACATGACAGTATACTCAGCAACGGATATTGCAGCGTTAGCGGCTGTGACAGCAGTGAATTCAAATAGTCCAGTGAGGGTAGAAAATTACTTTCAGAATGTTGTGAATAGCCCACTACACCTATGCTGCATTTAAAGCTCTTTTTCTGATTTTTTTTTTTTTTAAAGAAACGTTATAACTGTGCAGGGGTAGCAAAACTATGAGAATAATAGCTTTTAACATTCCTATCTTTTAGTAACGTAATACAAATACTACAGTATGTGACCATAAGTTTATATTTATTTACAATGACATTTATAAATGTGTACAGCCATTCCAAAACATTACATCTTGTATGTGTGGAAACGTATGAAAAACGTCACTTTTTTAAAACCAAACAAGATTTCGCAGTAAGGTCAGTGGAAGGGCTGTGTGGAGCGTTTCCAGCAGACAAAGAAACGAGGGCTGGGTAGGATCAGCAGGCCTCTCGATCCAAAGTTGAAGTGTCTTTCGGCCCACGCCTAGAATTTGCCTTGGACATTGTGTGAAAAGCGTATAAATACGTTACAATAATAACAATAATAATAATAATAAAAGTGAAAATACCAAAAAATGGGTTTGGTGAGTAATAGTATGTTAGTTTGTTGGAGCAAGTGGCGTACGTGTCTACTCCATCTAGTGATCAAGTTCGTTTTGCTTATAATTTAGACTAAACACACTTAATTCAATTTATTTCCAATGTTTTGAATGTCCTTCATGAACTGCTTATTTACTGTTTCTAGACCGTGGGAGACAGATGGCAGCAGTGAAAGCGAAACATGCTGACTAAATAGAGTTGCATGATAGTACCACAAGTATACAAGAAGATATACATTTTTTATATGAATATTCATGTTTGCTATGTCACTTTTTTTCTTCTCAAAACTGCATATGTGAGATTATTTTGTAAACTACTGTATAACCACAATACAATATTTAGAGGGCATTACCGTATTGACCATGTAAGACAAGTAAGAGAAAGTGTGCTTACTTTTACTTTTTGTATGTGTGGAAGCAGTGGCACTTACAAGAACACTTAAATAAAGTGAACTTGAGTAGGCCATTGGGCCCATCAATTGCTTGCTGGTTGCTAGTAGCTTGTGGATTTTTAAGGATCCCATTGATTCAGTATGAACCTATACCCTCACCACTCTGTAAAAAAATAGTGTTTCCTACCCTCTGACGTAAGTCTGTCTCCACTTAATTTCCATCTGTGTCCTTTGGTTCTAGTTTCTGTGCTGTGCTTGAAGTATTGACTAGGGATAACTTGCATAACTCCTTTAAACATCTTAAACACTTAAATAAATTCCTCCTTCTCTGATCTTGGCTAAATAAATGCAGTACTGTCAGCCTATCTTGGAAGCTCATTCCTTTTCACCCTAGTATTGGTCTGGTTGCACTCTCTCAATGGCTACCACGCCAGGCTTTTCTCAAGCATGTCTGAATTCAAGTCTGAATTGCCTCCCTTTCCTCCCATCAAAATCTGCTGTGCAATTCTTCTTTCTATTGAGTGTAAACACTATTGATTTCAGTGTTTGTAAATGGTACAGCGTATGACTGTGACAGAGAATTATTCTTGGTGATAAATCTCCCTCCCTATCTGTGAGGGCACTGTGTGGGTGCCCTGGACTGGATGGCCAGACAATTCATTCCCATGGTTAGACGGAAGTCGGCCATCTAGAAAGGGGGCGGAGCTACGGTACACTAAATCATCGACCCAGAAGGGAAACGATATGGCAGCCACGGATTGGAGGAGTGGTTGCACTAGGTAACCAAGGGGTCATGATTGACGGTACAAAAAGGGATGTAGCAAAGTGATCTGTTCCTTTGTATGGTTAAAAGCTGAACTGGAAGGAGAAAGTGTATTGTAATCGTGAGTGTTTTGTTTGTTTTGTCATGTCTAAGGAACCACTTTGTTGTTATTAGACGGCTGAACACGATCCGGAGCTGTCGCCAAAGGCTAGCACTTACCCGGACATCACTGCACCAATTGTTCATGAATAAACTGTATTTACACCACAAGCACTATATCACTCACTGTGGACTTGTGTTTGTGTTTTGTGTTATGTGTGTGTGTTTAAGATTGAGACTACTATTTTGGGACCAACCCGTGGATTAAAACAGCAATACACACCATTGTATTGCCTGTTCTCATTGTTATTGTTTACTGTCTTTGTGTCATCAGAGCATTGGAATACAAATAAAATATCACTGCACCTGGATTATCGTTGTCTGTCTGTTTCTTGGTCACCGCAGCCTTCCTGCACCTGCACAATGTTAACCACGTTGCCACAATGACGCATCTCAATGTTTCGTCTTTTTAAAGACTGCAAAAGATTTAGAAAGTTCCACTGTCGATGCCATGGGCCTGCTTTTCACCAGTGCAAAGTTTGCCTCAATTGTTTACTATCCATTTATCATAGTTTACCATGCTTTGCCGTGTTTTCAAGTATGCTTTACCATACCATTCTGTGCTTTGCAATGCTTACCTTTGATTCATTTACCATGCTTTCACTGTGAGGTTTATAATGCAATTTTAGGGTCTGGCGTCACTCCACAAGAAGTCAGTCATTGCTATTTTGCATTGAACATCTTTTCTCATTATATTCAAATTTGAGAGCAGAGTTGAAAGATAGCATTGTCATGTGAATGGGATGGAATGAGGACAGGTGTTGCGTTTAGCCCTTAGGATCTATAAGCTCAAAGGTATAAGCAGTAGAGAATCAATGATAATAACGCAATGATAATAATTGGATCAACAGAACCCATAACCACTCAGAATGATTGCAAACGCCATAAGAGAAAAGTAAAAAATACATTGTAATCTGCATATTCTTACATGTTTACCCTTATCACTGATACAGAACAGTATATACAATCAAACCTTTTTAATATCACTTCAAAATAACTGAGCAAATATGGAGTTTGCCCAAAACCTGGCAAAATAAGGTTTACAGTGAAATTTGAAACATAGAACTAGGTATTGTATTTGTTACAATATAGTCTGTACAACTATAAAAAAAAAAAAAAAAAAAAAAAAAAAAAAACATAAAAAGCTGTATTCATGCACCTCCCAGTGTCACTCTATACTATATTGTGATAATGTACTTTATAATTGTATTCAATACTGTCCAGCAACTTACTTACACATAAAAAACGTGTGATATTAATTGGGGCGGAAAGTTGTAGTATGACTGGTAAATGTGAATCATATTAACAGGAGTGTGATAATAACCAGAGTTATGGTATATGATTTGGAACTTGTCTCCATTGCCTTCCATTAGATTGTGCCTGTGACATTTTATTCTGGTGATAATAAGTGGAGGGTGACATTAAGAGAAGTGATGTTAAGAGGGTGTATGTTAAAGGTTTTGACAAGGCAGTCTGTGAATACTGGAACACCAACGCCCTTCAGTTGCAGTTTCCTTTCTGCTGTCAGTTTTAAAGCCTCCTCCCCATTATTGGTACACTTCCCCATTGATTCTTTCAACACATGACTGCTCAATGTATTTCATCTAGAACTGTAAAACCCACGGCTTATATATGCAGTCGGAATGACTTGTCAGTTCTTCCCCTGATGCAGATGACTTCTACTCACTAAGCTAGTAAGGAAATATTAGTCACATATTAATGTGCACTATCCATACTAGTTTATTTAATCTGAAATGCATTTATGTGTCAGTCTTGCACTGGCTGTGGCTTACTGTATTGTTATGTCCTGCTGCCCTTCACATAGCCCTACCCTTACTTAGTGTTTTATTGTGGCTGCAGTACAATAACAAAAAATCCTCTTAATACTAAGAGAAATCAACTAATTGTGGAGTGATATTAAAATGGCTCCCAAAGCAGATACTGTAGTGGTAACCATGCAATTTCCCTTGTTGATTAATAACAGCTATTTGTATAACTAACATGGTTTTTGATTATATATATATATATATATATATATATATATATATATATATATATATATATATATATAGTAAAGGGATCTTCACATATATTGTTTCTTTAGTTGCAGTACAGTCCTTTTACTTTAAACCTATTAGGAGGTGTTTGGAAATGTTAGTTTACTACAATACAAAACTAATATGATGATAAAAGACACAAGAACGGTTTGTTCAGTGTGTAAAGTTAACTTTGGATTATATATGTATATAACCTGAACAGGCACACTGGGTGGTGGGTTGCCCAAGTCCTTCTGACGAATCAGACGCACATTTGTAATTGCTGCTTAGTCATGGGGCTGAAAGAGGAAGTGGCTTTAACTGCTGTTTTAATTGCGTGTTTTTCGGGTTTTTTTTTAAAATTCTCTTACTGATTTATGGGGGTTTGTTTGAGCTTTGAACTTGCTTTGAGCGTGTCAGGTCATGTGACAATTAAACTTTGCAACCATGCCACACCCACCCTATGTCTATATAATAGTACAGTAGTTGGGTCTTGCAGAGCTGAGTGGTCACATGATTTGAATGCAATGAAGAAGACTTTTTAGTCCCAGCAACTTGGATTCTCCAGACTAGCTCTAAGCAGGTTCAAAACCAGATAAAGACAGATTTATACCAAAAGAAAAACTATAATAACTCAATATTGGTGCAACAGAACCCAAGACTACCCAAGACTATAACACAAGAGCAATGTGAAATTACTTTTCAAGCTATTTGCTACTTTCAAGTCAGCGTCAGCTCTTTCTTTCTCATCAATTAAGCTAATTTCACCATGATTTCCTTTAAAATGTATTGAATGGGTTTATATAATTTCATTTCTCTTAGTAATCATTTTTTTACAGTGGCTTGTGATGATTGTTCTGAAAGGTGATTTCTACTAATGTAGGCAACTGTTAGTGTTACCCCATCACCTGTTAGGGACTGTCTCCAGGATAGGTTGGCAAAAAGGCAGGTTCTGTACTGGGAAAACCTACATGGGCCCTTTTAACAGGGCAGCTGGCATACAATCCAGTTCAACTTAGTCACAATTAATTTTAGGGTCAAAATTATCCCTTATAAGGATGCATTCGTAGTATTGAAGGTGCACAAATAACTGGCAGCACAGAATTGTTAGCTACTAATCAGGAGAGAGGTTTTAAACTGTAAATGTGTTTTTCATAGCTAATCTAAGATAATGCTGACAAAATGAAATAAAAAAGAGGAAATACCAGTAGAAAGATTAGTTTCCTGGTAACTTACTTCCTATAATTAAATTACAATAATTCCTAACAATGGACAAGTAAATAATTTACGTACATGATCCGTTTTTGACAATATACCGGTAGTTTCACAAAAAGGATACTGTACAGCTATGATTTATTCATGGGTAACCTAAACAAAAGTGTTGTGGCCTGCAAATGATTCACTCTGTTTAAAATAAGTACAGACGTGCTCAAATTTGTTGGTACCCTTACAGCTCATTGAAATAATGCTTCATTCCTCCTGAAAAGTGATGAAATTAAAAGCTATTTTATCATGTATACTTGCATGCCTTTGGTATGTCATAGAATAAAGCAAAGAAGCTGTGAAAAGAGATGAATTATTGCTTATTCTACAAAGATATTCTAAAATGGCCTGGACACATTTGTTGGTACCCCTTAGAAAATATAATAAATAACTGGATTATAGTGATATTTCAAACTAATTAGTTTCTTTAATTAGTATCACACATGTTTCCAATCTTGTAATTCAGCCTATTTAAATGGAGAAAAGTAGTCACTGTGCTCTTTGGTATCATTGTGTGCACCACACTGAACATGGACCAGAGAAAGCAAAGGAGAGAGTTGTCTGAGGAGATCAGAAAGAAAATAATAGACAAGCATGGTAAAGGTAAAGGCTACAAGACCATCTCCAAGCAGCTTGATGTTCCTGTGACAACAGTTGCAAATATTATTAAGAAGTTTAAGGTCCATGGAACTGTAGCCAACCTCCCTGGGCGCAGCCGCAAGAGGAAAATCGACCCCAGATTGAACAGAAGGATAGTGCGAATGGTAAAAAAAAAACCAAGGATAACTGCCAAAGGGATACAAGCTGAACTCCAAGGTGAAGGTACGTCAGTTTCTGATTGCACCATCCGTCGCTTTTTGAGCGAAAGTGGGCTCCATGGAAGAAGACCCAGGAGGACTCCACTTTTGAAAGAAAAACATAAAAAAGCCAGACTGGAATTTGCTAAAATGCATATTGACAAGCCACAATCCTTCTGGGAGAATGTCCTTTGGACAGATGAGTCAAAACTGGAGCTTTTTGGCAAGTCACATCAGCTCTATGTTCACAGACGAAAAAATGAAGCTTTCAAAGAAAAGAACACCATACCTACAGTGAAACATGGAGGAGGCTCGGTTATGTTTTGGGGCTGCTTTGCTGCGCCTGGCACAGGGTGCCTTGAATCTGTGCAGGGCACAATGAAATCTCAAGACTATCAAGGCATTCTGGAGCGAAACGTACTGCCCAGTGTCAGAAAGCTCTGTCTCAGTCGCAGGTCATGGGTCCTCCAACAGGATAATGACCCAAAACACACAGCTAAAAGCACCCAAGAATGGATAAGAACAAAACATTGGACTATTCTGAAGTGGCCTTCTATGAGTCCTGATCTGAATCCTATCGAACATCTATGGAAAGAGCTGAAACTTGCAGTCTGGAGAAGGCACCCATCAAACCTGAGACAGCTGGAGCAGTTTGCTCAGGAAGAGTGGGCCAAACTACCTGTTAACAGGTGCAGAAGTCTCATTGAGAGCTACAGAAAACGTTTGATTGCAGTGATTGCCTCTAAAGGTCGTGCAACAAAATATTAGGTTAGCGGTCCCATCATTTTTGTCCATGCCATTTTCATTTGGTTTATTATTTACAATATTATGTTGAATAAAAAATCAAAAGCAAAGTCTGATTTCTATTAAATATGGAATAAACAATGGTGGATGCCAATCACTTTTGTCAGTTTCAAGTTATTTCAGAGAAAATTGTGCATTCTTCGTTTTTTGTGGAGGGGTACCAACAAATTTGAGCACGTCTGTAGTTGCAGGTACATTACTTTATTACATTTTATATGTCAAGCAATTCCATTGACTATATAGATCTCAAATGTGCAGTTTCAAAAGAAACATTATATTCCAAGCCTGTATTTTCATTTAAAAATAATTACATGTGGCACCACACCAGATTAAAGAAAGTTCTGTTTCCTTACCGTGTTTTCCAGGCAGTCTGCTAATACTGTACTTTTTAGGTCATTTCACCCCAGGGGTATCACAAGTAAGAGGATGTTACTGTCTGAAAGAATGTCAGTCATTAGTGAAAGCAGCTGGCTGGTTACTGACAGGAAAGAAGGTCCAAAAGGTGTGGGGAATATTTCACTCTCCAGATGAAAATACCTAGGATTTGCACAATAATATGATAGCATGTTTTGCAAACAGAGATATCTCTAGCCTAGTCTAGTACCAGATATCATATTTTAAAATGAAAATACATGTCTGTGAATGGAGGTGCATCGCATTTATGGTGCTATTTTGTTAGCTACAGTAACATTACAAGAGTGGTCATCTCAATGATATGAATCAGTTAAAAAAAAATGTTTCTGGGAAATTGTTGTTCACTCTCTGCCCTTTTAATGTGTACTCTTCTTCCTGTATTTTTCAATGTAATTAGCTAATGGACAGTATATTTAGAAATACAGGTTCCTCTTTTTCATGTCCCTTTTTTAAAAACTCAAAATGAATTTGGACAATAGAGTTTTTAAATCTGTAATTAATTTTATTTGCCATGTGTTTCAGCTTGTCAACCTGACAAAAATGTAGACGGAATGTACTACAGCACTGCCAGGACAGCTCAGGTACCAGCACCCCAACACACTGTGACTACACTGTAGAACTATCTCCATAACCAGTTAATGTGTATGTATACGATATCTTGGTAAAATATCCCAACATTTAAGTACCACGCTGAAAGAGTGAATTATCTATACCCTACCATGAGGTCCAACTACTACTGAAACTACGGTAAATATGACTGCTTAAAATGTGCCATTCTTAACACTTATATAGTATAAATATATTTTTAATATATGGAATTACATATTTTTAAACCTGAAATGTATTTATAATATATTTTCTTAAACATGACATGTTGCTTAAATATATTTCTAATATACTATAAATGTATTTTGTAAATCAACATATTCACATTTATACATTTTATTTTTCTAAATTATATTCAAAATATATTGTAAAATATGTTGTAAATAAATATATTCACATTAATATATTTAAAAGCGTATGCAGTTTTTTCAAACAATGCGACGGTCAGGCAGCACTAAATTTAAAACAGCAAGGCTTCATAAGTTTATCCATGTACAGCAGATAAAAACACAGACACTGTGATTTTAATTTGGTAAATAAGTTTATTCTTGACGGAACAAATATGGTCATTAATCATTCTTTCTGCAGATACCGAAGTGTTACATATACCTCATAAAAAATAACTGGGCTAAGCCTAGTATTTAGAAGAAAAAAAAAAAGAGAGGTCAATAACAATCAAGGACACAATAGGCTGTTCATATTTTAAGTCACCTTATATTTAAACTGTATGCCCACCAATATGAAAAAAAGAATGAAATTGTAAAAATGTATTTCCAGTTTATTAGTGGATTTTTCTTTTTTTTACTTTCATAGCTCTGTTTTCAGCAACAATTCCATAGCTGTTAATGCATTTTTAATTGGAAGCAGCAGTTTTTTGTAACGTCTCATAGTTTCAGAAGAACAATGTTAGCAGGTCTACAGAGAAGCAGCCCAAACACCTGTTGTAATGCAAACAGCCTTTTAGCATATGTTGAAAGCTTTTCATTTTTGTACTTTAGTGTTTTATATACACTGAATTTTTACAAAATGATATATTCAGTTATGTTTAAAGATAATAGTTATTTTTAAGTGAAATTGCGGAATTCCATTCCTTTCTTATTTATTTGCTTCATATCTGTTTGGTGGAACACATGCAAAATATGGTGTGTGTCCAGGCACTTCACATTATGTAATATATTGTGAATACATTATATAATACATGTTTAGTAAATATATTGAATAATACATTTCTAAAAATACATGGACAATATAATTGATATATTGTTACCTGAAATTATATTTTAAATATATTTAAAATATGTTTAAGCAAATACATTGTAAATATATTTTCCATATGATGAAAACGGGCCAATTTTGTAATATGTTAAATATATTTTATATAACGTTACATACATAATACATATATTGTTCCATATATTTTATCATTCCCAAAGACTATGAGTTTTATATGAATAATATGTTTACAAAAATATATTTAAAATATATATTTTTTTAGTATGGGGAATTAAGCATGCTGATGGACATAGTTTCAAATAAGTATTTTGTATCTGTTTAGTAAATCATATTTTGACTGCTGTGTTGTTGTAATTATTTTACTAACGGAGGGGAAGAAATGTGTTACCTTCCTATTCTTAATGACAATGTCTGCCAAAAAATTGGTCTTGCCAAGAGCCATTGCATAAATAAGTGAAATGTTACATGAAATGTAAACACATTTTATGTTGTCCTTTGTGTTCTACTCCAGGAAATCGCTTTTTTTATCCATCACACGCTTGTTAACTTCAAACACCTCTGAATGATTCACAAAGCTAAATGTTAAAAGTACAATTTTGAGGCCAGGCATGACTAGATGTCATGGAGCTATCCAGCAGCAATGGGGTAGAAAACTTGTCAGGTGAATTGATCGCCTTTGGACCCTGCTCTCAAACAGTGTTGGGAAAATTACTTTTAAAAAGTAATCTATTACATTTACAAGTTACTTGAAGATCCAGTTATCAACCTGTTCGTTCCCTCCTCTGGTGCCATTTCCTAGCAGCATGATATGATAGGTGCATTCATGTGACATGTAAGGTTTGACATGCACTGTTGAAGTGCTTTCCCTAACCCTGCCCGTAAAACAAATCATTACAGTTCCCTGTTACTGAAAATTGGAATCAGATTACAGTAATGCATTACTCCTCTACACTGCTGTTAAATATAGGCAGGCTGGATAAATCTATCCCATTAACTCTAACTAAAGGTAATTGCATGGGATGGGTTACTAAGCTACTTTGTTGAATCCTTTAAGAACCGACTTGAAGTTCTGGGATAAATCAGCTGCTTGCAACCAGATGAGGATTATTGGGCAAATGGCCTCCTCTCATTCATAACCTTTAATTATGTTCATATTTATGTAAAGTAAAATAAACCCTACTTGATTTAAACTCAAGGGTGCACTACATAAAGAATAATGGTAGCACTAAAAAAAATAAATTAGACCACAGTGGCTTTAAGAACATTTTAAGGCGTTTACAAGGCTGGTAAATTCTAATCAGTTAAAAAAAAAAAAATGCTATTTCTTAGCAAGAAATCTGCAGGATGTGGAGCAATATTTATTCAGGATGAGTTAGCACATCATAGATCTTGAAATATAGCAGCACTGTATTAAATATATATTTGTAAGGTGTTTAGGGCTCACCTAAAAAACGCTGTCTTTGACTCAGTATTAATCCAGCCCGGACGAATATGGGGGAAAGAGGTACATGACAGTGCAGGCTCACAGTAGACTGCACAGTAGAGATGTGCAGAATTCGTTAATGGGTGGGGTCAAATTGGAAGTGGATTGGGCCAAATAACAAGTTACAGTGTGTTAAAAAAATTACTATTGGTCAAAACCTCCATGTCCACTTTTGCTAATTTCTGAATATTCACACCCCTACAGGACCGGCTCTCTTTTGTGTCATGACTGATTCACTGAAACTCAAAGGCTTTCAACTGTCCCTATTCAAAGTGGTCTGAAAATGGCTGTAAAAAAAAAAAAGAAAACTCATTCCTGCACTGGGCCAGTAAAGTGTGACAGAACCCAAATGGAATCACATTTGTTTCTGTCAGACTTCAATGAATGTTGACCCATCCTGTATATATACAGTATACAGTATCACAGCTTTATATACTGGGAAGGTCCTAATATACTTGTACATTAAAAGCAAATTGAATATGATAATAATAATAGTAAGGGAATCTAGGGTAAAGACATTGTGCATCTAATCCGAGTTTCAGCCCAATAGATTTGCCGAGGGCTTCAACCATGCAGACAAGGTTATATTAAGGTATGCAGAAATGTTTTTGTGTTTATAACCTACAGCCTTCACTGGAACAGGCATTTATTTTAATAAAATGTATCTCATGCCTTGTGAGTAATTCCCCCAAATAAACTTCTGCTTCTTTCTTTCTTCTTCTTCTTTTTAAAAGAAGAAACTGAAGCCATTTAGAAAAAAAGAAATAGACTACACACAATTACAACTACTTGAAACATAGTTGTTTGGTCATTTTGAAAATAATATACTGCATGTACAATCACACGTTGGCTTTATGTACAAATTATTAAAACAGATTAAGGAGGGGAGAAGCAAACCCTATTTTTAGACCCACTGTAGGCATCAGAGTGAAATAGGGCAAGAAAAAAACTGATCGCTATCAATTCAAACAGGATGGAATTACTCAGTTCAGCTAGTCCCTCCGCTTCCCTCAGAGGTGATGATGTGGTTATTGCAACAGGACTGCGTGAATTCACTGGGACTGGGAGCTGGGTGGGGAAGTTCAGGCCCTCAAATGTAAGGAACAGTTTCTAGGTAGTCTAGTGCTGTACTCAGTAGTTTCGTTGCTGTGAGAAATCATGAGTTTAGTTTCTAGTTACAGGTGACAAGGTAAGTCAAAAACATCATCAGAGTAACCAGGAGTCCATTCTCTGTAGCTTTCTATATGATTGCTGGATTAAAATGTAAAAACCGGGGGTCTGGCCACTCACAGTCCTATTCTTCAAACAAGACAAACTGACCTATGGATTAGTCAGTATTAGGAGACTAGAGCTTTGCAGCCAGGGCCACCACAGTCTTGTGATGAATATGTGATATGTATTATCATTGAGGAGTCATTTAACAATGATGCTTTTGATGCTCTGAGTGGGCATGGGAAATGTAGACATCAGATATGTCATTGTTTTAAAGAGCTAGAAAAATCATTTAATCTGTTTTTGTTTATTAGGACATTTCACATTACCTGAAACAGTTTATTTTGTTTTTTTACTGTGTTGTGTTTTCTCCCATTTTGTCATATGAGGGTGTGACAGGATGACAGAGGTTGAGGCTCAGAGACAGTGTGGAGAGTTCAAAATAAAGCTTTCAATACACAAAAAATACAAAATAAACCGGCACGAGGGCCCAACAAAAGGGTTTTAAACAGAAATAATAGACAAAGCAAACTTGCAAATAAACGGTAATACCACCAAGACTCTTCAAACAAAAAACAAACAAACAGCAAACCCAAAAACCTTCCTCTCCTTCTGGAACTCTCCCCCTAATGGGAGGCTGAGGCCTCCTTTTATGCCAGGTGGCTGGGACTGATTGTAGCAATTAGCTCAATCCCAGCCACCTGAAACCAATTTGTAGGCAGGGCAGGGGATTTAACCCTGTCCCTGCCGATCTAAACCAAAACTGATAGGCAGGGCCTCACTCACCCTGCCACAGAGGGATATCCATCGACCTAGTCATGTAGTTGAGGCAGAATCACTTGGTTTCTTTAAGACCCAGCTTGACAAAGTTCAGAGATCAATCAGTTACTAGGAACCGGACAAACTTAGAAGGGCTGAGTGGCCTCCTCCCATTTGTAAATCTTCTTATGTTCTTATGAAACCTATAACCAAAATGATTGACATAATTACCATCAAGCTGCATTTTTTTTTGCCCAAAAGTATGCTGATGATCATATATATATATATATATATATATATATATATATATATATATATATATATATATATATATATATATAGAAGAAGTTCTTGAGGGTATTGCAGTGAATTGATAAAAGTTATAGATACATAAGAAATTTAGTGCAGCTGCCATTTATTTTTTTATGGATTCCAATGCAGAACAGGGAGGTTGAATTCATGTAGGGGAAGGAAATGGTATTGCATTTGCAATGTGGTAAATACACTTACAAACTTCTTACCCTTCCCAGGTTGTGTAGCAAGGTCAGGGGAAGGTTATCATGCAGCGTTGAGAAACACCCACTGACTTGATTTCAAAACAGTTTCAACTGAGAGAAAAATTAAATGTTCTGCTGTAGAAAATAGTCCTTTCACTATTGCTTTGAAGAAACCTCTACTGTCAGAGATAATCTCTAGGAGTAGATCATGGGCACTGAATGTTAGTAAGTACTTTAAGTCCACTACAGAAACCAGGACCAGGGGACAGTTGGAAATTAAGCGGTGATAGACTTTGGACAGAGTAAAGGAGATACTTCTTCAAACAGAGCATGGTGAGGGTATGGAATGCGCCACCTAGCCATGTTGTTGAGACATTCACTTGACAACGTTTTGAGAACAATCAGCTACTAAAAACTGGACGAGCTTAGATTGGCCTAATGGCCTTCTCTCATTTGTTAAGTTTCTTATGTGCATATTCTGTAGCATATTTGGGGTGTCGGGACCAAGAGCAAGTAGGTCAACAAGAACAGAGAATAGTTCTGGAAACTTTTGCAAAACATAAGAGCTGAACAGTTTTTTCCAAGAAACACCATACATGTTTGTGATGAAGGACAAATAGTATAACGGCTATGCACTGCGCAGTACAGTACACTGCGCTATCAACAGGAATTTAAGTTAGTGATTACCAGTAATGGACAATGCTAAATTAACTAATGGCATCCAGTACATTCAAATGTCTGTATCTCATCCTTTCCTGTATTTCTAATACTTTCAACAAATGAAAGCTCTGTGTCTGTGCATTGAAGTAGCTATAAGTATTAAAATAGTTCGGTTACAGTTCCTTGCAGCAGAATGAACAGTGGAAATGAATACAATAGTATCCCACCATGCACTGTATTTTATTTTAAAATAATGTGTTATGCCCCTGCCCCATATTAACAGAGGTCCATATTGCTAAAAAGAAATAAAACAAGTATTTTGGAAAAAGTAAATGCAAACACACACACACACAAGTAGGGCTTTCAGGTTTTATTTTTAATCAGGTGACGTCCCTATTTCTAATCAGATGGCTATTCACTTGAGTTATTTACCTGGCAGAAGTTAGTTATTTATTCACGATTCGAGGCTGAAGTTAGTTTCTTATTCGCCCAGTTACTTATTGAAGATTAGCTCACATTCTAATGGGGAAATCATGTTGATTTTAAAGCTTGGGCATTTCTCTTCAAAATAAAGTAGATTGCAGAGTGGCACAAGTAGGCATTCACAGGCTATGCCATGAAATATACTCCACCTCCTTGTCAATAGTTGCCACTTTATTGAATATTAGCCCACATTCTAAGGGTGAAATCACATTGATAGCCTGGTTTTGCCACCTCTGTAGCATCAGTGTCACCAGTCTCAGCATTAACTTCAGTAGCAGTGAACCAAACACATGTTTCTCAATGAAGGTATAAACCCATCTACTTATTCAGATTTATAAGTTATATTCTTCTTGTCCTTTTAATATCACATACTTCTGACAGTGTGAATTGGGTAATTTTAGGGTGGTGTGGTTTTCCTGGGAGACAATCTGTTTTAAAAAATATGGGCCATGAAATTTCACACATCATCCAAGTTGGGTCACTGGCTAAATAATACCCCCATAAAAGTTTACCACACTACATTTTCACAGTAATTTTGCAGTTTTACCATACCCTTTACATTATATGTGGTACCATACAGCTTCAGATGGAAGAAAGCTCTTACTTACCATGTCTAGGCATGGGAAAGCTGCAGGTTATTTTCACTCTCTAGGTTAAATGTCCTAGGAAGTGTAAATATATCAGGACTACCTGAAAGTAAGGCATGCAAACTAAGAACTTTCTTTAACCTAGTTTGGTATCAAATATACAGGACTGTAAAAAACGATGAATATGCGATGAATATGCTTCTTTTAAAACCAACAGGGGAACTTACATAGCTCACACAACAGGTAAGGGGTGTACAATATTTAGCTACAGGTTTAAAGACTGGTGAAACCTATTTCCTTGTATGTACTGTCATATAGTAGTTTCCTGTGTGGGTGTTGTGGCTGGCTTCTTGCTTTGCCATTTCGTAAATAGTTACACCAGCTTTCTGCTCAGCAGAGGAAGTCTGCACACATTGTGAAAGTAAAGAACACATTCAGAGCAGTTTCACGGAGAGGCAGAGGGAGTTCTGTGAGTAGAACACTTTTTAATATAATTATTTGGTTTTAACTATTATTGTTGTCTGTTATATGCTGCTGGTTTTGTGAAAATTAAATGATTATGTAACAAACAACTTAGGCGAACATATTCACTTTTTTGTCCCCAATTTGTTCGTTGTACAGTTTCAATAATAGTTTAATTTCCAATTTCACAAAATTAATTTTACCCTAGATCTTACAACATGTGTACAGAACATGTGAAGAGTGCAGTAGCTGTGTTTTAGGAAGTCACCGAAACAAGCACATTACATTGTGTCTACTCCATCAGCCTGTATAATATTGAGAAAAAATGCACAATTTTAAGCTCCCAGTCAGACCTGTTAGAAAGGGCTGTTCTCGTGTGTAGTACAGTTGTAGTTCATAATACTCTACTTGATTGTATATAAGTCGCTACAATAGTAATAGAGGGATACACACCTTCTCAGTTATTCTCTTTAAAGCAATGTTGGGCAGATTTACTTGATTTCCTTATACCTGGTCACACCCAGCTGGAAATATATTTAATTTGGCTTTTGTATTCTAAATAACAAACAGAATTAGTGGAAATGTAAAGGTGTAAGAGTAAAGCTTGATGTTTGAATTAAATAAGGCTTGGTGTTTATGAAACTTTACTGCTTGTACTAGTTTTTCAACATACTTTTACTAAAATGGTTTAAAGTAGAAAGTGGAGGTAGGGTTTTGAAGCTTCACTGAAGCAATCTGAAGTCCATCTACATTCAACATTAAAATGTTCAGATGATCACATTTTTGAAAAATGAAGTTACAGCGGTAGACTTTCCTCAATCAAGAAACCTCTTAAAAAAGATGTAATACAACAACTTCATCAACATAAAGTTCTGTAAATAACAGGAATTGAGGACTAAGCAATGCATTTCCTATCACAACAGAGCAGAAGAGCACAGCACTCCCCAAGTTACCAGGGGGGTGTTCAGAGAACACTGGCGTGCGGATAATTCAGGTTGTTCTGAAGAAAAGTGATATACCTTATTTACCTAAAAAATCCCCCAATCTGATTCACTGGAACTGCTCTCCTTATTATATATGCCTTACTGGAAAATATAGGGATTAGCACCATCTTGGCGATTACTTGATTTCCTTGTGCCCGGTCACACCCAGCTGGAAATAAGATGCTACTTAATTTTGCCAGTGTATTCTAAATAATAAGCAGAATGCGTGTCATTGCTGTGCTCCCTCTGTACAAAGCTGAAGTCAGGAGCCGTATTTAAGAGCATTAAATGCTATTCGTGTTGCTTCTTAGAATACTAGTGCTAGTGTCTGCATTGACTTCCAGTGGAGTTCAGAGTGAAATTTAAAATCCTACTATTAACTTTTAAGGCTCTAGATGGGCTAGCACCAAACTACATCTGTGACCTTTCGCCATTTTGAATCTGGCCTACTATCAGTACTTAGAACTAAGCAGCTTTCTTTTGGTGACGAGCGTTTTCCTGTATAGCACCTGGTATTTTTAAATTTAAACTGAAAACCCACTTTTATACTTTGGCTTTTATTGTCTGACCTGTTATGTGTTGTTATATGTATTTATTGTTTTTCTTGTTTTATAGGTTTAAATTGCTTTTTTATTCTTGTGAAGCGCCTTGAAAAAGGCGCTATATGAAATAAATATTATTATTATATTAGTGTAATGGGATTATGGGGCAAACGAGAGGCACGGCCACACCATTTTAGTTATGATCTGTTGCACATTATAAAGGGCTGCCTTATAAAAGGGGAACACTGTACTGTACTGAACAAAATTCAATAAATCTTTTACAGTTCTTATTGGGTATTAATACAAGGGGTGTCAAATACATTACTGGTTCCTTCTCAATATAGCATTAAAAGATATACCATGTATACTGGAACATAACCAAGTATTACAGTTTCCATACACAGATTTTTATGACAAAGGTTGCTTGTGTTCAGGAAGTGAAGAGATAACAGCACTAGGATTACATTTTTAACTGTGGAGCTACTTTTTAAATGGAAAAGTACCAAATAATACCAAAACATTTTTTATTTTTGTTTTCTAGTATAACAAAGATAGCGGCACCATTAAAAGATATTCCTCCATAGCTATTAAACACTCAATAGGACTGAATTACTAAGAAATACTAAAATAAACTAAAATATGCAAAACATTTGTCATTGGATTTTAGTTTCTGTAGAATTTCTTTATATATTTCCCCATCTGAAATGTGTACTCATGTAAATGTGTATTTCCTGAATTAAAGTGAACAAACCAAAAGAGGAACATGGGTGTGGTTACTCACTTTTTTTAAATCTTAGATAACATTAAACACAATCTTTGAAAACTATCAGACGTTTCAAGAGGAATAAAAAGGCACGACTTGTTATGTGAATATCAGAAATGTAAAATAATTTATAAAGGAGTTCACCTTTAAAATCAAACATCCCACAGTTTATATTGGTGTTGCAGTTTATTTCTGTCTGTAAGCATAAGAATCATTTTTTATGATTCAAATGAGTTTTTCTCAGCCTTTTTGGAATCAGCTCAGTGTCTTCCAACAAGCTGTCAGATCACTTGTTAAGCAAAGGCCACTGCAATGTGAACCTCATACAGCAGGGTTTACTTTTCAAAACATTTAACTAACAAAAAAGCCTATGCTTGTTTTGAAAAACTTGGAATAACCACCCAAGAAGGTTGATTAAAACATACCTACAGTACATTGTTTTTTATTGGTGTTGTAACATTCACAGAGGTGTTTTCCTTTTAGAAAATACTACTCGAATGAGAAAGCACTGGAATGAGAAGTCTCCTTAAAAAGATATAATGCAACCACTTTACTAACATAAAGTGCTGTACAGTACAGTAGGGCTGAGGGCTCCACAGTGCATATTTAATGACAACAGGGCAGAACAGCTCAGCACACACATATATTGTACATATAAATATTTATTGTCAGTTGTTTTTTTAGTGAAATCCATGCGACCGGTAAGAAGTCTTTCACAAACTGGAAACACTGAATGACAATTAAATTGAGATCCTTCACAGTTCAGATCAACTGAATAGACCCCGTAGTCCAATCCAGTTGTATAAAACAGTAACTGCACTCCAAAGAGCATTCTCTTATCTACCCAGTTAACGGCAATGATGTTACCCTTTTCAATAGTGTGCTTTTATTCACAGAAAGCAAATTTAATTACAATAAAATAGCCTAGAAGCTGTGGAGTGAATAACTATGTTTAAAATGCCGTTTTGCTAGCCAAAACATTTTACAGGCCATTGTCATGCATAGTATTGTAACACTTGTATTGTAACACTTGAAATGTATTTGTATTGTATTTGTATTGTAACACTTGAAATGTATTTGCTTACGATTGTAAGTCGCCCTGGATAAGGGCGTCTGCTAAGAAATAAATAAATAATAATAATAATAATAATAATAATAATAATAATAATAATAATAATAATAATAATAATAATAATAATAATAATAATAGTCCAGCCCATTTTATTGACATTAATGAATCAATGATTTATCATACAGTATTCTCTCAGTTTAATAAAGTCTGTAATAGAACCATTTCACATGATTTCATTACAGATTACAATTTGATGTCATTAGAAAATGGTGTATCTAATTTAGTATTGTGCTTTGGTTTTTAACCCAAGCAGGCTTGATTTGTTACCACAATCTCTCTGTAAAAGTCGTAATCCTAAATTGTTACGAACCCCATTTTGGAGCAGGTTTTGCTTCACCTCTGTTAACATGCAGTACAATGACACCCACCTGCATGCAACAGTCACAGGTTTGTTATAAACCTGTTTTCTAAAAAGCAGGGTAAGCTCATGTTTTGTAGTATAAACATAGCTTGAAAACAGTATGACAAATTAACAACACCAGACAAATGTAAATGCAGCTCCTTTTTTGCTCAGGTCAGCTGTTTAAATTTGAACATGGCTATCCATATAGTTGCACATCTGTACTGTAATCAATTTAATCTGATATCATTGAAAAGTTCAAACGTGATACTGAACAGTTAAGAGGTTATTGATCAATTAAGACAAATAATTAGAATATAACATAAATATATGCACTATTATTAATGAAATATGTATGGCAGTAATTACTCACACTAACTCTTGCAAATATACAAATTGCACCACACCACTGGCCAACCCACTCACATTGCCAAATAAATAGATCTCCTCTTCCTGGTTTGAGAAAACAGAATTGAAAATAACTCTGATGGTTGCATAGATAGAGAGAGGAGTATAAAATGCATTTTTTCAATACACATAAATACATTTATGAACTCACATGACCCTCTATTGCACAATGGTTTTTAAATAAAGGAAAAATAGCTAACAAATTGTTATAACGGGTCCTATTCACAAAAAGATTTAACAGAAAAGTCAGATATTCATGAAATATTCATTTGTTTTCAAGGAGTACTGTTTGAACATTTGTCTAATTTTCATCCAAACACGAGGCATTTCTTCTAATTCACACAGCATTATAATTTATAATGACATCATTTAAAAAAGGCAGCCCCCCAGTTCACCTTCATAACATTAATGAATGCAGTAAAACTTTTGTGAATAGTGTACAAATAGGACATCTATTGAGGAGTGACTCCCACATGACACAATTTTAAGTAAAACATTCTACAAATGTGGTGCATTTTATAAAACTCACACCTTAATTTAAATACAAATGTATCCTTCTAAGAGCAGGTGTTGGTATGTAAATAACAATGACCCTGGAGGTCATGTGAAATGTGTTGATCAATTAGAGGTTATAAAATCCGGGAATATATTCGGCTAGTTTGCATAAAGTTAAACGTGTATCTGTATAATGTATTCTGCTCACTGCAAGGGGGAAAAAAAAAAAAGTATTTCAAATTTCAAATGCAATGTGTCTCAATATTCTATCATTGGAGGTACATTGTGTTATTACATTATTGCAAACGAATGCACACTACAATCTCCTGCCTCATTACAGTTCATTAGAGGAGGATGTATGCAAGACAAGTTAAACATGCTTCTACCATTTTTAACAATATTCATGTTTTTTAATTAGTACAGTGAATGAGTAGGTTTAAGGTATGTCACTAGTGTTACGCACTAAAAAAAAAACAACAACATTTAAATATTAAAAAAAAGGATTTGTAGTCATTTTAAAAATATAATTTTATTAATTGAATTGCCATTTGTTTCAAAGGCTGTAACCTATAAAATGCACAGGCCTTATTTTCATACAATCTGTCATTGCTGTTACCAATCAATGTAACACTAATGACACAATCACTGCTATTTTATTTTGAGTTTTAAGAAAGGGGGGCGGTTATCAAAATGAATACATTTTTATTAAAAATGTATATGATAAGTTTGTTTGTATGTGTTTTTGAATCTATGTATGGCCAAATGAAGTGGGGCATCAAAGCAAAGGTAAAATTGTCAATTTGTCAGTACAGTACAGTACTGTATAGTGCATTAAGTTGTCATTTGCAGTCTTAAAACTACAGTGTTTCTCTGACAATTGTTTCTACATTTATTTCCACAAGGACTTGTCATTACGATCAGTGTGAGGAAGTAAAGCTTTTTTAGAAAAGTGCCTGTTTCTACTTTGGAAACCCTGAAAAGGTTTACTGTGCTATACCATACCGTAGATTGATCAGTGTGGTGAAGCTAGATAACAGTTGTGACACAGGTCTTAAACAAGATAACTTTGTGGGTTCCAAACTGCACGTCACGACATTCTTCATTTTCAAGCAGGCTGGTGCTGGTATTGGGTTATTCATTTTGCACATGTGTCCATAGCATTACCTTCTGTGGGAGCTCTTTAGCCATGTTTTAATCAATGTTCTAAGTATTTCTCCACATATTCCTTTAAGTTTTAACCACAAGGGGGCTTTTCCCCTTTCTTCTTTTCTAGTTAGATTTCAATTTACACATGAGAGAGGTAAGTGGTAAAACTGTTTGTTTTAAGTGCAGAAGAGCACTTATAATGCAATTTGACTACCATTTCCTAATTTCTTTCCCCCATACATTTAAGGAATTGTTTGTTTCGGGTTCTGAAACAAACAATCAGGAAGTACTGTCTTGTACTTCCTGGGTCATTTTACCTGTAGGATGAAACTGTCCCGACCCCTTCACTGGCTTCTTTCCTGACAATAACCAATCAGCTGCTTCTCCTATTACTTAACATGCTTTCAGCCAGTAACATGCTTTAACCCAAAAGACAGTGCTGGGGTGAAATGATCTAAGGAGGTAAAGCAATAATAGACTTTCTGGAAGGTGAGGCAAGCAAACTGAGAGCTTTTTTTAACCTCATAGTGCCAGAAATACATGTTTGCTATAACATGTGTTTCTTTCAAACCTGCACATGTAAAACCTATGTAGCTAATAGAAGTGCAGAATAGGTAAGAGGTGTGGAATTGTTTTGTTAGGCACAATTACTTGAAGATTTGATTTGATTTTTGAGCCCATGTGCTTCTTATTTCTGTCTAGATTCATATTTGTTCCAGTACTCTGTTTCTAATTCTTGTCAATTTCTGTTGTCCATTATAGCTATGATGAGAGTCTATTAACTAGCCCTGAGTTACATCTCCTGCCAAAGCAGCAATACCTGATTAGAAGAGCTGTATTAAACAGAAATGCACCAATGGAAAATAAAGAAGAACAAAACTGGTCTGACATATGCATCACAATTCACACCTCCTCTTATTCAACAGCCATCACATATGTGAAGCTCATAGTGCTATTTCAAACCTGCAGCTGGCTTGACAAAGCTTTCACATACTGTGGTCTATTTTAATCCACACCCTGTCTGCTCTTTAAATGGTAACTGTATTAAGATGGTTGCAGCTAAAAAAAAATAATACATCTTCACTTTAGTGCACGTCCATGTATTATATTGGTTGCAAGAGTTCAGTTTACAGCATGTTGAACTTTCATTTTAAAACATAAATATGGTACTGCACTAGGTTAAAGAAATCTCCGTTTGCAAGTCATGCTTTCAGTGTTGCAGTGTTACACAAACAGCTACTTCCCTGTTGGCTTGCATGCCTTCTGCCTTGTAGATGCTGCTGTGCTTTGGTGACCCTTCTAATCCAGCTGGGGTTTTCTGTCAACCCCGTTAATAACATCCCTGAAGGCCACACAAGAACACAAAGGAATTGTTTTAAGAGTTTAGGAGTTTAGGGCTATGACATTTAAATAAGACACTATTTAAATCATTAAAATAGATCCCGCTATGTATGTGTCACTCATTTGATGCAGTACTTGTTCCTACTTATCTTCATGTTCATTCATTTTGAAGTAACTCAAGTTTTAAAAGTGAATTTAGTTAAGCATTGACTTATATGTCTTCATATAAAATTGAAGTGAATTGGTATTCCATATGCTCTTGAATATTAGCCCTTTACTGCCCTAGGTATGTTCGCATGCCTATTTAATGCCAAATATACTGGACACTGGGCAGCAAAGGGTTACATTATCTTGGATTGAGATTCACTTAGAAGTCAGGGTGAATTGTTTTGCATGTAACTTACATTTAAAACCTGGCAAAAAAAACTGATTAAACAAATTCACCAGTCTTTGAGTTTGACATCATATCACATCACACACCCAGAACATAGCCATAGGAAAATGTATGTAGCACAATTTTAAACATATATACATTTTCAGCTACTTGGTTCTATACCACAGCCACTAATACTTCCTGCCAGCAATACAACCTTTGAAATGTGTGAGAAAGTATTATGGGTGTGTTCACACTGGGTCCGTTTTGAAGGTTTGGTCCTGCACTCGGTACGGTTCGGTACGTTTGGTGTGAAGTGTGAACAACAAAGTCCACGTGGGAAATGAACCGTAGCGAGTCCACCTAAAGAGGTGGTGTCGGTCCGTTTGGGTTTGGCAATCGCACCAATCAGAATTATAAAATTAACCTCAGTTGGATTATTTGTCTGTGAGTTTGGAGAGAGACAGGAAGCGTATTGTGAGTTGAAAACAAAGAACAAATAAAGTATTTTTTTGATTACTGGTAAATGGACTAGCTGCCTGGTTATAGTTAGACCTGTACAGGAGTTAGTTGAATTAGTACTCGAAAGGGAGTTAGGGTTTTGTTTTGTTTATTTCTGTTTTTTTCAAGAAAATAAATATACAGGCACCATCCTGTTTTCATTTCAGTTAATTGCTGGAGTGCTTTATTTCTCACTTACGACACGGTTGGTGAAATATATATACATACAGTCACCTCCAAAATTATTGGCACCCTTGATAAAGATGAGCAAAAAGGCTGTAAAAAATAAACAACACAGGTAATGAGCTATATTTTATGCTCAAATATATGGGAAAACCATATTCTTTTATTCTAATTGATTGGTTAGGGACATTATGTGGACACACCTGTTAACGTTTTTTGGTTTGTATTTCCTTGTTAATTATGTGTTTTACAAATATTATCAATGCTCATTCTTCATTTTTTAAAGGAGAAGCCTCATTAAGATTGTATTTATCTTACCTGGACAACAGGTAGTCATGCATAAGTGGGGACCTTTTTCTTTGTAGGCCTGTGCATACCGTACAAACAAGCTTTAGTAGTGGCTTTTTACTATCACTGTTTGACATGACATTGCTTAGACTTTTTTCTAATGTTGATTGGGACTCTGTTATAGTGATCATCTATATATTCCAGTCAAAAATCTTGAAAAAATAAGAATTATACTGTACATACAGGTGTACTGCATTACATTGCCTTGTTGTGTTTTTTGACAGGAAATGAGTCCATACCTTAGCTTCCTGCTGTTGAGTTTGGTGCTACTGGACAGGGAAGTGGGTGAGTATAAGAATTGAAATGATCATTTAAAATCCCTGCTGAAGGCACATCCATGTGGTGTGCAGAGACTGCAAAGTCTTCATTGGGGATTTTAGGGAGGCAAAATGGAGAGGGATTCCCCCTACTGGCCATGCGTCCAGCGAGCTCAGCAGACACCTGCAGGGCTGTCCCTTGTCCTCCAGGGGCTGCTAGCTCGCTGACATCCATTCTTGAGCTCCTAGTTGTAAAGAAGCAATTGGCTTGCTCTTGGGTTTGTGATGACCCCCACTGACCTTCAGTTCTCCTGAGCTATTGCGGGAAATTGCTGTAGTGAAGGAGCTCATTTTGAGGTAAAAAATAATGTAATTTGCATTTAAATACAAATAGGAGATTTCTGCTTTTAAAATTGATAGATGTGTAGATTTACTGAAAATCCATTTAGTTTTGAAAATCCAGCCCATAATGTGTAGAAAAAAAAATAATACACAAACCAGATTAATAAAAAAAATAATGACCACATCCAAGAATTATTTCTTAGAACTACCAAGCCAATGGTGATACTGTGTTAGTGGTTTCACTTTTTTATTATTATTAAACAAACCATTAATACTGTGATAAATACTTTTTTTATGACAGTATTACATTATCACAAGCCGTCAATATCCCGTACAGTCTAGGAAGCAGATTCTTATTGTATTATATTGAAACTATTAAGCTTGTGGATTTATTTGTGCATAAAAAGCGTATGTTCAGATTTGCCACAAAATATTATACACCTAAAAACATCATAAAAAAAATTAATCTAAGTGATGAAATTGACAATGAAGAGTTAATGAGACTATATTTGAAACATGATCCAGTATATTTACCACCTTTTAGATAATGAGAATTCTTTAATCAAGATTCAAGTAAAATGAGAGGTACATAGATAAGTACATGTTATAATTAGACGTTATTGTATCCAAATTCCAATTTATACAGACTCAATTCTATCAACATTTTTTAAATCTCAAATTCAACAAGTTAAATAGAAAATTGCAAATTTCTGAACTTGAAAAATAACTAGAGAAATGGATTTTAAAATCTAAAAACCTTGGTCAGCCTGAATTGTACAAGACTGTGCAAGTTGGTAAGAGCTCCATGTGTTACAGTACATACATAGATAAGATCCAATTCAAAGGATACACAGTGGCAACAAGAACGATAATAAGAGAACTGCGATTCCCCGCCCAATAGTCTACAATCATGATAAACTAAAAAGAAAGTGTGATCTTTGTGTTTCATTCTAGCTCTATGTACCCCTTGTCTTTCCATTGTGTTTCTGCTTTCAGTTCTTTCCCAGGAGTGCACCAAAATCAATGTGAACACCTGTAAAGACTGCATCACCTCTGGTGCATTCTGTGCCTGGTGTAAACAAAAGGTAAGGACAATTGACTTATGACCTGTGTAAAGGCAAGGCCACTATTTAAAGCAGGAGTGTTCAACACGTGGCTCTTGTATCATATATGGCTCACTGAGCTCCACAATATGGCTCATTGGCCCTGAATATCAAAGGTGTCTTTCAACAGTCCGAAACTTGTCTGTCTTCACCTGATTTCAATCAATGGACAGGTGGGATTGACAGGTAGTAAAGGCAGAGAAAAACAAAACAGGCGCATGTTTCAGGAGATATAGAGAAAAAAGAGAAGATACATTTAATAGAACATCATAATAAAGCAAGTATATCAGGACAAAGAGAAAAATAAAGTTAGTGAGCTCCTATTTTAATGTGATTTTCTTAAAGTATGTTATGGTATTCATAATAATAATATTAATAATAATAATAATAATAATAATAATAATAATAATAATAATAATAATGTATTAATTAAATTATAGTTTCATGAAACTGCAATGTTGTAGGTAACTTACTGCAGAACTTTTTTTGTAAGGGGTGCTACAAACTGAAGGCAGGAACCTCACCATTTTTTGGAGGACAGGTGCCACCAAATATTAGTGTTCTGGCAGCCCTGGGTATAAATGTAAATACACACCCTTTGGGCCACTTGGAATGGAGAGATTCAGTAAACATGTATGTGCTTGTTTTCTCCTGAACAGAATTTTACAAACAAAGGGGAGCAAGATTCAGCTCGCTGTGACACCAAGGAAGAACTGGAAAAAAGAGGATGCACAGAGACCAACATTATCAATCCTTCCAGTATTTTTACTCCAACTGTGGATATCCCCCTTAGAAGCGGCAATCAACCAATTCAGTTAGCACCGCAGCAAATAAATCTGGAGCTTAGGCCAGGTATGTCATCATTTTTCCACTAATCAATTTAAAAAAGGAAAGTATACTTTTTGGCATATTGTACCAAATCACAAGAGCTGCAGAACCAAAACACTGCTGTATTCAAAATACTGCATCAAACCTAAACAAAATAAGTCGACTTTACCTTATACAGCTTCATTACCAAACTGATGGGTGGAGTCACCATAGTAGAAAGTAGAAACAGAGAAGCTGAAACAAAACTCTCTTTGATTGCCGTCGATTGGTTCTAAAAAATACAAGTGATGCCTTATATAGATCATAGTGCCGCATTGACATATAATGATATTACAGTTCCTTACATATACTGCACACACTTTACATAAATAAATAATTTCTAAATGTACATAGAAAAGTGTACAGTGTAGGCGTGGCTGCAAGTGAAACACCTAGCCTGCCTGATATGTTTGTTTTCTGTTGGTATTGTAGTACGCATCTTGCGTTTTTGAACCACTGGAATTGGGATCCATCAGTATTTCTGAAAGCTTCTCGCACTTTCCAACCGATCGATCGCAGTTAGTTTAAACTCTGTACAACTATGGACAAAAGTTTTGTATCACCCTACAGAATTAACAAGTTTTATTTCTGTAACTCTGAAATAAAAGTATTACTGTCGACAACATTTATTTGTTTTGATTTTGACTGTTGAACTGCACTGATATAATGATAACATTGAATTGAATCAGAATTGAATATTGTCTAAACCTTAAATCATATGCCGTATCAATAATTTCCATAACCAGAATTTGATGATTACTGTAAAATATATATTCATATGTTATTATTATTATTATTATTATTATTATTATTTCTTAGCAGACGCCCTTATCCAGGGCGATTTACAGTCGTAAACAAAAATACATTTCAAGAATCACAGTAAAAGTAATAATACAATTAAGAGCAAGAGAAATACAATCACTTTGGTTGTAGCAAGTACAAGTATGACAAAATAAGATTCAATAATGGAGCAGTGTCAATGATAGTTACATCAGGATATAATTAAATACAAAACACTACAGATTAAATAACACTTGACAGATTACAGTACTCTAAAGTACAGGATTAAATGCAGTAAAATAGGGGGCAGATAAGAGCAAGTAAAGTGCATTTAAGGAAGAGTGATAAGTGTCCAGAGGGAAAAGAGGAGTTCTACAGGTGCTATCTGAAGAGGTGAGTCTTGAGGAGGCGCCGGACGGTGGTCAGGGACTGGGCAGTCCTGACATCCGTAGGACGGTCATTCCACCACTGCGGGGGCGAGGGTGGAGAAGGAGCTGGTTCTGGAGGCAGGGGAGCATAGAGGAGGTAGAGCCAGTCTTCTAGTGCAGGAGGAGCAGACAGGTCGAGTGGGGGTGTAGGGAGAGATGAGGGTCTGGAGGTAGCTGGGTGCATGTAGTTTTGTGAATGTAGTTTTGATGGTATAGAAGGTATAGTGGTAAAACCCTAGATAATTATAGTAAGGTATTGTTTATACATAATTGGGGGCTTGTGTCTTGAGATAGTATCCAAATACATGTTCACTTGTCTCGAGATAGCTTAAGGATTTATGCTATAATTAATTTATCATAACTTTTATCACCACACTCTGGTTTCAGTATAACAGCCACTTCTTTTTCCAGAGTGCCTCTTTGGAGCATTCAATTCACAGTGACAGAGCGTCACACTTAACTGGATATTATTGGGGGACATACATTGTGTCCGGCATATCCCAATGTACAGCATAACGGTGTCTGTATTAGTAAGGGACTAGTGTAATATACTTTTTTTAAATGACAACATGCTTTTTACACATACATTTAACACGACAAACTAAATACACTTTCTATACAGTTGTTTAATTTAGGTTATCACAAAGAAGATATTTTCTCCAATCTGTAAAATAAATCCAGGTTAGAGCTGTGTGCGTGATAGAGTCCTGCATTGGGTCTGCATTGGGTGACCCGCAAAAGCGGGTTGGGTTTGGGTCGGAATGTGAACTTTTTCGCAGTTCGCGGTTTAGGTGCGGGTCAAAAAAATGTAATTTTCAGGTCTGAATTTGAATCACCAAAAATGTTTTCTGTCCTTTCAGCGTACTCATCTGTAACCCTTTCCCAAATAACGTATTAGAAGGTAAATGTACCGTTATTTCCTGCACTGTCTAAAGCAGGAGAGGCGATTAGGGAGGAGTCAGCTGACTAAACAGTGTTCTCGCTTGTTTGATACGTGTCAAGATCCTTTTATCACGTCTGTTTGGTGATATTAAAAATGTTTGTGAACAAGATGAAACAAAAGATTGTGCAGGGTTTATATCATGTAATGGATAATAGTTCAAAAGGTAAATCAGAATTGTGGAATTCTTTTGGAATCATAGCGAATGAAAATAATGAACGTGACTGGACTCGTTGCTTGTAAAACGTGTCATTAAGTTTATGTGAACGACAGTCACAAAACTGGTACATCTCTGCGAAAGCACAGGTGTAGCTCCGTTTTGACTGGTGGCACGAAAGGAATAGACAGGTATTTTATAGTAAAGTAAGTAGAGATAGTTAATGTTACAATGTTAAAATATATGCAGACCACTAGAGAAAGCTACCACGCTGTATAGCCTATTGTATAAACTCAATCTGTGGTGAATGGTAGAGACAAGTGTGTGAATGTGAGAGCGTGAGAGAGTCAGTTGTCGCAGGCAGTAGGTGAAGGACAAACACTTGCGGGTTTGGGTCGGGTCACAGATCTTATTAAAGCAGGTCGAATCGGGTCTCAGGTATGAAGACGGTGCTGCAGCGGGTTGCAGGTTCGGGTCAGGTCCTGTAGTAGCGTGCCCGGGTCGGAAGTGGGTCGTAAAAATTGGACCCGCACAGGACTCTAGTGTGATGTGTGTGTACGCCAAACGCTAGCACTCCTGTGTGAGCTGCAAAAACAAATTTGAAGAACAAAATCATTAACAACACGCTTCAGTGCATTCCACACATCCCATCTCATCATCCTCAAATATGTAAATGATTGCATGTTATACCCCGAAAATGATGGCATGTTTATAGCTCTATTAATAGCCAGCAATAGAAAGATAAACTTTTAGCAAACATATTTTCAAGAAAAAACTTCTGGGTAAATATATTAACATTATTATACTTATATGAATCTATTTTATCTCTAGTGGTGTTTGAATAATGAATACTTTTTAATGGTTCTGTACATACCAATGTAAAAAAAAAACAATAGAAAACTTTGTCATCATTTCAGGCAAGCCCACGACTTTCCCTGTGAGGTTCAAGCGTGCTGACGGATACCCAGTGGACCTCTACTACCTGATGGACCTCTCCTACTCCATGAACGATGATCTGAAAAAAGTGAAAGACCTGGGGACAGATATACTAAAGGCTCTTAAACAGATCACCCCTTATGCACGAATAGGTAAATTAATCCCTTAAGCAGTATCAACTTAAGCTTTACAAAACATTAACAACTATTTCCATTTATAACATCATCATCAGCATATTGTTATTATTGAAATGTATCCATGTAAATGCTCATCTGCCACATACTAATTTTGCCACAGGAACAAAAACCTAACAGACCATTGATTTATAAAGGACTGTTGTTTGTTGTTTCATGTGTCCCCCAGTCTAAGCCTGATCCTCACCAGCATATGACAAATATAAAAAAATGATATTTACACATATGTGCCAATACAGGTCCATATATGTGTAAATATCATGTTTTATTTTGTGGTACTGATTACAGGGTTAATACCCTACAAGGCTATTCAATCAGCTATCCAAAGTGGTTTCTGCAGTGAAAGCTAAGGGAAGGCAATAGTCAATCCTCAATTGACAACTCTCTGTATAAAAGGTGAGGCTGTTCACCAGAAATGTGCGACAAAGGTAACCTTGTATGATATTTTCTTTACAGTAGATATATCTGCTATGTGAGTCCCCTCCACAATATACCTCCCGACACACCCAAGCCTAACGCATTAACTTCCTCGTTCCCAGGGTTTGGCTCTTTCGTGGACAAAACGGTTTTGCCGTACACAAACACCCATCCAGACAAGCTAAAGAAGCCGTGTCCAGATGCTGAACAGTATTGCCAGGCAGCGTTTGGTTACCAGCATGTACTGAGCCTGACGGATGACGGGTCCAGATTTCAGCAGGAGGTCTCGGCTCAGTTCATCTCAGGAAACCTGGACTCACCTGAGGGAGGCCTGGATGCCATGATGCAGGCTGCAGTCTGTGGGGTACAAGATGGGGGTTGTTACTATAAATCCTTCTGTGATGTAATGTCAAGTCATGCTCATAATCATGTCTTAATTAAGCATTAAGAGGCTCTGATTAACATATGATAATCACAGCCCTAAAACCGTTCTCATTCATTTTAATCACACACTCTGGAGTTGCCTTTATGCTTTTTTATCAATGTATTCCTCTTCAAAGACACTGCTAAAGATATTGAAACTTTTGTAATCTTTAGTACAGATTTTATGATTGAAATTCATACCCACAAGTCTGCATAAATATTTTGTAGTTTACTATGCTTTCCCTTGCATTTATTTTACTTGCTTTACTTTGTTTGTTTTTTACAATGCTTTACCTTGCATGTTTGTGATTTACCTTTTTACCTGCTCTATCATGATTTCATTTAGCTTTTTCTCTTTGTTATTGCATTTTGCTATTGTTTTGATGGGTCCCATCATCCAACCTGGCAGGCCCACTTACTGCTGTCTTACAAGACTAATCAATAAGTTAATTTCGTGCATTTTTATTTACACAAGAAAAATACGAAATACAACAATTGTCTGAATATATTAAGAATATTAAAATCATTTCCTTGATGTCTTCCACAGAACAAGATTGGCTGGGGCAACAACACTCGTCTGCTGGTCTACACATCTGATGACGGGTTTCATTTTGCAGGAGATGGCAAACTTGGTTCTATTCTGACTCCCAATGATGGCAAGTGCCACTTGGAGGGAAATCGGTACACCAAAAGCAATGAATTGGTGTGTATACCAAATGAGCACTTGATATGGCTTGTAGAAATACCAGCCACGCAGAGTTTACCATTGTATACGCTTTCATGTGAAAGTCTTGTCATCTGATGGTATTGAGAAGTGAAACCTGCACTTGAAGCATCCCTAAGAAGCAGAGAGGGAAGTAAAAAAGATATTGTACAAAGCTTTCACTGCAGAAACTACAGAATTAATACAATTTGGAGATCTGAATGCAACCACTATAAAAGATTCAAGTAAAATATATGACAAATACTCTACACAGGACATGTAGGTTACAGATCAAAGTGGTGTTTCATTGGGTTTAGAGTAGACCACTCTTATCCAGAAAACATCCAACCAGATTTTGAAATCCAACCTAATATTTTGGATAAAAGTTGTCCTGATCTTTGAAAATTCTAATATAAAAGACAATTACCTAATGTAAAAGGGGTCAGATCCTTACAAAGAAGTTAGGGACAGAGGGTTTTTTGAAATGCCAGCACAAGTGTCTGTGTTTACTTACCATTTCAGTGGCGTGCCATTTGGTTGTCTTCTCCAACTTCTCAACCTGATACATCTGTATTGCACCTCCTATTCTTAGTAATGCAGATAAACCTTTGATCAACTGTACACAGCCTACTAATCCTGACCACTAAACACCGTCAAGGACTAAAGATAAAAAAGCCACTCAGCTTTTCTCCAGTGACTCGACCTGGTAAATGAACAAATTCCCCTTACCGAAGGATCCCCCTTATACCTAAATAATTATTCAATTTAACAACTCTTTGCATTCTCACGCTGTTTTCCGACTTGGCTCCAACAGAGAGCGCCTGCAGCAGACTCAAATTAGCCAGAGAGCAGCTCTGCTGTCTCCCTTTCACACCCAAAGTAAATATGGCCAACGTTTATTTCCGGTCCCATTTTATTTAAATTTTTTTTAATTAATGTTTGAAAAAATTACTTGCTTGGATTATCCATATTATGAATGAAGCAGGCATTTTAGGGGATATGATGAACCAGCACATTTCATTTCCTTTCTTTTTTTTGCACAGGATTATCCATCTGTGGGTCAGTTGGCACAGAAGCTGGATGAAAACAACATCCAGCCAATCTTTGCCGTTACCACGAACATGCAATCTGTTTACAAGGTAATATTTAAAACTGAACAAAGTACTGTAGAGGCATTTTTTAAAAAGTGCAAACCTGCTACCTTTTTAACAATTTTTCCCTCCTAACAAAAATAAATGAAATATTTTTTTGGCACATTGCCCAATAAATCAAACGTTTAAAAATTAAACACAAATCTTATGTAACCCATTTTAAAATACGTTTTAGACAATTAAAAAAGCACTTAAGTGAGTTTAAAATCTGTTGCATACGATTTTGTTTTACAAAGTAATCTGAGGACGTCTTTTTTTTTCAGAAATAACTCCTTAAAAAATGTTGAGGAAAAATCCATTAAGATAACTAGTGATGAAAATCTGATGTTTGTACAGTAGTACAGAACCTTTCATTAGAAGTCAAATTGTATATTTCACTGTTACAAAAAAACTGTGAAATCTGCATTGAGTGATTAGGTGTCACATACTGGTGAGGATCACAGGATCACAGTAGCCACAGAAGAGCGCTACTGTGCACTGATACTGCCTGCCTTCTAACTAATTTATTTAGAGCACTGTGTTTGAGTTGTTTTTGCTTGTTTTCTACAGATAAAATCATATCATTGTTCTCTGAAAATGTGCCTTGTTGAGGTAGCTTTGCCATATAGCTGCTGTGAATCGTGCA